>NC_061119.1:21647732-21681804 GCF_002878395.1 Capsicum annuum
TAAGGAGTTATCATTATAAAACAAGCCACTCATAGGCACAATTCAATAAACCATCATTATCACCAATTTAGCATCTTATGGGCGTCAAATAGATATAGTATTTTTATCAATATCAAAACAAGAATATCATAACATAAATCACTATTTAATTCTTACGCATACAAGTCACTATTGGAGCCTTAATTACTCATTAATTATTAAAAGTATCATTACCTTCTTAAATACCGCAACTTGGGTTCTAACCTCACCACCTATAACTAGCACATTCACTCGTATCATTATCCTCTACCTTTTTTCACATAATACAATCATCACGCTACCTCAAGTTATCTATTCTCCTCATCATATTTTTGCATAATACATATAACTAAATACCATTACAACTCAACTAGGTTCATCACTAGAACAACTAAAAAAATATCATGTTCATATATTACATTTACAACAATCTCCTTTCGGCCACATAACACATACTATCATAAATATCACATAATTATGATTTTGGGGATTAAAGTTAAGTACTTGTGTCTTTATCCACCCCAACTCCATGCCTGCAGGCCTAGACATGCTTTCTTTCATCAATTCTAAATTATGAAAATATAAATTAACACAATCTTCTATTCATTAAACCTAGCCTATCTGGACACCAAGCTTTTGGGAGAAATAAGCCGCAACAGAGAGATCTTTCCTTTCCTTCATGCCTTGAAATAATCAATCATCTAAAAATCAAGCAATTACAAGAGTAATTAAATATTTACTCTTCAAACAAATATCCTGGGGATTCAAACCCACTAATTCTATCCTTAATTCAAGTTCTATATCTTTCCCCAAGTTTAATTAATTATTTATTAGCTCTTTCAAGCATAACCCATCTCCATTAAGGGAGTTTTTATACTAAAAGTTTCATCTTTATGGAATTTAAGGTTCCTAACCATCAAAATTCATAATCTAATTTATGAAATTCATGTTAGGAATCTTTAATTTATAGTTTAGAATCAGCTCTAGGTCATATTAAAACACCCATAAGTATTTTAAAAAAAATTCCACCATTAAAGGTCTTTCTTAGGATTCTAAGACGTTAAAGGATTAAAAGACGAAGAAAATAATAGAAAAACTTACCTCAACGAAGGAATTTCATCTTAAGCCTTGGGAAATCACCTCTCTAGGGTTGGAAAAAGAAATTTGGGGTTTTTGACCTAAAATATGGCTAAAGCTAATTTGAATACCGTCAGAATTTTTGCTACAGTGAAATCCCGTTTCAGTCTGTAAAGTGCTCAGTAAAACATTCATAACATTTTACTACGAATTTTGATTGTTAAACAATTTGTTGCATTGGAAAGAAGACTCAGAGATCTTTAATTTGATAGGTTATGGGTTTTGTAACTCCTTATATTCTAAGAGATATGATCGTTTAAATTT
This sequence comes from Capsicum annuum, assembly GCF_002878395.1. Classification (NCBI taxonomy): domain Eukaryota; kingdom Viridiplantae; phylum Streptophyta; class Magnoliopsida; order Solanales; family Solanaceae; genus Capsicum; species Capsicum annuum. Next base: position 21,649,152 of record NC_061119.1, read on the forward strand.
GTCCCTAATTGAAACACATATTGAAACTGTATCGAAAAGAAAGTTTTATACTTAACTTTGTGTTTGAGATATGGTACAACTTTAATTGACACCTAAAGAAATTTTGAACTAAAGTATTGATATTATCACTTATGAATAATTAAATTTATCAGGCTTGAGTTTATCTAGACGCATCCGAAGGCTAAAATCTTTGTTGAAAAGTTTAAGGTGATACAATAAATAAAATATTGGCTAATTTGGACCCAAATTAATATTGAGGAATGAATTTATTATGAATAATTTAGTAACGGCAAAATGGGTCGTTACAATCAGATACCAATTTATCATCCGTTCTTCGTCGAGCGGGCATTTAGTGAAGAAAAGCACAAGGTTGGAATTAGAGAGACATTGCTAATAGAGTTGCTTATACTGCACCTTGCTGACTCTCTTGATAACCTTATAGATCAACCCACATTCTATACTCAATCATTCTAATAAAGCTTTCCAAAAGACGAAGATGCGGAGCCAAATATTTACACAAGAATCACTTATTCTCCTTTTAATGGTCTAAGTCTGAACTTTAGCTTTACGAAAGCACGGTAAAGATGGTTAAAAGATTTACCTTAATGTAGACAAACATTAAAAAACACCTCTTTTTCACTACCGAAGCTCCAGAGTCCTGAATTCAATTATGAAAAGTGCTACGAGATGCTACATGAATTTACTATTCGAATTTCAACAGTAAACATATCACACCTAATCCACCTAACACACAAACTCTCTCTGAGACACCTGACTCAATTTCTAACCAAGACTATCCTATGGAGAATCTACATCTTGATTATATGGAAGTCACCCACCATTTACAAGTCACGTAACTTAGATACTCGCATGCACTCAATCAAGACTACTAAATTTATTTTATAAAGCTAGCTGTAATATCTTACAACCACTACCCCTTTTATCTCAAGATCACTCACCATTTCAAGCTTAGTGTTTACTAGTATATATAGGTGACAATACAACCTCTCCCTCATTACACAGACTTACAAATATTAGCCATAGTGATTCCAAAGAATTAGAGCCTACAAGACATTCTACTCCACAATATTGTTAATATCTCTTTAATCATTATATCTTAATCACTCAACAAGTATATCCACCAAGAATCACCCAAGAAAAGATCAATCATTCCATTTAACAATGCACTTATTTTCACATTCAGGTTGTTCTTAATTATTTTATGGGTGTAACTAAGTTGTTTAATTTTGCATTTCCATCATCATGGGGATTACTACCCTCTAAAAGAGTCATACATTAGCTAACTCTACAGGACATGTAAATGCATAATTCAGCCACAAGATCAAGTCAATAATAATTTATCTTCTCAAGATTTTTCCTAATGCACAAATCCACACCTAAAACTTATGCCCAAGCAATCACTAACTCAACGTTTTTCAACGACAAACACTTTATGTTCAAGCCAAACCACTCTTTTATCACTTACACCAATTAAAGATATACAGAGTCATTCTTATTTCTATCTAACAATATTTTTATTACGGACTTCACTTAACTCTTAACCACCTCAAGAGTGGTCCCCACACCACTAGCACATAAGCAAGGCCAAACAAAATAAATTAATTACAGGTCATTAACAGTCTCATCACCAATATCACATCCAAACAAGTTATCGATCAAATTCTATAGGTATCAACAACCTCAACTAGTTTTTGTTACTTTTATTTAAAACTCATTATTTGGCCAAGCATTAAAAATTCGTTCACATAAGGAACTCAAAGATAATGTCACTTAGCTATTCCTCACAAGAAATTCATTATAATTTCAATAATAGAACTGCACAAAAAATCTAAATGTAGTCTCAATGACCGGACCACACAAGGATCCCCACATAATATAAAATAATCGAACTACACAAGGATCCTTCCACAATGTCATTAACAATAACCTCTCATTACCAAAAACACATACCACCTCAGTCTTTTATTCATGTCACTTTTTCACCATCTTTTCTTGACATCATGTTTTCATATCATCCTCTCAATTCTCATACCATCAATTTCATCAATATAATAGTACAAAAAAATAAGTAAGCACCATAGAATTGCTAGTTTCACAATAATAAGAAATCATATAATCCCATCACAATTATCTAAAAAAATAACTTGGTCAATTTTCATCACTTAAATTCAAACAAAAATAATTCACAACAATGACAAAAATCTAGCAACACAAGTTTAGCCAAATATCAACTACAAACAATCAATAAGTCCACAACTTTCACAAGTATTTACCTATTAACAATAACTTTTAGACCTTATTAACAAATACCAATTGAAATCTCATAGATTTTTATTCAAAATTACTAAGATACCAATTGGAATCAACTACATTCCAATTGAACTCTGTTAAGATACCAATTAGAATTGTCTAGATACCAATTAAATTCAGTCTAATAGTCCAAGATTAGGACAGCTTGATGGAGAGAAAGAAATGAAAATGACTTCTACATGCCTCATAGCCTTCCAAAGATTGGGCATGGGGCCCTACACACAAATCTACAAAACTCTACTTGACATTGCTTTTGTACTTCTGGGATCGATGAACCTAAGGCTCTGATACCAACTATCACGATCCAGACAAATGGACCGTGCAGACACATATGCTATTCTAAGTAGCTAGGAGAACTCTTATTATCCAACTAAAAATATGCGGAAGACTTCTGTTTTTAAGAAAATGTAAATTAATTAAATACTAATAAACAAACTTTTTACAAATACTTCTTACAAATGTCCGTCACTATCCCAAGACCTTCCCAGATATGTACAAGAGCTACCTTTTACAACATAGACTGACAATAAAATAAATAATACAAAGACTCTAACATTTGCCAGGAAGAAAGTGCCGAAATTAGTGCTGGATATCGTTATCCACCTAGTAACTGCAACTAACCTGCATCCAGTCTACACTCCAAGAAGGAATGTAGAAGAGTAGGGTCAGTACAACTACACGTACTAGTAGGCATCATCGGCCAACCATGTTAGTTCATATAATCATAAAATAGAATTAAGGAAAATAAATCATGACATCTTTAATGGAATATAATTCAACTAAGGTTGTAATAATATTATTACCTTACCTATATAAGTTACAACATCCAACTGCTCTTCCAACTTTATCAATATTATATTTGCTACTAACATACTCTAGCCTCGTTAGTTCACACCATCAACCATAATTCAATGCTAATAAAACACTATTCCTCTTTATTCACCTTATCTTACATCACTATTCCTCTTTATTAACCTTATCTTACCTTACTATTCCATATTAAACTCTCAGGCTAACAACCAAATGCTCTATTATAATATTAAAGAATGATAACTAGCCATTCTGGAAAGCTACAATTAAAACATGTATAAATGAAGTAGGTCAACCAGCATATAAGTAAGTACAAAGTTTCACTTTTTCAAATACATATCACACAATCAAATACCCAATGAATCAACAATACAACAATAACAAATCACACAATGCTCACAAATAAGTCACATAACCATCAAGAGTATCAACCATACTGTAAACATCCAGAGACTCAACACAATATGTACACACACACTATGGGACTTATTTTTTCTCAAATAGTCATGACCTGCAGGGAACAATCTATGTTTATGTACCATACCGGTGTGGTATCTGATCCAACATATATATATCCATAATATCGTGGTACTCGATCCAACATATACATATCCGTACCGGCATGGTACCGATCCGACATATACATATTTGTGCCCATATGGTACCCAATCCAATATATACATATCCGTACTGGCGTGGTACTCGATCAAACATATATATATCCATACGGGCATGGTACCCGATCCAACATATACATATCCATACTGGCGTGGCACCCAATTCAACATATACACATCCATACTAACGTGGTACCAGATTCAACATATACAAATCCATACTGGTGTGGTACCCGATCCAATATATACACATTCGTACTAGTGTGGTACCCGATCCAACATATACACATCCGTACTGGCATGGTACCCGATCCAACATAAACAAGTATTATCAATATTAAATTTACATAACCTTACAGCATACAACACAATGTACCAAGTTTACAAGCACACTTAAAGTCATAAGATAATTCCATCAAGTAAATTTTCAATAACCCTTTATACACGCATTAACAATCCAAACATCACAATATCAAGCATGTACGAATACCAATCAACAAGTATTCATATCATTACTTTAAGAAGTTATCATTATCAAACAAGCCACTCATAGGCATAATTCAATAAACCATCATTATCACCAATTTAGCCTCTTATGAGCGTCAAATAGATATAGTATTTCTATCAATATCAAAACAAGAATTCATAACATATGATGAGTTAGCATATCATTAAGTTAAGTACTCATGTATTTATCTACCTCAACTCCATGCCTGGAAGCCTAGACATACTTTCTTTCATCAATTCTAAATTATGAAAATATAAATTAATGCAATCTTGTATTCATTAAACCTAGCCTATCTGGACACCAAGCTGTTGGGAGAAACAAGCTGTAACAGAGAGATCTTTCCTTTCCTTCATGCCTTGAAATAATCAATCATCTAAAAATCAAGCAATTATAAGAGTAATTAAATATTTACCCTTCAAACAAATATATTGAGGATTCAAACCCACTAATTATACCCTTAATTCAAGGTCTATATCTTTCTCCAAGTTTAATTAATTATTTATTAGCTCTTTCAAGCTTAACCCATCTCCATTAATGGAGTTTTTATGCTAAAGGTTTTATCTTTACGGAATTTAAGATTCCTAACCATCAAAATTGATAATCTAGTTTATGAAATTCATGTTAGCAATCTTTAATTTATAGTTTAGAATCAGCTCTAGGTCATATTAAAACACCCATGAGTATTTCCAAAAAAATTCCACCATTAAAGGTCTTTCTTAGGATTCTAAGACGTTAAAGGATTAAAAGACGAAGAAAATAATATAAAAAATTACCTCAATGAAGGAATTTCACCTTAAGCCTTGAAAAATCACCTCTCTAGGGTTGGGGAAAGAAATTTTGGGTTTTTGACATAAAATACAGCTGAAGCTAATTTAAATACCATCAGAATTTTTGCTACAATGAAATCCCGTTTTAGTCCGTAAAGTGCTCAGTAAAACATTCATAACGTTTTACTGTGAATTCAGATTGTTAAACAATTTGTTGCATTGGAAAGAAGACTCAGAGTTCTTTAATTTGATAGGTTATGGGTTTTGTAACTCCTTATATTCTAAGAGATATGATCGTTTAAATTTGTCTCTAATTGAAACCCATATAAAAAATGTATCAAAAATAAAGTTTTATACTTAAATTTGTGTTAGGGATATTGTACAACCTTAATTCGCACCTAAAGAAATTTCAAACTAAATTACAGATATTATCACTTATGAATAATTAAATTCATCGGGCTTGAGTCTATCTAGACACATCCGAAGGCTAAAATCTTTGTCGTATAGTTTAAGGTAACACAATAAAAAATATTATCTAATTTGGACCCTAATTAATATTGAAGAATGAATATATTACAAATAATTTAGTAATGGCAAAATGGGTGTTAGAATCGTATTATATTACAGGATAATATACTCGTGTATGTATGTGATGTATATAATACATATTTAGAACTTGATATAATCGATAGTGTGTATATGTTTGTGTGCATAGGTATATATTTAGTATATACATATTATATAGTGAAGGTATATTAATGACATAAGATAAACTAACTGATAATTCATCTGAGTATATGTGAAATACGTTGTATATTATTATGGGGTAACAAAATTGTGTATGTGATGAGTATAGTACCTATTTGAAAGCTAATAGCCAATTGAATATATTAATATATACGTATATATCATGTAGTGATGTATGCAGTAATCATAAGGTAGATAACTAAATCGATATATCAAAATATTTTGAATAATACGTTGATATCATACTATTGAGGAAATAGCTATACTATTTTGTGTCAGTGTAGACATGCATGTATTGTTGATGTTGTAATAGTGTAAGACAAGTAATCGATAATTTATCTGATTAACATGCTATATTACTAGGTATATATATATTATATCGTATTTAAAATCTAATTAACTAAAAATTTATCGTAATTTGCAAAATTCTTTGATATTATTATATGATTGAGAAAATATACTACTCGTGTTAATGTGATGATAAAATAACTAATTATCTGATTTATATATATACGCATTGTATTAAATTATTTTGGTGTTGTTATAAATATTATACAATTTATTAAAATTTTAATTTGTTAAAAAATAATTTTAATTTATTAATTTTAATTTATACGCATTGATAGCTTTTTGATAGTTACTTTTTTAAAACTAAATCGAACACATATTTTATTTTGTCAACAATTTTGTATGTGGTCGGTTTTCAAAAATATTTCTAGAAAACCGACCACATGTGGTCAGTTTTACTGAAAATTAAAAAAATAATATTAAATACATTTAACATGACCCAATCCTACACCGATCAAATTAACATACCCAAACACAGCAGAACACATACAAATATAATGCAACACAAATAAAAACACACCGCAACACACACAAAAACACATATCGCGACACACACACACAACAACTCCATCTTCTCTGGCGAGGATAGCTCGGCCTCCAGCAACTCCACACACACACATGTATGTTGTACTCTTCTTCTCAGTTAACTATCCCTTTTCCTCCTAGTTACTAAATGACACACAACTCTAGTTGCGATTTTAAGTTTTAGAAATGTGAGTGTGAGTTAATTGTTATTTTTGGGGCCTTTTTTATTTGATTCAGCTTGTTTTGGGTCATGTAGTTGTTTCCTTTTGTGGGTTTTGAATAATTTTGGTGAAGCTTGCTCAAAAATCAAGTGTGGTTTGAGCTTATTTGGGGTCTTTTTACTTTATTATTGTTGATAACTTGTGAAGTGACTTAAAATTGATCAAGTGTAAGTACTTGAAATGAAAATTTTTGTTTTGAATGTAGTTTAGTTTGGTAATTTGTGTTTGAAATTGATTAAATGTAGGTAGTTGAAAGGTGAATTTTTATTTTGAATATGCTTTAGTTTGATAATATGTGAGATGACTTAGTCACTTGAAATTGATTAAGTGTAGGTAGTTGAAAGATGAATTTATGTTTTGACTGTAGTTTAGTTTGGTAATTTGTGAGATGACTTAGTGACTTGAAAATGTTGAAGTCTAGGTAGTTGAAAGGTGAATTTCTTTTTTGAATGTAGTTTAGTTTGGTAATTTGTGAGGTGATTTAATGACTTGAAAATGTTGAAGTTTAGATACTTGAAATGTGATTTTATTTTGAATGTAGTTTAGTTTGGTGACTTGCGAGGTGACTTAGTGACTTAAAATTCATAAAGTGTAGGTACTTGAAATGTGAATTTTTGTTTTGAATGTAGTTTAGTTTGGTGACTTGAGAGGTGACTTATTGACTTGAAATTGATTAAGTGTAGGTACTTGAAATGTGAATTTTATCATTTTGAATGTAGTTTAGTTTGTCGACTTGGGAGGTGACTTAGTGACTTGAAATTGATTAAGTGTAGGTACTTGAAATGTGAAGTTTTTCATTTTGAATGTAGTTTAATTTGATGACTTGGGAGGTGACTTAGTGACTTAAAAATGTTGAAGTGTAAGTATTTGAAATGTGAAATTTTATTTTGAATGTAGTTTAGTTTGGTGACTTGGGAGGTGACTTAGTGACTTAAAATTGATGAAGTGTAGGTACTTGAAATGGGAATTTTATCATTTTGAATGTAGTTTAGTTGTGTGACTTGGGAGGTTGGTTAGTGACTTGAAATTGATTAAGTGTAGGTACTTGAAAGGTGAATTTATCATTTTGAGTGTAGTTTAGTTTGTTTTTTTTGGAGGTGACTTAGTGACTTGAAAATGTTGAAGTTTAGGTACTTGAAATGTGAATTTTTTTTTTGAATGTAGTTTAGTTTTGTGACTTGGGAGGTGACTTAGTAACTTGAAATTGATTTAGTGTAGGTACTTGAACTATGAATTTTTTTTAAAATATAGTTTAGTTTGGTGACTTGGAAGGTGACTTAGTGACTTGAAATTAATTAAGTGTAGGTACTTGAAATGTGAATTTTGTTATTTTGAATGGAGTTTAGTTTGGTGACTTGGGAGGTGACTTAGTGACTTGAAATTGATTAAGTGTAGGTACTTGAACTGTGATTTTTTTATTTTGAATGTAGTTTAGTTTGGTGACTTGGGAGGTGACTTAGTGACTTGAAAATGTTGAAGTGTAGGTACTTGAAATGTGAATTTTTATTTTGAATGTAGTTTAGTTTGGTGAGTTGGGAGGTGACTTAGTGACTTGAAATTGATTAAGTGTAGGTACTTGAAATGTGAATTTTATCATTTAGAATGTAGTTTCGTTTGGTGACTTGGGAGGTGACTTAGTGACTTGAAATGTGAACTTTTGTGAATTGAACTAATTACTTGAATATGATTGATTGTGTAAATGGAACATGATTATAGCTGGATATATCAACGGAATAATGATAAAAGAATGGATCTTAGGGTAGAATTTGTTGAAGGTGTCAGACGATTTGTTGAACATTCTAAGACACTTGATGCTTGGTCACATTTTTGAGATATTCATTGTCCTTGTGTTAGACGTGATGGTACAAATCTTTTAAAAGAAGAAGTTGTGGAGGAACATCTTTATAGAAGGGGGTTTCATGAGGACTTTTGAAGATTGCATACTGTTCATGGTGATGTTGAGCAAAATAACTTTGTTGTTGGTGAAAGTAGTAGGTCTGCAGGACATAATAACTGTCAATATACTAGGATGACAGAAATGGTGCATGAAGCTTTTGGGATGCAACACGGGGGTGGCTTTAGGGAAAATGTCGAAGATGTTTCCAATAAAGAAGTAGACCATTTTTATGAACAACTGCATGCTTCTATTTATCCTTTGTTTGACGGGTGTTCGCATTCTCGTTTGTCTTTTGCTGTTAGATTATTAAGTATTAAATTTGATTGGAATATTGCTGAAGGAGGAATGGACTCAATGATAGACCTTATTACAGAGTTAGTTGATTCTGCCTTAGAGATTCCTGATTCTTTCTATAAGGCAGAAAGATTGGTGTTAAAGTTAGGTCTCTCCTGGATTAGAATTGGTTGTTGTGAAAATGGTTGCATGTTATACTTTAAGGAAAATACTAACCTAGATGATGTAAGTTTTGTCAGCACCCTCGATATAAGCGTGGTTTTTATGGAAATAAAATTCCTATTAAAGTGATGTATTATTTACCTCTAATAACAATGTTGAAGAGGTTATATGCTTCAAACAACTTAACTCCTCATATGAGATGGCACAATGAAAATAGAAGGCTCACTGGTGTTATGTGTCATCCATCTGATGGAGAGGCTTGGAAGTATTTTGATGCAACTTATCTAGATTTTGCAGCTGAGCCACAAAATATTCGTTTGGGATTATGTGTGGATGGTTTGTCACCTTTTTTTGTTGGTGCTACACCATATTCATGTTGTCCTATATTTATCACTCAGTATAATCTTCCTCCTGAAATATTGATGACTAGTCCATATATTTTTCTAAATTGTGTTGTTCCTGGCCCGCATAATCCAAAAAGCTGAATAGATATCTACTTGCAACCTTTGATTTATGAACTTCAAATTTTATGTCATGAGGGTGTTGAAACTTGGGACATTTCACTTAAACAAAATTTCAATATATGTGCATATCTAATGTTGACTATTAATGATTTTCCTGCTTATGGAATGTTGTTTGGGTGGATGACAGCTAGAAAGTTTGCTTGTCCATACTGCATGGAAAAAACAAAATCTTTCACATTGAGACACGGAAGAAAAAATTTATGGTTTGATTGTCATCATTGTTTCTTGCCACCTAATCATGAGTTTAGGAGACTCATGAATGCATTAAGAAAGAACAGAATTAAACGTAATGATCCACCTCCAAAGTTATCTGGTCATGACATCTGGGAGATAGTTCAGGATTTGCCTAAAGTTTGCAAGGAACCATTGTATAGACTTGATGGATATGGCGTTTTGCATAACTAGACTTAGCAAAGTATATTTTGAGAGTTTGAATATTGGACAGATAACTTACTTATAAATAATATTGATGTCATGCATACTGAGAGGAACTATTTTGACAACTTGTTCAACACAATTATGGATGTCACCGGCAAGACAAAGGATAATCCTAAGGCTAGACTTGATTTACCAGAATATTGCAAGCGTCGAGAATTACACTTACAAGAGGGGACCAATCACAATGTTCTTAATCCCAAGGCTAGTTATACATTCAAGTTGGACCAGAAGAAAAAAAATATGTTAGTGGTTCTAAAGTTTAAAGATGTTCAATGGATATGCCTCAAATTTGGGAAATAGGGTTGATATGGCACAAGGAATCTTAAAAGAATGGAAAGTCATGATTGTCATGTTTTCATGGAACAATTACTTCTAATTGCTTTTATTGGTTTACCTGAAAACATATGGAAACCAATAACAGAGATTAATTTGTTCTTCAAAGACTTATGTGCCACCACATTAAAAGAAGAAAATCTGACTCGAATGGAAAGTAATATTGTTTTTATCACCGACAAGTTGGAGAAGATTTTTCCACCAGGGTTCTTCGATGTGATGGAACATCTTCCCATTCACCTTGTCCACGAATCTTGGCTAGGCAGTCTAGTTCAAACTAGGTGGATGTATCCATACGAATAGTAAGCAATTGCAACATATTTAAATTCATACATATCTTTTTTAATATAGTAAACATCTAATCTTAAGATTATGCAGGGAAATTGAAAAATTAAAAAGGGGTCCGAAAAATAAAAATAGGATGGAAGGCTCTATAGTTGAGGCATATCTTGCAAGAAAAACGTCTCAATTATGTTCATACTACTTTTGTGATGAAGTTGCTAGTTTAAAAAATAGAGTGAATCGTCATCAAGACGATGAGAATGAGCCTCATTTGCAACCGATATCAACTTTCAATCAATCTGGTAGTAAGGATAAAAAGACCATATTTCACCGGCTTACTACTATGGAGCACAAATCAACAACTTTGTATGTCTTGCTGAATTGCCCAGAAGTTGAGCCCTCTCTGAAGTAAAGAGATTAAATATTAACAAATCTTATTTATTAACTCATTCCCTTAAGGAAACTAATTGTGTTTTGCATGTTGGACCTTCAGTTCATTTAAGACTCAATTCTACGAAAATCATGTGTATGCATCCTTTGCGACATGGTTTACATATGAGGTTTATAAGTGTACTAATATTTCTACAAATTTTATACATTTACACATTCTTCAACTAACATATATATATATATATATAATATTTTTAGGTACACCAGTCACCAAATGCGGCTGCATACGATCAGTTTTTGAGAAATATTTCTTTGGGACCAGTTGAAGCTTGTGCAATGTCCCATTACACAGTAAATGGGTTTAAATTTTCCACCGAAGAACACTCCAGAATAAGAAAAACAAACAATAGTGGTGTTTGGGTTAAGGTTGATGATGATGTTGATTACTTTGGCATCATACAAGAGATCTTAGAACTAGAGTATGCTAGTTTCCCAATAAAAAAATTATCCTTTTTCGATGTAAATGGTTTGACCCAAGCACAAGAGGCACAAGAGTTAATAAGGAACATAACATTATTGAAGTGAAGCACAATAGGTCATATCCTGTTTACGTTCCCTTTGTTTTCATGCAAAATGCTAAACAAGTTTATTATGATCCTTATCCATTGCGCAGTGATAAGTCTAATTGGTGGGATGTAATCAAAATAAAGCCTATAGTATGGGTGGAAGTTCAGAATGTGTTGAAGACTGCATATCAAAATGAAATGCAGATTGATCACTAGTTAGTGGACATTGATTTATTAGATAGTTTGAATCACTCGAAAAATATATTTGAAGAAGTTAATATTGCAGAAAAAGAGGCTGAGTGGGTAGGAGATGAGAAAACTTCCGAAGAGGGTGAATGGTTTAGTGGAGAATCTTTGGGAGAGAAGAATTAGTTTGTGTAGGTTGTATTTATTCTATATTGATGTCTTTATGCATTGTACTATTTACCTTTATGTTTCTTATTTAAGATTGATATGTAATATACTGTGTAAGATTGTTGTTTACACTTTTCCATAATTTATGTAGTAATAGAAATATTCTTGTCTATCTCGTGTTGTTGGAGAGAGCCTAAACTTGCTATGGTTATGTAACTATTTCACTAGTGTTGTAATACTGATTTAGTGATTTGAAATGTGAATTAGTAACTTGAAATTAGTTACTTGGAATGTTTTCTTGTATATTCATTTTGTAAGGACTAACTACTTGTTAACTTTACATAATTTAGATGGCAGGTAAAGGTGACAAAGGTAAGCAAAAAGTTGATCCTACAAAGACAAAAAAAGAAAAAACAACCTTTGCCCTATATACGACCGATAGGTATTCATATATCTGAGGGTCGATTTGCTGACGCGCCTGCATGGCCCTCATATTCTAGGTCATCACAGTATTTAGTTCCTGCTCCTACGTATGTGGGTCCACTTCATGGGTCTATAGAAACTTATTATTCTTCAATCCCCATGCCACCACCATCACAATACTATCGGACGACTACTGGCACATCCAATCATCTACAGTGTCTGCAGTACCCTCTACTAGCAATTACCTACGTTCTCACAGTGATTCTATAGGATCTATTGGGTTGATGGATCTTTATCTTGAAGGCACTCCATTCCGTGCTTTAGATCCTCCCATGCCAATACATCCACCAGTAATTATTCCGCAACCCCGAAGACAGAGATATTTATCGAAGGCAGTATATTATTCCATATGGAGTAGGGTAAGATTTCTAAATATAACAACATTATTCATTTTTCACTTACTATATTATTATGCTATATGAAATTACTGTTTGATCGTGTGTTGTAGGCTTATACCCGATGAGGGAACTGGAAACTTATGACTAAATGCATTACTCGGCACTGGAACGGCTAGTGACTAGTTGGCAAAAGGTTCCAGAAAATGAAGGAGAAGAAATATTTAAAGAATTTCATGTAAGGATTTAACTTATCAACTACTTAACATAATGTTAGAACGAAAAATAGAATATTATATTTTTATTTTTATTATAGAAATATTACTGGTGGGATAACGCTAATGTCTATATTATAAAGAGGAATTTTTATAGAAGAGCTAGAGCCAAGATAAATGGTCTGTTGGATTATGCCAGAACGAATAGGGTGCGACCAGGATTTATACTCGAACCAATGTGGCAAGATTATCTTTGTTATTGGAATAGTGAAAAATACCGAGTGTTGAATGAGAAAGGAAAGAAAGTTAGGGCATCATCCAAGAGTGGCTCTCTACATACTGCGGGTGCAGTTAGTCGGATTACTGTGGAGCAAAAAAGGGTATGTGACTTTTACAGTTTTAATTGTTTGTTTCTATTTAAATTTTTAATTATTTGAAGATTAATAATTTTATCATATGTAGGCAAAAAAATGGTTAGGAAGGTAAGAAAAGATGAGGTATTCGAGGAGACCCATGTAAGGAAGAAAAAGAACCCAACTGATGAAGATGTCTGGGTTGAGCCTCGTGAAAAAGCTACCCATGTAAGAATCAAATTTTGTATTTATGAATCTTTTTCTCAAAGTTGATATTATTCAAGTACGAGTAGATTAATATTTCTTTACTATTAATTTTAACTTTACTTTGAATATAGGACAAATATATGCAGCTTGTTAATGAGTATTATAGTACTCAGCCTCCTGAAAGTCAGGGTGACACAATACCTAAATATGTAAAGGAGGAGTTAGGTCATGACCTAAGCCGAGGCCCTGGCCGTGATTAGCATCCCGAACCATGAAGGCCCGAGCGCCCCTTTCTATCTGGCAATCCAGAACACCATTCATAAACAATAAAAAAACATGAGGAAATTAAACAAACGGAGTCATGGTCATGTTCTGAGTTCAATTTAACAATACTTAATGAAATCCATAAGTAACTAGACAACATCTACTTCAGTCTGCGAAATCTCTAATACATCAAAAATTAACAACTTGTCTAAAACTAGGACAAGTCCCCCAGTCGAACCCAAAACTAAAATGAAATAACAATGATCTAAAAATAGGCCTTCCAAAATAAAGAAGGCTCACCAACTACACACTTCTTTCTAATAAATCTACGGCTTAGCAGAAACCTGTGAACTGAGCCTCAGACCCTGAAATATAGGGGGTCAATACAGATGTACTGGTACGCAGAGAAATCCAAAATAATGTGTTTATCTATATAACATAGATGAGAGGAAGTCCGAAACATCATTCATGAAATAGTTAAAAATACATGGGCAATTTCAATGATCTTAAAACAATCTTGTCAATGCAAGTCTAATCTTTGTGTTACTTCTGAGTTAGGTGGCACAACCTATAATTCTATGACCCCACAGGCTATATGGAGTCTGCCCTTGACTCGGCGGCAAAAACCCAACCCAAGTTTATTGCAAGAGTTGGAGTTTCTGATTCTAATTTTGATATGCCACAGGGCACTAGGCCAGCGTATAATCCCTCTTGGGGACACAATAACCTGTATTAGCAAAACACGTTTTCGGGCAATGATTTTTTCTAAACTCGTGCCTTCTTCGGGTAACCACCTAACATATCTTGAGCCCATTTTAAAACTTTTTTGAACCATCATCATTCAAAACTCATATTCTGAAAATATAAGTGAAATCTGACTTTTATTATGTTCTGAATCTGTTATGGAACTATTTGTGTTGGTGTCATCACATCAAGACTTGTAAGTCATATTTCTGAGCCATAAAATATCGTATTAAAGTCTCTTATTTCAAGCATAAGGTTTAGAACACCATACTTCCAACAATTTACGGAAATTCATACTTCAAAACATTTATCAAATTATGCAAAGATCAGCCTTTTCAACATTTCAACAAATATGTAGTAGTCAGGAAGTTTGTGACAAAATATGCAATTCTTTTGCTATATATCTATAACATTTATTAACCTATAAAATCACCCCCTCCTCAATTCAAAACCATAATCAAGTGATAAACAATAATCAAGACATTTGTATCTTACTTCTCTAAATGCAATTTAAATAGCTCATAATGTACGAAAATAAAAGGCTTAATAACAAGAGAGGGGTTATAATTGTTCATGCTCTAAATTAAACGTTCAAACTCAATTTAATACATACATATATATGAGTACAAACAAAGTTAGGGGAAAGGCCTCAAGACTAAAACAATAATATCATTTAAAGAGTTCATAATACATAATTACAAACACAATTTCTAAAACCCCTTTATAAATTCATGATCTTTATAACTTTAAACCTTATTCAATGTGTTTTCAAAAAGCCCATATAGTTTAGGAAAACCCCACATGCCTTAGATTACAAGATTTAAAGAGTAGAACTCGAATATTGATTTGTTCCTTGAAAATCTTAGACTTAAGGAGTGATTTTCTTGATTCCTTGTTCTTTGAGGAAATCCTAGTTTTGATCTTATTTGAGAGTAAAGAGGAAGTTTTTGATGTTGTATAACTGATAATGATTGATTAATAACACTTAAGGGGTGATGTAATTCATGTGAAAGATTTTTGGAGTGAAGGAAAGACCAAAATACCCCTAAGGAACTCAAAAAAAGTCGCATAATTACATCAGTTGACGACCAGGGTTGATGGGCCGTCACTCAGTTGATAGGTCGTCACCTAGTTGGTCACTATTGGGATGGTTTTCACCATTTACTTCCTTAGGCTGACGACTAGGTCTGGTGGGCCGTCACCCAGCTGATAGGTCATCAGCCTCATCGTCATAGTTTGGCAGACAGACACTTCGAAGTAAATTGAGCATAACTTTCTACTCCAATATATAATTAAGGAGAAATGGTGGCATTGGAAAAAAGACTCACAGAACTTTCATTTGATATATAGTAGGACCCCTAATTCATTATATACCAAATGTTATGGTTGACGCAAGTTGACCCAAGTTTAGACGCTCACTAAAACTCAATCGATAGGAAAGCTTTCAACTCGTATTTGACTTTAGGGACCTCTATTATCTAAATTAATGATCAAATAGATTCCCACACTACATAATTGATTAACATACTAAATTTCCATAGGATTTATTGGCTTTTGGAACTATTACGTGTAGGAAAAAGGTTTACATTCTACCCCAAAATGTGGGGTATTACATTCTCTCCCCCTTGGGACCATTCGTACCCAAATGATGGATAGGGATTTGTTGAATCTCTAAAGGTATGGAATAAGAAACGTAACCTCGCATTGAACATGTTTCTTTAATAAAATATGCAAAGGCATCGAAAGAGCTTCTTGATAACCCCTAGTGAAATGCGGAAGCACAAAGCATGAGGTAGTGAAACTTTACATAGGGATGACCTTTCACATGAGTTCTACGATTAATTCTCATCACAACATAAGGCACGAGTTTATTTGGTGATCATAGGCCCTATTTACATTAGTACTAATCATGTAAAGAGATTTCATGCGAGGCAGGATTTAGAAGCATTTTTTACCTTACAAGATACAATGAATGGACCTTAAGTTTAGACACTATTAATCTATGCCCCAATATTAATCAACTATCATGACCCGAGCCGGGGCCCTAGCCGTGACGAGCATCCCAAACCATGAAGGCTCGAAATACCCTTCTCTATCTATCTGGTAATCATGTACATAATTCATATGATAAAAGGTAATGCGGAAAGAGAAATCTAATACGAAAACATGGTCAATCTGAATGTGATCATAATACTGAAAACTAAAATCCAAAATATATTTTAATAATAATGTCTGACTCAGTCTGCAAAATCTCTACCATGAATTAATCAAAGTTGTCTGAAAGCTGGGACAAGGCCCCCAGTAGACCAAAATCTAACTAATAGTAGTAATATGATATAACCAGGACTTCTGAATCATAGAAGGCTCACCACTGCAAAATCTGGTCTGTGATCTAAAATCTCTAATGTTTATCTAAACCCCTAGACTGTGCCTCAGAACCTGGAAGGAGGGGGGGTCAGCACAATTGTACTGACATGCAAAGCAATCCAAAATAGAGTAATTGAACATATATATATATATATAATACGTGAGAGTAAATTTTCATCAAACATTATGCATAAAACAGTTTTTGAAAACACATGGGTATCTTCTGAAAACATGTAACCTATCTGTAAATCTCAAAATCTAATCTGTGTATTATTTCTGAGTTAGGTGGTATCCCCTACAAGTCTGATATTCCACAAGCGATATGGAATCCACCATTGAATTGGCGGGGAAACCTCCAACCCGAGTATGCCGCAAGGGTTGGAGTTCTAGAATCTGATACGCATACGACACTTAAGTCAGCATATAATAATATACCCGGGTCGGCAAACCACGGTTTTAGGCAATGAGTTTCTTGAACTCAAGCCCTCTTCCGGGAACCACCTAAAATCTCTGTATGCCCATTTTTAACCTTTTTTGTACATGCAATATTCTGAATGTCTAGAATCATGATAGTCTGAAATGTCTATTAGTCTGAGTCTGATATGGCATTGGTCTGAATTGGTATCATCATACCAAGACTTGCAAGTCATGATTTCTGAGCCATAATACATTAAGCTAAATCTTTCATTTAAAGCATAATTTAGACCATCAAAAACATGCAATTGATATAGAAGATTTCGTGTTTCGAAACTCAAGTCAAAATCATGCAAAAACTTCATCAACATATGGTGGTCTAGTGCCTTTAGCAAATCCATGCACTCTTCCATTATATGTATTATGAACATTAAACATTCATGATAGATTCCCTCTTTAGTGAGTTTAAAACCACCTTTAAATCATAACAAGAGTTCAATTATTTTATATAGTGTTTTTCAAGGATGCATTGCAAAACAATTCATATGCTATGAGAAATCTGAAAAATTCATAATAAGAGGGAATTCACCGAAAATCATGCTCTCAACAAGAATTCATTCTTAAATACATGGTTTCATACATTTATATTCTCAAATCACTTTGAGGAAGGTCAAAAGACCAAAACAATGATATTAAAATATTTAATACATGAATATATATATAGATTCAAAAACCCCATTCTAAAATATGATTTTTCTATGCCCATGAGAATTTAGGAAAACCCCGCGTACCTCTATTTCAGAAAATAATGGGTGCTTCTTGAAGCCTGTGGATTGGGGATTCCGAATCTCTAATTGATTTTGACAACCCACAGTTGAATCTTGATTTATTTGGGTTTTTAGTTTGAAACCCTTGGGAGTGTTCTTGAGAATTTTTAGATGAATGTGGATGTATTTTGGAGAATTGGGGACTGAATTTCGTGTTTATGGCTGAATAAGGGTGGGAAAAGGACCATTTTGCCCCAAAAACGGAGTGTTTAAGTCACTTGAAACCATTACATAGGTACCGCATATGATATCACCTATGTTTACATAGGATCCGCCTATGCTATCGCCTATGTTTACTTAGGCGCTGCCTATGCTATCGTCTATGTTTACATAGGCGTCACCTATGTTTACATAGGTGTCGCCTATGCTATCGCCTATGTTTACATAGGCGCCGCATATGCTATTGCATATGCTTTCCAATGGCCATGTGCGATTAGTTAGGCGACGCATACTACTTTGAAAGGCCATAACTTCTTGCTCGGGTGCCGGATTTTAGCAAAATTGGTATCGTTGGAAAGCTAACTCAAAAACCTATCATTTTACACATAGTAGGCTCTCTAATTTGACATATACATAGAGTCATGGTCGTTAGAAGTTGACACAAATTATAATGTCCACTTAAACTTAATCGATTGAAGTAGTTTTCAACTCATCCTTAAGTCAAAGGACCTCTATGGTCTAAATTCAAGCTTGAATGGATTCACATACTACACAAATAATTAACATGCCATATTGGCATAGGATTTATGGCTTCGGGATTATCAATGCATCGGAATCATGGTCTATGTTGTAGCCCAAAATGTGGGGCATTACATTATCCCCCCCCTTAGGATCATTCGTCCTCGAATAATGATGCGGGACATAGAAAGACACGATTTAAAGCATAATAAGGACTAGGAAAGATAAGATAGGAATAGTAACTTCTGTCTCATCATCCATCGAAACAAACAAATTAGGATATCTAATTCTCATTCCATCTTCTGACTCCCAAGTTGGTTCTTCAACTTTCTGATTCCTCCATAATACCTTCACTGAGGCTATCTCTTTGCTCCTCAACTTTCAAACTTGGCGATCTAAAATTTCAACGGGCTCTTCTTTGAAAGATAAGGAATCTGTCACTTTGATATCCTCTACTAGCAATACCAAAGAATGATCTCCAATGCATTTCTTCAACATGGATACATGGAATACCTGATGAACGAAACCCAAACTTGCAGGCAATTCTAGCTCATAAGCAACTACACCAATCTTTTTCAGAATCTGATATGGCCCTATATAGCGAGGGCTCAATTTACCCTTTTTTCCAAATCGCATAACTCCTTTCATAGAAGAAGCCTTGAGAAATACCCAATCACCAACTTCAAACTCTAATTCTCTTCTCCGAACATCGACATAGGACTTCTGACGACTCTGAGTAATATTGAGTCATTCTCTAATGATCTTCACTTTCTCCATCTCCTGATGAACAAGATCAGGCCTATACAACTGAGTCTCACCCACTTCATACCATCCTATCAGAGACCTACATCTTCTTCCATACAAAGCCTCAAAAGGAGCCATCTTGATGCTGGCATGGTAACTATTATTGTAAGCAAATTCAATCAGTGGCAGGTGATCTACCCAACTACCTTTGAAATCAATGACACATGCCCTCAACATATCTTCGAGGGTCTGAATGGTACGCTCAGCTTGCCCATCCGTATGAGGGTGGAAAGATGTGCTCAAATTCACTTGTGTACCTAAACCCTTCTGAAAAGATCTCCAGAACTGAGATGAAAACTGCATACCTCTATCGGAAATAGACACTGGTACCCCATGCAATCGAACTATCTCCTCAATGTAAATCTTGGCATAACCCTCTCCCAAATAATTAGTCCTCACAGGCAAAAAGTGGGCTAACTTTGTCAACCGATCTACAATCACCCATATAGAATCATACTGGTTTTGTGATCTCGGAAGTCCTATAATGAAGTCCATGTTTATCATCTCCCACTTCTATAAAGGCAGGGCTATCTCTTGAGAAGTACCACCTGGCCTCATGTGTTCTACCTTCACTTGTTGACAGATCAAACACTTGGACATGAAATCAGCTATATTATGTTTCATGTTATTCCACCAATACAAGGTTTTTAGATCATGGTACATCTTAGTAGAGCCTGGGTGAATGACATACCTCAAAGTGTGCGCTTCATCAAGGATTCTTTCCAGCAGTCCATCAACATTCGAAATGCACAACCTACCTTGAAATCTCAGAATAACATTACCACCAATTTCAAATGACATAACCTTTTGTTGACCCATATCTTTCTTGATTGCATCAAGATGGGATCTTTAACCTGCTTCTCCTTAACTTCAGCACAAAGGGATGACTTAGCTAACTCATGAACAATTACCCCTCCATCTTTGGAATCTAAGATTCGCACTCCCAGATTTGCAAGGCGGTGAATATCCTTCACCATCTCTTTCTTTCCTTCTTCTGCATGAGAAAGGCTGGTCATAGACAACCTACTGAGGGCATTGGCTATAATATTTTCCTTGCCCGAATGGTAATGCAGGCTCATATCATAGTCTTTTAGAAGCTCCATCCAGTACCTCTACTTGAGGTTCAATTCTTTCTGCGAGAAAACATACTATAGACTCTTGTGGTCAGTGAAGATATCAATGTAAACACCGTACAAGTAGTGCTGCCAAATCTTAAGTGCAAACACCACATCCGCTAACTCCAAATCATGGGTGGGGTAGTTCCGCTCGTGCACCTTTAACTGCCTAGATGCATAAGCCACTACCTTACCATGCTGCATCAACACACAACTAAGTCCCATACGGGATGTATCACAGTATACCACAAAGCCATCTACACCCTCAGGAAGGGTCAAAACTAGAACAATGGTCAGTTTATCTTTCAACTTCTCAAAACTATTCTCATACAGATCAGACCATACAAACTTCATCTTTTTCTGAGTCAATTTAGTGAGTGGAGCAGCTATAGAAGAAAAACTCTCTACGAACCTTCTGTAATATGCTGCCAAACCCAAGAAGCTTCGAAAATCGGTTGGAGTCGTTGGTCTAGGCCATTTTCTCACTGCTTCAACTTTCTGGGGATCCACTTTTATCCCATCAATGGACATAATATGCCCCAAGAAGGCAATAGAATCTAACCAGAATTCACACTTAAAAAATTTGGCATACAGCTGATGATCCTTAAGGGTCTAAAGAATAATTCGAAGGTGATTGGCGTGATCCTCTTTACTCTTAGAATAGATCAGGTTATCATTAATAAATACAATGATGAACAAGTCAAGAAACTGACGGAATACTATATTCATAAGATCCATGAAGGCTGCAGGGGCGTTAGTCAACCCGAAGGACATGACTAGAAATTTGTAGTGAACATATCGGGTTAGGAAGGCTATCTTAGGTATGTCTGACTCCCTAACTTTCAACTGATGATAAACCGAATGAAGGTCTATTTTTGAAAAACACTTGGCACCCTGAAGCTGGTCAAAAAGGTTGTCAATCCTAGGAAGAGGACATTTATTTTTAATCGTGACCTTATTCAGCTGACGGTAGTCTATGCACATACGAAGGGAACCATCTTTCTTTCGCACGAAAAGTACAGGCGCGCCCCAAGGAGACACACTGGGGCGTATAAAACCCTTATCTAGGAGATCTGCTATCTGTTTTTTCAACTCTTTTAGTTCTGCAGGAGCCATTCTATATGGCGAAATAGAAATAGGATGAGTGTCTGGAAACACATCAATACCAAACTCAATCTCCCTATCAAGTGGTATTCCTGGGAGATCATTTGGAAAGACTTCTGGGAATTCTTTTACTATAGGAACAGATTAAAGAGAAAGACTCTCGGCATTAAAGTCCTTAACTCGGATAAGGTGGTACAAGCAACCTTTAGAAATGAGTTTGCGGGCTCTGAGATAGGATATAAAGTGCCCTCTGGGTGCTAAAGAATATCCTTCCCACTCTATCACTGATTCATTCGGGAAAGAAAAAGTGACCCTTCGAGTCCTACAATCTAATGTGGCATAGCACGAATGGAGCCAATCCATTCCTAACATAGCATCAAAACCAACCATATCTAACTCTATGAGATCTGCTAACGTATCTTGGCTACCAATAGTCACAACACAACCCCTGTATACCCTCCTAGCAATAATAGAATCCCCCACCAGGGTAGAAATAGAAAAGGGTTCAGAAATCACACTGGGCTCAAAACCAAAACCAACAGCCACATAAGGGGTCACATAGGATAAAGTAGACCCGGGATTAAGTAACACATAAACATCACGAGAAAAGATTTGTAACGTACTGGTAACAACATCTGGGGAAGTTTTTGCATCTTAGCGGTTGGTCAAAGCATATAACCGATTGCAAATGTTCCCGATACTTGATGTGGCGCCCTTCTGAGGTGGGGGTGGTGCCGATGTATTTGCCTGAGACTTTTCACCATCAACATTCTTTCTAGCAGGTGGACATTCTCTCTAAAAGTGACCTGGCTGACCACATGAATAACATACTATCAAGCCCAAATGATAACTTCCCGGATGATTTCTACCACAAGTCTCACACCGCAGAAAAGTACGATGCTGCTGAGCCATACTACCCTGTGACTGAATATCCTAAGCTGTGGTTCCATGGTTAGTTTGAAAACTTTGAGATCGTCTATCTGGTGGTGGTCGGGGTACTGGGGCGCTGGTAGTAGACTGTGCATTACCCCAATTCTTCTTTTTCTGCCATTTATTTCCCCACTTACCGCCCTGAGGCTGACTGTGACTCTGGTCGGCTGATCTGGCTCTTTTTGATTGTCTTTCCACCTTCCTAGCTTCAGAGATTATCTTCTTTTTCTTCTACCTACTACATATGAACGGTTAGCCTAGCAAAGTCTAGCTCCTTATTCAACATTGCCCCCTGGCACTCAAGCACTAGGTTATCAAAAAGGCTAGATGCAAATTTTCTCATCCGGGCTCTCATATTACTAGTAACTCTGGTGCATAGCGGGCTAGTTTATTAAACTTCAAAGTGTATTCTTGGACACTCATACTGCCCTGCTTCAGATTCATAAACTCTTCCACTTTGGCCTCTCTCAACTATAGAGAAAAGAATCGATCAAGGAAAACTTCCACAAATTTGCCCCACACTGTGGGCTCAGCACTCTCACCTATTGCATCCTCCCAGTCAGTAAACCATTGATTCGCAACATCCTTAAGCTGATAAGTTGCTAGTTCCACCCTTTTAACCTCATCCATATACATTACCTTAAAGATTTTTTCCATCTCATCCACGAACTCCTGTGGATCTTCCCCCACCTTAGTGCCAGTAAACTTTGGTGGGTTCATTTTTATGAAATGTCCGACCCTGGTAGCGTTAGAAATAACAGATGCAGACCTAATATCTTCTGATTGTTGAGCCTGGTTAGATACCAACTGTGTCAGCATATAAATAGACCGTCTAAATTCTGTATTTGAAATATCTCTCTGAGCAATCGGGGGACGGTTATCATTAGTCTGCGGAGCTCAAGGTGGACTGGTCGGGACTGGAGAGACTCCCGGAGTAGGGACAGGTTCTGGAGTATGATCTCTGTTACAGGTCCGAATCCCATGGGTGGGATGGACCTCATCTGCCTGAGCATTCTGATCGATGATACGACGTGGAGGCATAACTGTGTTTCTGAAATACAAAAAATCATTGATTAGGGGATGGTTCAAACTCTGAAGTACGAACTAAATCACAAAGAAGGGAAACATTTCCTAAACGCCAAGTAGCCTCTTACTTAAAAGTGTAACGCGCTACACACCCATAACCAAGATGCTACCCGACGCGATTTCGTAGACAGCCTAGGACCATGAATCGTGCTTTGAGACCAAGTTTGTCACGACCCAAGACGGTGCCCTAGCCGTGACGAGCAACCCAAACCATGAAGGCCCGAAACACCCTTCTCTATCTATCTATGCACATAATTCATATGATAAAAGGTAATGAGGAAAGAGAAATCTAATATAGAAACATGGTCAATCTAAATATGATCATAATACTGAAAACTAAAATCCAAAATATATCTAAATAATAATGTCTGACTCAGTTTGTGAAATCTCTACCATGAACTAATCAAAGTTGTCTGAAAGCTGGGTTGCCCCGAGTAGACCAAAACCTAACTAATAGTAGTAATATGAAATAACTAGGCCTTCTGAATCATAGAAGGCTCACCACTGCAAAGTTCGGTCTGTGATCCGAAATCTCTACTATTTATCTGGATCCCTAGACTATGCCTTAAAACCTGGAAGGGGGGGTCAACACAATTGTACTGGCACACGAAGCAATCCGAAATAGAGTAATTGAACATATATACATATATATATAATATGTGAGAGCAAATTTTCATCAAACATTATGCATAAAAAAGTTTCTGAAAACACATGGGCATCTTCTGAAAACATGTAACCTGTTTGTAAATCTCAAACTCTGATCTATGTATTACTTCTGAGTTAGGTGGTATCCTCTACAAGTCTGATATTCCATGGGCGATATGGAATTCACCATTGACTCGGCGGGGAAGCCTCCAACCCGAGTATGCCGCAAGGGTTGGAGTTTCTGAATCTGATACGCCACACGCCACTTAAGTCAGCGTATAATAATATACCCGGGTTAGCAAACCACGATTTTACGCAATGAGTTGCTTGCACTCAAACCCTCTTCAGGGAACCACCTAACATCTCTGTATGCCCATTTTTAACCTTTTCTGTACATGCAATATTCTGAATGTCTAGAATCATGATAGCCTGAAAATGTCTATTAGTCTGAGTCTGATATGGCATTGGTCTGAATTGGTATCATCATACCAAAACTTGCAAGTCATGATTTCTGAGCCATAATACATTAAGCTAAATCTTTCATTTAAAGCATAATTTAGACCACCAAAAATATGCAACTAATATAGAAGATTTTGTGTTTCGAAACTCAAGTCAAAATCATGCAAAAACTTCATCAACATATGGTGGTCTAGTGCCTTTATCAAATCCATGCACTCTTTCATTGCATGCATTATGAACATTAAACATTCATGCTAGATTCCCTCTTTAGTGATTTTAAAACCACCTTTAAATCATAACAAGAGTTCAATTATTTCATATAGTGCTTTTCAAGGATGCACTGCAAAATAATTCATATGTTATGAGAAATCTGAAAAATTCATAATAACAGAAAATTCACAAAAAATCATGCTCTCAACAAGAATTCATTCTTAAATACATGGTTTCATACATTCATATTCTCAAATCACTTTGAGGAAGGTCAAAAAACCAAAACAATTATGTTAAAACATTTAATACATGAATATATATATATATATATATATATATATATATATATATATAGATATAGATATAGATATCTAGATTCAAAAATCCCATTCTAAAATATGATTTTTCTATACCCATGAGAATTTAGGAAAACCCCGTGTACCTCTATTTCAGAAAATAATGGGTGCTTCTTGAAGCCTGTGGATTGGGGATCCCGAATCTCTAATCGATTTTGAAAACCCACAGTTGAATCTTGATTTATTTGGGTTTTTAGTTTGAAACCCTTTGGAGTGTTCTTGAGAACTTTTAGATGAATGTTGATGTATTTTGGAGAATTGGGGACTGAATTTCGTGTTTATGGCTGAATAAGGGTGGGAAAAGGACCATATTGCCCCAAAAATGGACTGTTTAAGTCACTTGAAACCATTACATAGGCGTCGTATATGATATCACCTATGTTTACATAGGCGCCGCCTATGCTATCGTCTATGATTACGTAGGCGCCGCATATGCTTTCCAGAGGCCATGTGTGATTGGTTAGGCGACGTATACTACTTTGAAAGGCCATAACTTCTTTCTCGGGTGCCGGATTTTAGCAAAATTTGTATCATTGGAAAGCTAACTCGAAAACCTATCATTTTACACATAGTAGGCTCTCTAATTCGACATATACAAAGGGTCATGGTCGATAGAAGTTGACACAAATTATAATGTCTACTTAAACTTAATTGATTGAAGTAGTTTTCAAATCGTACTTGAGTCAAAGGACCTCTATGGTCTAAATTCAAGCTTAAATGGATTCACATACTACACAAATAATTAATATGCCATATTAGCATAGGATTTATGGCTTCGGGATTATCAACGCATCGGAATCATGGTCTATATTGTAGCCCAAAATTTGGGGCGTTACATCAACATACTTCATCATTTCCAACCTACGATTCTCCCATAACACATCTAACCACAAGAATTTTGTGTCCCGATGTATAATAATTCTATGATGAAGCCCAACTCAGAGGAAAGAGGTGCTAATTTAAACTACGGGACCCTGCACTCTACATCACATTAAGAAATCACCTCACCTTATCACTATAATCCATTAAACTTAAGTCTTAATTCAAATAATACTAACCACATGGCACATTGGTTTGTGTTTTCATCAATCACAAAATTCAATCCTACCACTACTACACCCTACTTCATGGATCTCTCTACCAAGACTAGCAAATTCAATCATTCTTTCAAAGATTATCACCATATACTTTCCTCCTAACTATTTCACATAAAGAATATTCATCTCCTTCCTCCCCCTGCTGCTATAACCTTAGCTCAAGAAATCACATCAAAATTTTTCACCTTCTAGAACATCTATTCCCCTACCTAAAACATCACTATGCTTCCACAACCACCTTCATACTAACATACGATGGGTCATTTAGGGACCCAAGCATATACATAATGAATAGAACTAACACTTATCAGACTATATGTATACTTATCACACTACTCAAGGAGGGACATGAGGTAAAGATACGATAGAATAGCCACGAAGTGCTTCATATATCAACTGTTTAGATCATAAGTAGAGAGTCGTCTGGCATAAACTCAACATAGCACGAGTTCTTAGGACAACTACAGTGATAAACATGAGAGCTTACATCACGAAGCTTATAACATGAGTGTGGAATTCATTAAATCGATGATTTTGACAAGGACTTCTACTCGAAGCTATCGCTTCTTATTTTCAAAGCTAAAATAGTTTTGAGTTAGCATAACCTCTATCACTTTGGAAAATCCCGGCATAAAACGAATCACTATCATATTAAAACATAGTTTCTTAGAACCAAGAATGATTTAGGATACGAATTTATGGATCATGAACATTATATCATAGAGTTTGAATACATGAAAGGATGGATTTACTGAGACATTGATTCTAGTTTGGAGGTCAGATCATAACATAAGTTACATAAAGTGATCAAACCTTAGACATAAGAGGGACATGAATACATGAGACATTGGTAGAATGGCCTCCTAAATTGAAGTAGAAGGAACATGCATCATAACCCCTCCCTGCAACTTGCCACACTGAGAAAAATTCAGGAACTACCTTAATCCATCATCTTTCCCTTAGATCAAAGTTACAACCCTAAACTTGCGGTCATACATTCACATCAAAATCTATAGCCACAACTCTCAACACAATAAGATATCTCACCATACACATAAGCACTAAACTCTCTCTATTAAACTATACTCTGAAGGCCTCACTTTTCGAAAGTGCTACTCTTAGCTCTCGCTAGCCATCACTCTACAACTCCTACTCTCATGAGCATATGCCTCCACACTCCTTATCACAAAGGGGTACCAGTATACACATGAACACAAACTCGCCCCCAATAATTTTTTTTTTATAAGGACACTAAATTCATTCTAGGAGATCCCCTTTAGGTACACTAATCCTAATATCCTCCAACCCCCAAAGGCATCTATTTATGGCTAACGTTATCATGGGCATAGACATCCACGCTTCTAAACACACAACACTTCACCTTTATTTCCTTAGAATACTTAGCATTATACCTCTAATCACATAACTTGCAACTTAACAAAATTTGTAAAACTATACCAAAAGCGCATATTTCCCACCCATATTTCCTCAATTCAGCTCTTAATAATGCTATACAATAACTCCCCAGATTTCTCCACAACACAAGATTCAAGAATAAAATCTAGGTACACGTGATACTTATACACATCACACCTTATATATCAATATGCTACCTTGAGGTTCAACTTATTCTTCTATACCTAGGACCTTATCCACTTAATGACTCAACCACAATTCATCATTTTTTTAAAATAGTTCTCATGTACATAAATATCACAATTATCCAATTCTTTTTCCACAAGTTGCCAACCTAAGCTATTTCATACCTCACATCAAGCCTGCTAATTCATTCCCACAAAACATGCATTATCAATCTAGAGCTACTATTCTTATTACTACAGTCCATATCTAATGTTCAAGCCTATTGTATACCAACACCAATCATATGAAACATGTCACATACTATACTAATCAATCGAATAGAAATATCAACCTAAGTTTCTTATTTCACTTATCTATGGCCTATAAGTCCATTCTCTCCATGACATTACTACTAAACCTCCAAATTTACTACATACCTTCTCACACGCACTACAAATTTACAACTACTGAAGAAAAGACATATCAAGGAGGGGTAAGGTCACATAATAAAGGTAGTCAATCTTAATCTTATATCATAACCCATTAAAATCTTATCAACATATTCTAATTTCTCATATCATAGTTACCCACCCATGCATACATCATAACTACCTTCAAAATTCCATATACAACAATGAGTCTATACTTATAACTTATTGGCTAGTCTAACCGTTTCCATTCACATCCTATAAGCAATTTTCATAACCACCATAACTATCCACTCTAGGCTCTTTCCCTATTCTAAATAGATAATAATCATAGACAAACACTTCCTTCACATACTACCATACGATCTACTAGTATTGCTACGACACTAGTCTATCACCATAAAATGGAAAATCATCCCTTAATCAATGGTTATATAACGAAAACTATTTATTTACTCAAAAGTCACCCTCACTCTGACTTCTAACCTTGTGACTTCATATCACCAACTTCTTGGTCCAATCTCACTACCAATAGGTCATGACACTTTAATATATACTACTACTCAGGTGGAAATATAGTTCCAACATTCTTCTACACATCATTACCCTTATGCATGACATCTACAACAAGAATTTTGATAGGAACTGGATACACCTAATACCTTGGGTTGAAAGGCATGATTTTATCAGGATCAAATTTTACACTAGAATCAATACGCCTTGAAGCACCAATAAACTCCTCTCAAGTCCTTGTGAAATTTCATAATCTTTTATGATTCAATTAGAAGGGACCACCTCATCTAGGCACTAAGATTCTTCTCTTGAATCGACTTAAAAGGGGACATAGTTAACGAAATCAAAGTAAAGAATAAATCAAGTTTGTCACGACCCAATCCGAGGCCTTGGCCGTGATGAGCATCCCAAACCACGAAGACCCAGGCACCCCTTTCTATCTGCCAATCCAGAACACCATTCATAAACAGTAAAGAAAAAATACAAAAATTAAACAAATGGAATCATGGTCATATTCTGAGTTTAATTTAACAATACTGACTGAAATCCATAAGTATCTAGACAACATCTACTTCAGCATGTGAAATCTCTAATACATCATAAATTAACTTGTATAAAACTAGGAGAAGGCCCCTAGTTGAACCCAAAACAAAAATGAAATAACAATGTTCTAAAAACAGGCCTTTCAAAATAAAGAAGGCTCACCAACTGCACACTTCTTTTTGATACATCTATCGCTTAGTGGAAACCTCTGGATTGAGCCTTAGAACCTAAAATATAGGGGGTAAATACAGATGTACGTAGAGCAATCCAAAATAATGTGTTTATATATATAACATAGATGAGAGCAAGTCCAAAACATCATGCATGAAATAGTTAAAATTACATGAGAAATTTCAATGACCTTAAAACAATCTTATCAATACAAGTCTAATCTTTGTATTACTTTTGAGTTAGGTGGTACGACCTACAATTCTACGACCCCACAGGTTATATGGAGTCCTCCCTTGACTCGATGGCCAAACCCCAACCCAAGTTTGTCGCAAGAGTTAGAGTTTCTGATTCTGATTCTAATATACCACAGGGAACTAAGCCATTGTATAATCTCTCTTGGGGACACAATAACCCGCATTGGCAAAACACGATTTTGGGCAATGAGTTTTTCTAAACTTGTGCCTTCTTCGGGTAACCACCTAACATATCTTGAGCCCATTTTTAACCTTTTCTGAACCATTATCATTCAAAACTCATATTCTAAAAATATAAGTGAAATCTAACTTTTATTGTGTTTTGAATCTGTTATGGTACTATCTGTGTTGGTGTCGTCACACCAAGACTTGTAAGTCATATTTTTGAGCCATAAAATATCATATTAAAGTCTTTTTTTCCAAGCATAAGGTTTGGACCACCATACTTCCAACAATTTATGAAAATTCATACTTCAAAACATTTATCAAATTATGCGAAGATCACTCTTTTCAACATTTCAACAAACATGTGGTGGTCATGAAGTTTGTGACAAAATATACAACTCTTTTGCTATATATCTACAAAATTTATCAACCTACAAAAGCACCCCCTCCTCAATTTAAAACCATAATCAAGTGATAAATAATAATTAATACATCTGTATCTTGCTTCTCTAAATGCAATTTAAATAGCTCAGAACGTATGAAAACAAAAGGCTTAGTAACAAGAAAGGGATATAATTGTTCATGCTCTCAATTAAACATTCAAACTCAATTTAATACATACATATATACGAGTACAGATCGATTTAGGGGAAAGGCCTCAAGACCAAAACAACATATTATGTAAAGAGTTCATAATGCATAATTATAAATGCAATTTCCAAAACCCCTTTATAAATTCACGATCTTTATAACTTTAAACCTTATTCAATGTGTTTTCAATAAGCCCATTTAATTTAGGAAAACCTCACGTACCTTAGATTACAAGGTTTAAAGAGTAGAACTCGAATTTTGATTTGTTCCTTAAAAATCTTGGACTTAAGGAGTGATTTTCTTGATTCCTTCTTCTTGGAGGAAACCCTAGTTTGATCTTATTTTGAGAGTGAAGAGGAAGTTTTTGATGTTTTATAACTGATAATGATTGATTAATAACTCATAAGGGGTGTTTTAATTCATGTGAAAGGTTTTGGGATGGTTTTCACCATTCACTTCCTTAGGCTAATGACTAGGTCTGACGGGCCGTCACCCAGCTGATAGGTCATCAGCCTCGTCATCATATTTTGGCATACAAACACTTCAAACTAAAATGAGCATAACTTTCTACTCTGATATCGAATTAAGAAAAAATCGGTGACATTGGAAAGAAGACTCACAGTCCTTTCATTTTATATAAAGTAGCCCCTAATTTGTTATATACCAAAAGTTATGGTCGATGAAAGTTGACCTAAGTTTAGATACTCACTAAAACTCAATCGATAGAAAAGATTTCAACTCGTCTTTGAGTTTAGGGACCTCTATTATCTCAATTCATGCTCAACTAGATTCCTACACTACATAATTGATTAACACACTAAATTTGAATTGGATTTATTAGTTTTTGTAACTATTCCATGTAGGAACGGCGGTTTACATTCTAGCTCAAAATACGGGGTGTTACAAGTTATGAAAAGAAATTATGGGTCCTCCAGTTAGAGTCCAATACTACGGATACCATAAAAAATATTTTAGCGAGAATGTTAGGTCATCGTCTGGCCCTACATCCTATTCCTCATTAGTTGATAGAGAAATCATTGAATCACTAAAAGATATGGTTTCTAAACTCACTGAAGAGCTTACTTCACAGAGAGAGAGGGTAAAGTAGAAGGAGGAAAAAATAGCATCACAAATTAGTATGTGCATCAGCAGTTCAACTCTTTTATTCGATCTGTAGGGACTCTTCCTTCTTGTCCTGGTGATGCAGTTCGGGCTGTAAAAGGTATAGGCCCACTACATGATATCACAATAGATGAGGAATCAGATCTGTGTATACGGCTGAGGATGCATATGACGAAGAGGATGATGAGTGGTAGTTTTTAGACTTTTGTATGTGTTGTAGTTTGGATTTGGAGATGATTTGTAGTTTTTACACTTTTGTATATTTTGTATGTTTTTTAAATAAACCGGCCACTTGTGGTTGGTTGTATTTTTAAATTAATTAATTAATTTTAATAAAATCAACCACAAGTGGACGGTTTTATTTTTAAATTAATTAATTAATTTTAACTTGTGGTTGGTTTTTTATTTAAATTAATTAATTTTAATAAAACTGACCACTAGTGGTTGGTTCTTTTATTAAATATAATTAATTAATTTT
>NC_061119.1:21684804-21695252 GCF_002878395.1 Capsicum annuum
TATATATATGTGTGTGTGTGTATGTGTGTGTGTGTTTATGAATACTATGATTCGATTCGATAGAACCGTTACTCAGAGTAACGTTTTAGCCATAAAACGTGATTCATGATAACAACTTTAACGACAGATTTTGTACAATGGTAGAGTTGCAGAGATTCATTACTAAAAGTAATGTTTTAAGCCAAAAATGTTACTATCAGTAACGACTCCAACTTTAACAGCGTTAATTTATTAAAGTTTGGTCTGTTTAGTTTTTAAAATAAAATATAACCTAATACGTTACTTTCAAGTACGTTTATACTAGATTTGTAATTTTTTTTTAAAAACGTACTATTTTGATAAATTGATTAAAATAATAGCTTATTTTGGCAAAGATTTCAACTATAGTTGTGGAGTTCTTTTGAAATTTTGAACCATACCCTAAACTTTTATATTTTATTAAAAAGCACATCTATTGATTACTCCAACTAATTGATCTATCCTTTCCCTTTATTAAACTAATAAAATGTACAAGTTAAGTAGTCAAGTGACAGAAGTAGTTACTGCACTGTTACATTAGTTTGTTACTTAGATGGTATTGTTTTAGTGAGTTGGTTACTAAAAGTTAATATTGTTACATGTGGTTAGACAGCCTAATGAGTTAGTTAGCTTGTTAGTTAGATTAGAAGATTCTAGAACATAGTGAGATTGCCTATAAATACTCAGCTATATCACATTGTAATGTAATCAACTCATTATCAATACAACTAAAGCAATAACTGTTTTAGTTCTCTACGTTAACGGATCCCTAAGCAAACTTAACATGGTATCAACGCTTTAGCTTGATTCTAGAGAAGAGAAATCATCAATGGAGTTTAGATGTCCATTGTAACAAGAAGCTCATTCGATCAAAGGTGATAGAAGCTGTCTTCGATTCTAGATCTCAGCTAACATCTATGGTAGAAGTCCTTTTCCTATTTCGGTTTATGTTCTAAGTTTATCCTTTTTAGATTCTGAAGTATTGAAGTAATTTCGGGGTTTGTAATTGCATTGTTGATAGATACAGAGAAGTGAGACAGTGAGTTTTTTATTCCTATAACTGATCACTTACACTTAGTTGTTAAAGTTTTGTTGAAATTGAGAATGACACCTAAGATAGATCCTAGTGATCCCCTGTTCATAGGAGCATCAGATGTATCTAGTGGAGCCTTAATACCAATAAAACTTGTAGGATCCAAGAACTATGGAGTGTGGAGTAGGTCAATAGAATTACACTTTTAGGTAAGAGAAAATATGGATTTGTGACCGGGACATATAGCAAAGATACATACAGAGAAGAGTTACATGATCAATGGGAAACATAAAATGCTTTAGTACTATCATGGATTATGAGTTCTGTAACTACAGAGCTGCTCAGTGGGATCGTTTATGCAACAAATGCATTTGAGGTATGGGAAGACCTGAAAGAAAGGAATGAGGTTGTATCAACTACATAGAGAGATCAACACCTTGTCACAGGGTACAGATTCAGTATCAGTCTACTTCACAAAATTAAAGAGTCTATGGAGTGAGTATGATACAATAGTTCCTGCTCCATCATGTGTTTGTCCAAAGTTCAAAGACTATGTAGACCACTTGTCTGAATTAAGACTGATACAGTTTTTGAGTGGGCTGAATGAGTCATATGATCAGGAAAGAAGACAAATCTTGTTAAAAGGGATCACACCTATACTTAACCAGGTTTATGCAATATAACTGAGGATGATATTCAGTAACTGGCCTGTACAAATGCCATTGGTGAAAAAACTGATCCAATCACAATGCAAGTGAGTAGAAGTTCAGTTAAAAACTATGGAGCACAGAACCATAGAGGAAAAACATATGATTACTTCCATTTTAGTGGCCACACCAGAGATAATTTCTATAAGCTGATAAGTTATCCTAATGATTGGAGGTAGAAGAAAATAGGAGGCTACAATAGTGAACCGAAAGGTTCATATCAAAGCTTTAATTCTAGAGGAGGAAACACTAAATTCTATGGAAAACATGGTGGATATAGTAGTCTTGGACATCAGTTTAGAGGACAGATGCATGCTAGCATTCTACTAATAATGTAACTGGTGATAAGGTCTATGGAGGTGCAAGACCGGCAGCTTCGACTAGTAATGGAGACAACAAGGAGGTTCAAATTTCCATTCTACCTAAGGGGTAAATATTCAATGATGGAGAGTATAAATAAATCATAGACATGCTGAATAAGGACACACCTAAGACCAACCACAGTGACATGGTAGGTAAAGTTGTTTGTTCACTATTTTATAGATGTCACAGAAATGGATAGTGGATTCTGGTGCAACATATCATGCTGCTGCAACTAAGAATATTCTATCAAGGTGTTAAAAAGTAGATGGATCAGAAAGGGATAAGGTACATCTTTCCACTGGTGCTAAGATGGATATATATCATACTGGAGAGGAACACATGTTTAGAGATAGAACTGTGAAAGATATATTATTTGTGCCTGACTTAAAACTTAATTTGTTGTCAGTATCCAAAATGACTAGGCAACTTTTATGCTTTCTTTCCTTTTACCCTGACTTCTTTGTCTTTCAGGATCTTCACAGTGGCAGAGTGAAGGGGATTGGTAAGGAAACAGGTGGATTATATGTCCTCAAAGGACAGTATACAGAGCACAAAGTACAAGGCTCTCAGACTCAAGTTCATAAATGCATAACAGAAGCAAAAATAGTTGTGCAAGACTGTAGCCTCTGCCATAAAAAACTTGGCCAACCATCAGCTCAAGTACTGAAGCTACTGGACATCTTGAAGCATAACAAGGATGTAGAAGGTCTGAATAATTGTCATATCTATCCCTTAGCTAAGCAGACTAGACTAAGCTTTCCTATAAATAAGACTAGGGTTGCTAAGTGTTTTGACATTGTACATATGGATCTTTGGGGACCCTATAAGATACCTACATATGACAAGATATATTATTTTCTAACAATGGTTGATGATCACAGTAGATACACATGGGTTCATTTATTGCAATTAAAGTCTAAAACAGTTGTGGCTCTCAAGACTTTTGTATGCATGATACAGACACAGTTTAATGCACATATTAAAATTATAAGATCTAACAATGGCACAAAATTTTTCAACTCACAGTGCATTGACTTGTTTAGGTCTCTAGGTGTCATATATCAGAGTAATTGTGCATATACACCTCAACAAAATGGTGTGGTTGAGAGGAAGAACAGATATATTTTAAATGTAGCTAGAGCCACTAAATTTCGATCATAAATGCCAGTGAAATTTTAGGGTCTGAATGTTAAGGCAGCAGTCTATATAATCAATAAACTACTTCTCTCATTATTGAAGAAAGAAGTCCTTATGAGTTGCTCTTTTCTAAACCTCCATCCTTAATACATTTGAAAGTTATTGGTTGCTTATGTTATGCATCTGTGCTACCAAGGGGTGACAAGCTATCAGAAAAAGCCAAACCAACAGTCTTGATAGGCTATTTTTCTACTCAAAAGGGCTATTTGTTAATGGACTTAGCCACTGACAAGTTATTTGTGACTAGAGATGTTGTGTTCCAGGAACATGTGTTCCCCTTTACAACTAAAAAAACAATTGAATTCCCTTTAAATTTCCTGCAAGTATAACTAGGTATTTCTGATTATAAAGATGCAACTTCTTATGAAGAAGACCCTTCCTCACTATCTGATGTACTAAGTGTAGTTGCTGAGGATGTTCATCATATTCCACCAATAGATGATTTGACTTTAATTTCCACTAGTAATGCTGAGTTGATGTGTGCTTCATCTACTCCAAGTGTTGTGTCAAGAAGAACTCCTAGGTTGATCTAGAAACCTATTTGGATTAATTATTATGAAATGCTAGGGATGGGAAAAGGGACACGACATCTTATTGCCAACTATTTTTCTTACCAGAATATCTCCTAATTGCCTGAAATATATATCAGCTTTGTCTGCATTGGTTGAACCACAATATTACAGCCAATCTGCTGAAGATGAAAGATGGATTGAGGCCATGAAGTTAGAGATAAAAGCACTAGAAGACAATAATACTTGGGAGATTGTTGATTTTCCTCGAGACAAACATACTATTGGTTCAAAATAGGTGTACAAGATCAAGTACAAGGCAAATGGAAATTTAGAGAGATTCAAGGAAAGACTAGTAGCCAAGGGTTATAGTCAACAAGAAGGGTTAGATTACCATGATACTTTTTCTGCAGTTGCAAAGATGGTTACTGTAAGATGTGTGGTTGCATTGACAGTCTCAAAAGGTTGGTGTATGTACCAAATAGATGTGTATAATGCATTCTTACAGGGAGATCTAAATGAAGAAGTGTACATGGAACTACCAAAAGGGTTTCAAAATGAAGGACCACGCAAAGTATGCAGATTGATCAAGTCACTATATGAACTCACACAGGCTTCGAGGCAGTGGAATATCAAACTGTAGCACTAATCAAGAAAGATTTTAGCCAATGCACTTATGATTATCTTTTCATCTTGAAGAAGGAGGCAGAAATGGTTATCATACTAGTGTATATGGATGATTTGCTCTTCACTAGGGACAATGCAACCATGATAAGTGAAGTTAAAGAGACCTTAAATAAACAGTTTAAGCTTAAGGATTTAGGAGAGCTTAAATACTTCCTAGGTATTGAGGTATGAAGGTTTGCAAAAGGAGCTATACTGAATCAAAGAAAGTACATTCTGGAGCTCATATCTAAGACTGGAATTGCTGGTTCAAAGCCTGCTATTACACTATTGGAATCAAATGCAAAACTTAGCTCAGTAGAATTTGATAAAACTATTGGTGTTAGTGGAGATGTCATTCTTAAGGATGCAACGTCATATTAAAGGCCGGTTGGTAAGCTCATGTATGCAACTATCACTAGGCCAGATATCAGCTTTGCTGTGCAAACTTTGAGTCAGTTCATGCAGCAACCAAAGAGGTGTCATATGGAAGCTGCTAATAGAGTGGTTAGGTATCTAAAGGGTACCATAGGTCAAGGCATATGGATGAAGAGACATACTATTGCTGAACTAACTTGCTGGTGTGACTCAGACTAGGCTGCTTGCCCTAACACAAGGAGACCAGTGACTGGATATGTCATACTTTTTGGAGGGTCCTTGGTGTTCTGGAAGTCTAAGAAGCAGTATACAGTGTCTAGAAGTTCAGCTGAGGTAGAGTATAGAGGTATGGCCACAGCATTGGCAGAAGTAACATGGCTAGAAGGGTTGTTTGCTGAATTAAATGTTCCTGTTATTAAACCTATCAATATTCTGAGTGATAGCAAGTATGCTATTCAACTAGCAGCTAATCCCATCTTTTATGAGAGGACAAAACATATAGAGATTGATTGCCATTTCATCAGGGACAAGATTAAATCAAGATTGGTGAAGACTGTGTGTGTTCCTACTCAACATCAGGTGGCTGATATTCTCACTAAAGGTCACAGTCAAGATCAACACTATCATTTGTTAAGAAAGCTTGGTGTGATTAACATCTTGCACCCTTCAACTTGAAGGGGAGTGATAAAATGTACAAGTTAAGTAGTCAAGTGGCAAAAGTAGTTACTGCACTGTTACATTAGTTTGTTACTTAGATGGTGTTGTTTTAGTGAGCGGTTATTAAGAGTTGATATTGTTACATGTGGTTAGTCACTGCCTAATGAGTTAGTTAGCTTATTAGTTAGATTAGAAGATTCTAGAACACAACGATATTGCCTATAAATACTCAGCTATATCACATTGTAATGTAATCAACTCATTATCAATACAACAAGAGCAATAGCAGTTTCAGTTCTCTGCATTATACATGGATCCCTAAGCAAACTTAACATAAACTCATTCCTAATCTAGAAATAAGTAGAGGTAGACGTTCAGTTATTCAGTTTGATTCTTTCAAATTTTTGTTCAGTTCATTCGTTTTGGTTTTTTAAATAGGGTGCAACTAATACCAAATCGGATTACTTTGGTTAGGCATGGTTTTTCCAAGTTCAGCTTCGTTTGATATGTCTAGTTTAGTAGAGTTGGTTTCTTCACTCCTATTATTTTGGTGAGTTGAGGGTTTATCGAAAACAGTCTCTCTGCCTAGCTTCTAAGGTAAGGATAATGTTTGCGTGCGCACTACCCTTCTAGACCCTACTTGTGGGACTACACCGGATAGGTTGTGGTTGTTTCACAGTCATCTATCAATAACTCAAAAGGCTCATCTATAATACATAGTTAAATCATTTGCCAGAGTTGAAATTTTCCATTTCAACTCTATGGAAGCAAGAGATGCATGAGCAAACAAACTAAGAAAACCTGTCATCAGTTATAACTGATTGATCTCCAATTCCATCTCCTTGTCAGTTTACTCATCCATATTTGTATCTAGATCTAGCACTGACTAGACGTCTCCAAACTTATTGAGACATAAAAGACTTGGAAGTGTTCATCGATCATATTGAATGTTACATTGCTGTAGACATACAATACCAAGAATATTTGACCTAAAGTACACCCAGACAACACATCACACATTCACATATAGCTGTACCAAGCTCTTGATAACACCAATTGCTCTTTCTATTTCAATTTATACAACATAGCTGTATGAGCGCAGAGTTCAAGAAGAAGAGAAATTTTTTTGAAACTTGTAGTGTTAAACATAGCATAACATTTGTGTGGCCAGAAAGGCTTCTCATAAAGAGTAAAATGAGAAGTTCAGATTAGATAGTTTTTCAAATCAAAAACTGTTACTTATATTTCTATTTTTGAGTGGATTAAGAAGCAAATGTTGTCACATAAAACTGGAATGGAGGGACTACTTACCACACCACTAGTGTCTAAGCAAGAGGCAAAATCTTGATGAATCTCTTTCCAATGTGATATTGGAAGATATGATATTACCAGAAAAATTTACACAATATTCCTGTTTAATAAGGCATAAAAAACTTTTTTTTGGGTGCAACTAAAATTTTCATTAGCAAATGGAGGATTACACAGCAGTATCCAACAAGTTTGGACAGCCCGAAACTTGTACTACCAGACATCCTATAGTAATTTAAACTAGTGAGCTTATGATTTGCTTCACACAAGTGCACCTCTTGTATGATTTGCTTCGACTGTACTCTTCTGTTTCTGAAAAACTCCGTCTATTCCTTTCCATCCATACCATATATGTGCTGCATGCCAAGGATACACGGTAAATAGCTGCAGTTGCATTCCCTCCTGTAGTTTGTGACGTTTCCGTTGTATCTCTTCATTCCAACTTAGAGGTCCCCGATTAATCCCTTGCCATCCCAACACCTCACCTATACAGCAGCCAAGTAAGAACACTTAAAAAATAAGTGATCAGTTGTTTCAGGGTCTTACTCACAAAGAGGGCACATCAGATCTTCCAGGTCCTTCCATCGTGCAACTCTATCCTTCGTGAATAAGCCAGTAATGTATAGCAAGATAGAGTATGAAGCACCACTTAGGTGCTCCCAAGTTATTACAAATTAGCTTCCTCTGAGGTACTTTAATGATGTCACTATCAATTTTTGATACAGTTTCTTGATACAGAAAGAAAGCAGCCGATTTACTTCATCACAAGCATACCAACAATCGAGAAAAAACAG
This sequence comes from Capsicum annuum, assembly GCF_002878395.1. Taxonomy (NCBI): domain Eukaryota; kingdom Viridiplantae; phylum Streptophyta; class Magnoliopsida; order Solanales; family Solanaceae; genus Capsicum; species Capsicum annuum. The sequence goes on from NC_061119.1 coordinate 21,692,432, forward strand.
CAACTAGTTACCCATGATCCTATGAATCCAGCTACTACTTTTATGTGCCTTATGCACATTCCCTTTGCATATGAAGAAAAGAACTTGTTTTAACACATGAATTAAAGTTTTGCATTTCACATTCGCTTGCATTTCATATGTGGGGACTGATCTTCACATACTTTGGTTATTTCCAACTTCACTAGAACTTGACAAAAAGACAAACAAGAAGAATTAACAATGCTTATATCATTATGCTGAGCAAGCATTGTTGCTACTGTCTAGTTAAGAATTTGAAAGAAACAAAACAACTAGCAATTGAATGCTTTCTAGTACATTTAAAAAAAATACTTTTCTTTCATATTAGCATTAGTCAACACATGAAAAATCACTACACTACAATATGATACTACCAAAAAAATAAAGAACCTGCACTAATCACATAAAGAGCACATATATAATTCAAACATCAGCGGCCTACAACATATTATGTTTGCGCTTACGACGTTGATGGTTCAAAAGGGGAGAATAATGCAAAGGATAGACTGCTCGACAAGTTGGGCATGTGTTTTTCTTGGATAGCCATGGGAGAAGTCACCTTACTTGAAAGGCGTGCGAACAATAAGTTGTAATCACTTCAGTCTCGTCTTTAATCTCCTCATAACAAATTGGACAAGTTTCATCTTTTAGATTTTTTACTAGACATGGACATGTAATCTCCTCATCACATGGCTGGACTTCAACAAATCCTCTGGCTTCATCCACCGCAATGGGTGGCCTTGTTGGAAACCTCCGACCTTCACCCGTATATTCCCATAAGACGTGAAGATACTCAAGGACATCCTTAGTGTATTTACAATATGGATCATTCCTATAATCAGCACCACTCACATCACGTATGGTGAAAACCCCCTCCATTTCCTCAAACTGGCGATAGAATGGGATATCAGGAGGATTGGATGAAACGTTAAGAGCATCAATTTCACCAGTACACTTGACCCAGCGATTTTGTGTGATTTCAATACGACTACGTACGTAGGACTCCTACGTGGGGGAAATGCCTGATAATATTGAAACTCATTGAAAAGACAATAAGAGATATCGTCCGCCAACGTTTTGATAGTTTCCGGAAGAAACTGAAGAGTAGCAGAAAGAAGCATCGAACCTAATGATGATTCTCTGTTAAGGAGTTTCAACAAATCGAATGGGATGACAGTAGAACACTTGTTATTCTCAATTGTGTAGCTTCGTTTACAAGGATTAAATTGTCCTCTACATGTACTTGTGACTATGAAAATGCATAAACCTTCGGATTGTGAAATTTGATTTCTCGTTAACTTCTCGTTCCATTAGAAAAGACGGAGCACCTTGCATTCAGCGATTTCTCCGATTTTCTCCATTGATTTTGCTCAACACACTGAAGAGGGAAAAGGTAGAAAGTATTTATAAAGCCCTTAGCTTACAAAAAGTTTCTTAATCTTGTTCTAGTCCGATTCCAACTAGAATTGGGAGGTATTATTAAAGCTAACTTGATGATCAAGTTTCAATTTTAGGCAACATCTTAACTTGATGATCAAGTTTCATTTTTTAGGCAACATCAACTAACTTAACTTGATGATCAAGTTTTAATTCATCACCTATAATTCAAATAAAATATTTTAATTAGATATTTTCAATTTAAATTTCAAAAAGAAAAGTTACATGTATCCTCATTCACTTATTAGATAGTTAAATTAATGATATGAAATATATCAATTACTTGAATGACTTATCATATATTAATTTTTAAATATGATCTATCTCTTTTTTTATTTGACTATAATAAGTTAACTAGGTGCATTAAAATTGTGGGTGCAGATAAATTCTTATCCAATTGATATAGGAAAATCAAAGTTTCCGTTAAAAGAAAAAACAAATAGTCATTTAGGGTCATTAGGTTAAGTTATAAGTGCAAAGAATAATAATCATGGGAAAGAGTCAGATAATTTCATTTCATATTTGATTGAATTTTTCTTTTAGGTTCACGTGTGTGCTCATGTTGTCATGATTGAATTATTTTTCTTAAAGACAATCTTTTTTTTTAAATTTCGCATTGGGATCTTGCTAATTTGTCAATTCGTGATAAATATAATCTTCTTAATAAAGATATCGCTGGGATATGCCGACCTAGGCATGTGTTGCCTCTACAATCAAATATGATGAAAAATGAACAAGTAGCTCCACTGTATTGTCATCTGGTATGAAAGAATATGAGTAAGAGTTTCACATTATGGGCGAGTATGAATAAAGAAGTTAATTATGTGCAAATATGAAAAGATTTCAACATCAAGAAGGGGTATGGGTTGGGGTGGCTAATCCAGCTCAAACCCATTTGAGCCGCAAGGTTAGAAAACCAAGTAATACAAATTATAAATTGTGATAATTGATAATAGGAATGAAGTGAACATTATTGTAGAATAAAGACTTGAATAAGATTGTTAAGGTAAAACGAGTTAAATTATGATTACAGAATTTTAATAATGTTTATGCTCCACAAAGAGGATTAGACGCAAAAGTTAAAGTTAGAATTTGGAAAGATATGGACATCAAATTGGTTTAAGTGATTTCAGGAGACTAATGAATTTTATCAAGCGGAGATTATTTGTAGGGGGTGCGCGGATTTAATAGGTATAATAGATTTAGTAGGTTTCTAGTGAATCTATTTTTATTAGTGCGTGGATATTTTGTTTCAATATCTTTTAATAATTTACTTTTTTCGTAAGATATATTCATTGATTATTTTATCCTGTAGTAATTGTAGAGTTACAAATTCTTGTATAATAATTTATCCTATCTGTGCTAT
>NC_061119.1:21698252-21785397 GCF_002878395.1 Capsicum annuum
TGAAAATTTAGAATTAGATATACATTATAGCACAGATAGGATAAATTATTATACAAGAATTTGTAACTCTACAATTATTACAGGATAAAATAATCAATGAATATATCTTACGAAAAAAGTAAATTATTAAAAGATATTGAAACAAAATATCCACGCACTAATAAAAATAGATTCACTAGAAACCTACTAAATCTATTATACCTATTAAATCCGCGCACCCCCCTACAAATGGTGGTCATGTGGTAAAGAGTGCGATCATTTGGAAGTACATAAGAGTTATGATTATGACTCTATGAGTAACGAAAGAAAAGTTATCTTAAAATTCGCTTTAACTTATGATTTAATGGTAGCTAAAACACAATTGAAAAAGAGAATCTCATCTAATGACTTGGGGCTTTTAAGTCGGGACATGGCCTCGATTATGCCATAAAAACCATACAATGATAGAACGAAAATATAAAAGAAAAGAACAATCGTCTTCCGGATGATGGAGGTTCACCACTTCTCACAGTTGTCCGATAAGAAAATGAACCACCTAAGGCTGCACAGGGTCGCAAGTAAAGGCCTCAGGAGCTACATCATGAAATGATGTAGCGTCCAGAGATGGTCAGTACGGCAAGTACTGGCATGCAACCCAAGAAAATGGGTAAAATATGCATTTACCAAAAATCAGGTACAAAAAATCAAATGGTGAAGCCCCAATCCATGTTGGACGCATGTACTGAGGTAAGGCAAAAGTCCCCAGCAGACTAAAGCCACCATACATACTATCCCCATATTAAGGACACAATATGATCATCCAATCAAGGTACAGAATTCTATGCTGGCAAACATAGGTTTTAGGCATTGATCACAAGGACTTATACCTTCACGGTGAGCTATCTAATTTTTTTTAGGGCCCAATTAAAATATTTTTCACATGACATTAATCATGGAGTCATTCATTATGGCATATTCATACTGATATTGTCATACCAAGACTTGCAAGTCATTCACATCATGCCAAAAATTATTATCATAAATATTATCGACTCCATAACCCCATCATTCAAAATCATGCTCACATTCATCATTACTTTGTGTGAAAATCTTAAAACAAGTTGTAAAGTTCAACACATTAAATATTTCAAAAAGATTGGGTATCATCCTTTTCATCATCTTAATTCAAAGATATTTCAAGGACTTGAAAGTCATAATTTCAATCATTCATAACAATTTTCCCAAGGGCGATTCAAGAGTCATTTAAACTATTTTTTCATTAATGACATGCAATGTTTCAAAGGATAATTTAAACACTATAAAATCTTCGTTAAAGACTAAATTTATGAAATGGGTTGAGGTTCATGTCTTTTTCATGCACAAACCATAAACATTATGAAACAACAAAGCTATATTCCACCATTATCATAAGACACAATTTTATTTTTACGATCCACAATTTTAGGCCATGGAGAAACCATTAAAACAAAGAAAAAAATTAATACAAGTGTATAACAACCCAAAATCCTCAACCCTAATTTTAAGCAACCATTAAAACATGAAAATAGTAGGTAAATATCACAATTTGAAGATAAATAGAATAATGGAGTGTACAACATGCCATATTGACAGAAGGAACTTGATAAGAACTTAAATTTGAAGTCTTGAAAGTTGAACTTTGAGAAGAAACCTTAGTTTTATTTATCTTAAGAGTGAAGGGGATAAAGAGCGATGAAAAACTGATAACTAATAAGTAAATAGAGTTTAAAGAGTGATTTAAGTCTTGGGGTAGGGTTTGAGGTGAGAAAAAAACCAAAGTACCACCAAAGAAACCTAAAAAAATTTGCAAAAATTTCGCAGTTGACAACAGAGTTGATAGCCCGTCAACTTGTTGACGACTCATTAACTCAGTCGTCAATCTGTAGCTGACTTAGTGATTTACTGATTAAGGTTGACGACGGAGTTGACATCCTATTAACTAGTTGATAGCTAGTCATCTCAAGTTGTCAACCTTTGACATAGGAACGATGGTTTAAATTCTAGCCTAAAAATGTGGGGTATTACTTTATCTCCCCCTTGAAATCATTCGTCCTTCAATAATAGGTAGAATCTTATTGAAGCTCTAGAAGTATGGAATAAAGGATGTAACTTCACCTTAGGAATTCTCCCTCAACAAAACATACATAGGCATCAAGATAAAAGAGCTCCATGACATCACCAAGTAAATCGTTAAGCACGATTATGGGATAATGAGACTTGACATAGACGTGATCTGGGCATGAGTTGTATGGAACATGATTATAACAACGTAAGGAATGAATTTTTCTAGGAAGCCTGGACCTGATTAAGATTGACACAAGACCCGAAATGAGATTTTGGTGGAACATAAGAATAGAACAAAAGCATTCTCCACCTCAAATGATACGTCTTATAGACCTTAAATATAGCAATGCTTTTCAAGTATGCTTTAAGCTATGAATACCACACTTCACCATTTAAATTTTATAATTCCCCCGCGAACCACATAACTACAAGAGGTTGAGTCTAAAAACATATTTCTTCCAAGTTGAAGTGTAACTCGGAGTTAAAGGTGCTAGCATTAAGCAATGGACGCTATACTCTACACCCTTTCAAGAATACTACTTCATCTTATCACTATAATCAAACAACATCAAGTATTAATCAAAGAGTAACAGCGACATAACTATCACGATCCAAATCAGGGCTTGGTTGTGCGGGTTTCTCAAGTCCCACGTAGATCTAAGATCACCCCCTTCACCTAACCTAATCAACACAATAACCAAGTGTCGGATAAATTCCAAACATATAACAAGATAGCATATAACATAACTAATGACAATTCATTATATGTCTACACCAATCACCGATAACCAAACAATCATCCGTTGCTGAACCAACCTACCAAAATAACTCACCCAAGTCCACAGTAATCCAACAAAGCCTCTACAAATTGAATGTCAATAAAATATCGAGATATGCCCCCGACAATAGCCAAAACCAATACCTAAGGAGATAGTCAAAATAAGGTCTAAACAAGGTCTGAGACATAGGAAATAAACACCATGAAATGAAACCTTCTAAAATATGGAAGCTCACCACTTTAATGTCAACTCACGAACTAACTCGAACACCTGATCACTGCACAGGAAAAGTAGAAGAAGTTTTGGTGCCTGTATTGCATAGGTATACAATATCCAATGATGGTTAACGGTTGGAGCTCTAGCATGTAAGTCAGGGATAGAGGAATAAAATAATGGAAAAGGGTCAAAAATACCCCTCTACTTTCATAAATTAGTTAAATTTACCCCTTGTTATACTATGGGGTTAGATATACCCCTGCTGTTAATAAAGTTTGTAAATATGTCCCTCTTTTTAACGGTTTTCTACATAGGATGACATTTGGGTGAGGTGGACGCCACGTGGTATGCCACCTTACTATGGTCATTATGGGACCTAGTTTCCACTGATTGAAGAAGTCATTGAATACCCACATACTTATCAATTCCAATCAATCTCAACTTTGTTGTAACTCTACCACAAACCACCTAATAATGCCAACATAAAAACAAAAGGTACCAGTAAACACCAATCCAACAGAGAAGGAAAATAACACAAGGATAAGAACCTGTTAATCGGCAGAAAATTGATTGTTTTGAGATAAACAAATCTCACCAAATATTTTTGTTGGTCATGTGGAGCCCCCTTTTCTTCTTGTTGTTGGGTCTTTAGGCTTCACATTTTAGTGAAGGAGGAAACCATGGTGTGTAACAGAAGTGGAATTGTTCTTTGAATTTGACTTCACAAATTTTATTTTTGAATTAAGTGAAGTGTTTTACAGTAAAATGGATTGGAAGTAGTCTATGAGAAGAGTTGTTTTTCGTTGTTTTATTTTGAATTGACAATTTATGTTTGAATCTCAGTAAAAATTTATACACACACAAATACAGAAGAGGAAACAGAGAAAAAAAGGAGACGAACGCAAATACGGGGGATGGGGGAACACGCCATTTTTTCCTTTTTCCTTTTGGACTCTTCTTCTTCTTCGCGCGTAGAAAGCACACACAAATAGGGGATAATGATCTTTATTCCCTTTTTTTTTAGGTAGAAGATAAACACACAAAAAAGGGGGACCCATTTTGATCTTCTTCACTGGATACACATACATGATTCCACATGATACAGAGGGATTGATATATACACAATAGTGAAATTGGGAATCAAGGGAGCTACAGGTTTCGAGTTGTCATGGTTTGGATCGACTTTATTCAATTTATGAATTCGGAATTGGGGTTTTCTATTTGGGGTTCCAAGTTCGTTCTTTCTTAAACATTATTATCAACGAAAATCAATTATCGGAAGGTCCATTTCTTTAACCCGGTCTCTCTTCCATATCTTAATTTGGACTTTTCTTTTTTCAATCATGAAGAAACACATTTTTTTTACATCTTTGTTTTTATTGATTGAAATGTTACTAAAGATTCATCAAATAAATAATAAAATGAGAGACGACTAAAGTGAAATTGTAGAAAATGCCATTGAAGCCACCTTCTGTTGTGAAGAAGAAAAAGTAAGAAAAGTTAAATGAAAAAGAAAATTAATATTCGGCGCTGAAGTGGCATGCCATGTGGCGTCCACCTCACCCAAGTGTCATCCTATGTGGAAAATCATTAAAAAGAGGGGCATATTTACAAACTTTGTTAACAGCAGGGGTATATCTAACCCCATAGTATAACAAGGGGTAAATTTAACTAATTTATGAAAGTAGAGGGGTATTTTTGACACTTTTCCCATAAAATAACGTCATTATTCAAAACCAAATCAAATAACCTTATGCAATCACATATATACATCAGTATATATTATGTCGGGATAAGGAACAATGCTTAACATGAACTTTGAAAACCTTAACCTGAGTTGTGTAGCATAACCTTCATATAACAAAGCACCCACAGGCAATATGGGCCCAGCTTTCTCCTAGCTGGAAAGGCCCCAGTGCGTGTAGCCACACAAACCAGAGAATATCCATATGTGTATATGCCTTTATGGGGGACTCGAACCTCCCGACATAATCAAGGTGACTTAAGGACCAGTGTATATAATATGGGGGACTCAAACCTCCTATTCATATATTCATTCGGGAGACTCGAACCTCCCGGTCATATAGATATCTACACCGACAAGTGTGGTTTTCAGTGTTAGTCCTTCGGACTCTCGTTTCATGGCCCATCTACACATCCCTCTTTAAATCATAATTAAAACACTTATTACACATACACAACCATTAATCCAATCACTTAGCAAAGCATCCTGTTAGTACCATCATACTAACCCCACTTGCAAGTATTCAACATGCCATAACCATTATTAATCAACTTAGTACTCGAACCCATTGTCCAAACAAAGACATCAATTTAATTCAACATTTAGGGACTCGAACCCATTTAGCTAATTAAACCGCCAGGGTTACAATTGAATACAATTCATAGCCAATAAGTCCTTCATGAAACCATTTATCAATCATTAAAATTATTTAGGTCAATGCCATAGTTTGAAACACAATTCAATTTAATTTATGGTCATCAAGATCTTTACAAATCTATTCGTCCTTCATTAATATTCCTATGCCAAGCATTAGTTCAAACCATAATTCAAACTTGTGATAAGATCATTCTCATTGACATTTTCACAAATAGGTTGAGGGCATACCATCATCAAACCATTATTCAAGCCAAAAACAAAGTTAGGGTTAACCATGGCCCCTTAGTCTAAATCACAATTTCCAAGCACCCACATGTCCAACACTATTATTAAAATATGAACTGACACAATTTAAATCTTGAGAAGTCAATGTTCAACAATATCCATCCAAACCCTCAACCTTGGTTGTCAAAACCACCAATAATGATTCATGAACAAAGCTTCAAACATATGCTTTTAGTGAATTAACAATGAAGGAAGAGTAACATGTCTAAGTTATAAAGATTCCCGGAGATATTTTGATCCTTAAGCCTTTAGATGACCATATTGAAGAAACCGTAGCTCAATCTTGTTTTAGAAAGTTTTGAGAGAGTTTATAGAGTGTTTTAATCTTGCTAAGTGTAGAATGAATGCCCAATTTGTGTTATAAGATATGGGGCCTTAAGGGCTTGGGGTGGTAAATGTTTAAAATACCCTTAACTTAAAAACTGTAGAAACCCGTAGGAGGGTACGAGTTGACACTCCAACTCATCACCACAACATACGACTGGTATCATCAAGTCATCACCAGAATAGAAGGTTGGACACCACACTCTATCTAACTTATTACTCTCTTGCCCAACTAGTCACTAGACCAAATAAATGGTAAGTTCTAATCATATCCAAAGTAGAACACCAAGGGCTAGACACTGGCAACATACGATTGGACCTTAACTCTCTCATTACATTACCATACGACTCGTATGTATTCTCTCATACCCAGGACAGACTTGGCCAACAACACACTGACCAACATATGACTAGGGTCCCTAGACCCATCACCACAACATACAACTTATGGTGTGAGCCGTAAGATGAACAGAAAGTTTAAGACTCAAGAAATTTGCAAGGGCCAAAGTTTAGGGCATTTTAATCTCTCTCCTTAGGATCATTTATCCTCGAATAATGGGACAAGGCATTGACTAGGATGATTAAACCCTAAACGTCTCTACTCTTACCTTTTAGACAGAAAATAAATACCAAGGAATTCACAATCTACCATTAACAAGGACATAAAACAAAGATGTTAAGAATAACACATACCTTAAGCATGATTTTTTGGAATAGGGAATACGATTGGATACTTGGACTTTATGTCCTCCTCGGCTTCCTAAGTAGCTTTCTCAAAATTTTGATTTCGACATAGAACCTTCACTGAAGCCACGTCTTTTGTTCAAAATTGGCGAACTTGCTGATCGTAGATCTTCATCAGGACTTCTCATAAGATAATGAATCTGAAATACCAATGTTCCCCAAGGGAAAACCCAATGAAAAATCACCCATGCATTTCCGCAACATGGACATATGGAATACCGAATGAATGGAACTCATGATGGAGGTAAAATCCAACTCATATGCAACATTACCAACCCTTCTCAAAATCAAGTATGGACCCACATATCGGGGACTGAGGTTCCTCTTCTTTCCAAATCACACTACTCTTTTAAAGGGAGACACCTTCAAGAACACCCAATCTATAACCTAAAACTTCAAGTCCCTTCACCTTACGTCTACATAGGACTTTTGGCGACTTTGGGTGGTCTTAAGCCTATCCCAAATCACCTTCACCTTCTCCAAGTTTGGTGAACAAAATCCAGGCCAAACAATTTTGCTTCACCAACCTCGAACCACCCAATAGAAGATCTACACCTCCTACCATACAATACCTCAAATGGAGCCAAACCAATGCTAGAATGGTAACTATTGTTATAAGCAAACTCAATGAGAGGCAAGTGGTGGAACCAAATACCACCAAAGTCGATTACACAAGCTCATAGCATATCTTTCAGGGTCTGAATAGTTCTTTTGCTTGCCCATCCAACTAAAAGTGAAAATCCATACTAAGACTCATATTAGTCCCCAAACCATGTTAATATGAGCACCAAAAATGTTATGAGAGCTGAGTACCATGAACCAAAATAATAGAGACAGGCGCACCATAAAACTTTACAACTTCCTGAAGGAACAACTTCGATAATCCGTAGTAGAATAAGTAGTCTTTACTATAAGAAGTGAGCGGACCTAGTCATCCTATCCACTATAATCCAAATAGAGTCAAACTGGTTCAGCGATCGCGGAAGGAAGGTAACAAAATCCTTATTAATTACCTCCCATTTCAACACTGGTAGTTCAATTTCTTGAAGTAGCCCACTGGGCCTCATGTGGTCTACCTTTACTTGATGATACACCAAACACTTAGCCACAAAGTTGGCTACATCTTGTTTCATGTTATTCCATCAATACATCTTCTTAAGGTCATGATACATCTTTATTAAATTGGGATGAACTGTATACTGCAATTCATGGGCCTCGGCCAAAATCCTACCTCACAAACTATCCATATCAGGAATACACAACCTTCCTTAGTACCTCAAGATACCATCACCACCAATATCAAAGGCCATCACCTATTGCTTACCCATATTATCCTTGATCTTCATCAAGAGAGGGTCTAATACCTGTTTCACCTTTAATTTAGAACCAAGAGATGATTGCGCCACCTGTTGAACAAACACACCACTATTCTCAGAGTACTAGAGATGAACTCCAATGTTTGCCAAATGGTGAATATCCTTTACCAAGTCTCGCTTATCTTTATCTACATACGACAAGATTCTCATAGACAACCTACTAAGAGAATCAACAACCATATTAGCCTTACGTGGGTGGTAGTAAAGACATATTATAGTCCTTTAGCAACTCAAGCCACCTCCTTTGCCTGAGATTAAGCTTTTTCTAAGTGAATACATATTGCAGGATCTTATGATCAGAAAAGATATCAACATGGACCCCATATTGATAATGTTGCCAAATTTTTAATGCAAACACCATAGATAACAAGTCCAAGTCATTAGTCGGATAGTTCATCTCATGTACCTTCAACTGCCTAGAGGCATAAGCAACCACCTTGCCATGTTGCATCAACACACAGCTCAAACCAACCCGGGATGCATCATAATAAATGAAAATACCCTCGATACCCTCCGATAGATTCAAGACCAGAGCTGAAGTCAACTTATCTTTTAGCTTCTCAAAGCTACCCTCACAACCATCAGGCCACAAGAAGTTCACCTTCTTTTGAGTCATCTTGGTCAATGGAGCAGCGATAAAAGAAAAAATTTCCACAAACCTCCTATAATAACCGGCTAACCAAAGAAGCTCCGAATGTTGGATGGGGTCATGGGTCTAGGCCACTTCTTAACCACAACAACCTTCTGAGGATCCACCATTATCCCACACAAGACACAACATGACCCAGATACGTTATGGCATTCAACCAGAACTTATATTTAGAGAACTTAGTATACAACTATTGATCTTTTAAGGTTTGCAACACCAGGCAGAGGTGATCGGCATGATCCTTCTTGACCTTAGAATATACCAAAATATCATCAATGAAGACAATCACAAACAAATTTAGAAATTTATAGTAGAACCTATTCATCAAATCGATGAATATCACAGGGGCATTAGTCAAGCCAAATGATATAACCAAGAATTCAAAATGCCCATACCGGGTATATAAAGCTATCTTAGAGATATCCACATTCCTAATATAACTAACGATACCCTAACCAAAGATCGATCTTAGAGAAGAATTTGGAACCCTAAAGCTGATCAAAGAGATCATCAATTCTTGAAAGTGGATACTTAGTGTTTACCTTCACCTTATTTAATTGTTGATAATCAATATACATCCATAGAGAATCATTATTCTTATTCACAAACAAGACAGTTGCACCCCATAGAGTCATACTAGGATGGATGAAACCCTTTTCTAAGAGATCTTTCCACTGCTCCTTGAGTTCCTTCAACTCAGTTGGAGCCATTCTATATAGAGGAATAGAAATAGGACGTGTCTGGAACAAGATCATTACAAAATCAATCTCCCTATCGGAAGAGACAGTAGATAGGCCACCAGGAAAAACTTTAGGAAACTCATTTACCACAAGGATGAATATAAGAAAGAACCCTCCAAGTTAGAATCTTTAACCTGGACTGGGTAATAGATAAAGCCTTTGGAAATTAACTTCCGGTCTCTAAGATATGATATGAACCTCCCTTAAGGAGCTAGGAAACCTCCCTCCTGCATAATAATTGGATCATTAGTGAATTTAAACATGACCTTATGGGTTCAGCAATCTAAAGAAACAAAGCACGAGTGCAGCCAGTCTATTCCTAAAATAACATCAAAGTCAATCATATCTAACTCTATCAAGTCTACCAGAGTATCTTTATTACCAACAGACACCACACAACCCATATAGACCCTTCGGACAACCACAAAGTCTCCCACTAGGATAGAAGTAAAAAAAGCATATGATAGACACTTAGGACCAAAACCAAAATACACAGTGATAAATAAGGTCACGTAAAAGAGAGTAGACCCCGGATCAAGAAAACATTACATAACACGAGAAAAGAGTTTCAATAAACCATAACAACATCCGGAGATACTTCAAACTCCTGATGAATAGTGCGACCATAAAGAAGGTTTCGACCAGTGTCTAATTCAAAAGTGGCACCCTCTGGTGTAAGAGCCAAAAAAAGGGAAACAGGAACCTTGTTTTCCCCAGAATCCACTCTAGAGGGATAATCTCATTACATATATCACATCTGATCACATATAAAATATCAGTTCCTCCCCTTCTCATACTAACAATGATGGTGCTGACCACAGAATCTGTAGAAAGGGTAGGATGGTGTTGATTGAGCCCCACTGGCCTGAGATTGGGCACCCTGTGCCCTAGAAGCATCACCACCCTAATAACATTGGTCACCAGATGGATTTGGGTAGGGGATACTTATCGTTGAATAGGAGTTAGGACTCTTCTAGCTATTCTTCTTAGACCACTTTCCACTCTGTGTCGGCCCCCACTCTACTCAAAATACCAGAATTTGTTACTCTATCTCTCACCAATCTCAGCTTACTTATTTTTCTATTCTTCAACTTGCTACATATACACGACCAATCTGGAGATATCCATGTCCTTATTCAACAAGACAGTCTTACTCTCAAGAACCAACTCACAGGACAATTCTGAAGCAGACTTTCTTTTATAGGCCCTCATGTTAGATACCAAATCAGGAGCATAACGGGACAGCTGGTGAAATTTCAAGGCATACTGCTTGACTGTCATTCTTTCTTGCTTCATTAACAAACTCTTCTACTTTTGCCTCTCTCAACTCCTGGGGAAAGAAGCGATCCAGAAATGCCCTAGAGAAATCATCCCACAAGGTAGAACCAGTATCCTCGCCTCTCAACTATTCCTACTCTTCATACTATTGGTATGCCACATCTATCAGTTGGTCGACTATAAACTCTACACCTTCAACCTTCGAAGCATGCATAACTCAGAAGATCTTCTCCATCTCATCAATGAAACTTTGAGGATCCTCCTCAACCTTGGTACTAGTAAATATTGAAGGATGCATCCTCATAAATTGGCCAATCTTAGTGGCCTCAGACCAACCAATATCAACAGCAGTAGAATCAGACTGTTGTGACTAAGATGTCACCAACTGGGTCAATAGGTTAATAGAGCGATAAAACTCAGCATTAGTAACCTCTCCTTGAGGAAACTGAGTATGAGTGTCACCTTTATGAGTAGAATCAGTAGGGACAGATGGGACCCCACGAGAAAAGTCAGATGCAATAACCCTTGACTGGGTCTCGACCCCAGAAGTTGGATGAACTCCATCCATATTGTCCTTAGATGGGACAGAAGAGTTCACACAGAAATTAGATCTTCTTAAAGACATGATTTGAAAGACGAAAAAACAAAAATTAGAAGGATCTAAGACCTTAGATTCTATAGCTCAAAATTAAGACCACAAGAAAGGGAAACATTTCTAAATGTCTCATAGTCTCTCTCTTATAAGTGTAGTATGCTACATACCCATAAATGAGACTCCACTTGACATGGTTTTGTGGACACTCGATTGACCATGACCTAGACTCCGATACCAACTTTGTCATGACCCAAACTAAGGACGAGCTATGATGGGTATCTCAAGTCCCACGTGGACTAAAATCACACCCTTTACCTAACCTAATCAACACAACAACCTCAAGTGTCGGATGAATTTTGAACATATAATAAGATAGTGTATAATGCAACTAATGACAATTCATTATATGTCTACACCAATCACTGATAACCAGACAATTGTTCACTACCAAACTAACCTACCAAAACAACTTAACTAAGTCCACAGTAATCCAACAAATCCTCTATAAACTGAATGTTAATAAAATATCAGGACATACCCCCGACAATAGCCAAAACCAATATCCAAGGAGATAGTCAAAACAAAGTCTAAACAAGGTCTAAGACATAGGAAATAAAGACCATAAAATGAATCCTTCCTAAGTATGGAAGCTCACCAATTCAATGTCAACTCATGAACTAACTCAAAAACCTAATCACTGTGCAAGTAAAGTAGAAGACATTTTGATGCCGTCATTGTGTAGGGATACAGCATCCAGAAATGGTTAGTAATTAGAGTGCTATCACATAACTCAGGGATAGAGGAAAACAATAATTCCATCATTCAAAACCAAATCAAATAACAATATGCAATCACATATATACATGTATATATAACGTGCCGGGAAAGGAAACAAGGCTTAGCATGAACTCTGAAAACCTTAACCTGGACTGCGTAGCATAACCATCATATAACAAGGCACCCACGGGCTATATAGGCCCAGCTCTCCCCTACCTGAAAGTGCCTCATTGCATGTAGCAGCACGAACCAGAGAATATCTATATATGTATATGCCTTTATGGGGGACTCGAACCTCCCGACATAATCAAGGTGACTTAAGCACCAAAGTATACAATATAGGGACTCAAACATCCCATTCATATATTTATTTGGGGGACTCAAACCTCCCAGTCATATCGACACCCACATCGGCTAGCACAGTTTCTAGTGTTACTCCTTCAAACTCCACTTTCACAGCTCGACTTTACATCCTATTTTAAAGCCCAATTAAAAGTTTCATTACAAATACACAACCATTAATCCAACCACTTACCAAAGGTATCCCGTTAGTTTCGTAATGCCAACCTTACTTGCAAGCATTCAACATGCCATAATCACTATTAATCGACTTGGGACTCGAAACCTTTGTCCAAATAAAGATATCATTTCAATTCAATACTTAAGGACTTGAACCCATTTAGCCAATTAAACCACTAAGGTTACAATTGAAATCAATTCATGGCCAACATGGCCTTCATGATACCAATTATCAATCATTAACATTCTTTAGGCCAATGTCTTAGTTCAAAACACAATTCAATTCAATTTATGGTCATTAAGACTTTTACAAAGCCATTTATCCTTCATTAATATTCTTATGCCAAGCATTAGTTCAAAACACAATTCCAACTTATGACAAGATTATTCTCATTGACATTTTCACAAATAGGTTGAGGGCATACCATTATCAAACCATTATTCAAGCCAAAAACCATTAATTTAGGGTTAAGCATGACCCCTTAGTCTAAATCATAATTCCCAAGCACCCACATGTGCAACACTACAATTAAAATATGCATAAACACAATTTAAATCATGAGAAGTCAATGTTCAACAATATGCAACCAAACCCTAAACCTTGGTTTTCAGAACCACCATCAAAGATTCATGAATGAAAGCTTTAAATATATCATTTTAGTGAATTAATAATGAAGGAAGAGTTACATTCCTGAGCTATGAAGATTCACAAAGAGATTTTGATACTTAAGCCTTTAGATGACCACTTTGAAGAAACCCTAGCCCAATCTTTCTTAAGAAGTTTTTGAGAAAGTTTATAGAGTGTTTTAATCTTGCTAAGTATAGAATAAATGCCCAATTTGTGTTATAAGAAATGGGTCCTTAAGGTATTGGGGTGGGAAATGTCCAAATTACCTCAACTTAAAATCTGTAGAAACCCACAGAAAGGTCCAAAATACCTCAACTTAAAATCTGTAGAAACCCGCAGAAGGGTACAAATTGACCCTCTAACTCATCACCACAACATATGACTGGTATCATCAAGTCATAACCAGAATAGAAGGTTGGACACACACTCTATCCAACTTACGACTCCCTTACCTAACTCGTCACTAGACCATATAACTGGTAAGGTCTAATCATATCCAAAGAAAAACACCAAGGGCTAGACACTAGTCAATATACGATTGGACCCTAACCCTCTCATCACATGACCATATGACTCATATGGAGTTTCACATAATTGGGAAAGACCTGGCCAACAACTCATTGACCAATATATGACTAGGGTCCCTAGAACCATCATCACACCATACAACTTATGGTGCGAGTCGCAAGATGAACAAAAAATTTAAGACTCAATAAATTTGCAAGAGCCAAAGTTTGGGCAATAACACAATGGTTTGGTATATATCACTCACAACATTCAAACCTATCTTTACTATACCCACTTTATGGATCTCCCTCCCAAACTAACAACTTTAATCACTATCACAAAGGTTTTCACCTGCATCTCTCCTTCCTAACTATTTCACATAATGAAAGTTCATCACACTCTTCTGTCTTCATCTAAACCTTAGCTCGAGTAGTCACACCAAAATTTTACAGTAAAAAACATCTACTTTCTTGTCTAAAATGTTACATGATTTCATTATCACTATCATCCTAACCTAAGGAAGTTCATAAAGGGACTAGAGTACAAGTATCGGGAATGGGAGTAATACCACTTAACTATGATCCATATTTGTTGTACTACTCAAGGTGAGACCTGAAAATTGAGCTATAATACAATGGGCACAAAATACTTCATAGAAACCACCTAGATCATAAATAGAGGATTGTTTGGGCATAAACATAACTTAACATGAGTTCTTAGGACTGGGCACGGTGACAAAATGAGTGCATATATCATGAGTCATATAATGTAAAGTCGATATTCATATATTCAAGAAATATGACAAGGATTGTCGCTTGAAGCTATTTCATCTCATTTTAAGAACTGAAATGGTCATGATTATGCATAGATGGCATCACTTTAAGCTAAGACATGACATAAAATAAGTTAGTAATGTATAGGGAGTATAGTTTTATAGAACTAATCATAAAGTGAGACATAACATAGAGCTTAAATTCTGGATGTTTGGATTTCTAAAAACTGTTATTTCTTCTAGTTAAGGGGCTGGAGCATAGACATAAGTTGCATACAGAACTCAGACCTTAGGAGTAGGCACAATTTGAATACATAAGACATTGGTAGAATGCCCTCTTAAATCTATGTGGGAGGAATTTGATAGAATAAGAATAGAGCTATCATGGCTCTTCCCTGAAACTCACCACCATGAGAAAATTTAAGATTTGTAATTGTTCATAATCTCCCTCCTAGCTCAAAGGTCACTATCCTATAATTGAGGACATATCCTCTCATTATATTTACAAGCACAATACTTAGCACAATGGGGTATCACCATACACATGGATGCTAAACTCACACTGATAAACTATAGTCTGAAGGCACTACCTTTTAGGTATATTACTTTTAAATTTTGCTAGGTTCCATAGTCATCACCCTATAGCTCACACTTTTATGAGCATACACATCCACACTTCGTAATACATAACAATCCATTCTCCACTCCTTAGTATACTAGCATTAAACCTCTAATCATAGAACCTCACAACCTAGCCAAAAAGTTTAAAACTATACCAAGGGCTCACAACGTCTACCTAATTTTTTCTCAATTTAGCTCTAAAGGACACCAAATAACAATTACCTAGACTTCTCTATACAAGAAATTCAAGAATATAAACCAGGTACACATGGAACCTATACACTTAAAACCTCATCTAACAACATGCTACCTTGGGTTTAACTTATTCTTATAAATCTAACGCTCTTATCCACCTAATGACTTAGCCATAATTCATCACTTCAATACTAGTATTCATGAATATATCACAATTATCCACTCAAATTTTTATAAGTTATCAACCTAAGATCTTTCACACATCAAACCAAGCCTAATAATTTTACTCCTACAAATATTACATCACTAACCTCGACCTAACATTTTTATCACTACAATCAACATCTAATGGTCAAGCTTAACATCTATTACCAACCATGAATTGCCAATGAAACATGTCACATACTGTAATTAATCAATCTCAATTCCTTATTTTACTTAACTATAGCCTACAAGCATATCTTCTTCACAACATTACTTCTGTACCTCAAAATTGACTACACATATCCTCTCCTACTAGACTGGCTTACAACTGTTAGTTAAAAATCAAGGGACTCTCGGTGTAGTAAAAATCACATAATCAGGATAGTCAATCTTAATCTTATAACATAACCCATTGCAGTCTATTAGCACATTCTTTTTTCTCATGTCACATCTACTTACCCATACATACCTTTAAACTATCTTCAAAATTCTATATATCCGTGAATCCCTCTTTATAATATTTACCGATTGAATTCTAGATTTATAAATAATTAGCCAATCTATCCTTCATTCACAACCTATAATTAACTTTTACTACTACAATAACTATCTATTATGAGCTCCTTTGCTATTTCAAATAAATTCTAAATCATCATAACTAATGACTTTCTCTACTAACTACCATAAAATATATAAGCCTTTATACAACCATATCCAATCACCATAAGATAATACCACCCCCAATACTCACTTAATGGTTACACAAATACAACTTCCTTTTTCACTCAAAAGTTACTATCACCCTAGCTTCTAAACTTATGACTTCATATCACTAACCTTGGGATCATCTTACTACTCATAGGTCATAACACCCCAATTTATTCTACATCTTGGGTGGAAATACTATCCTAACATTCAGATACGTGTCTTCCCCCTTAAGTGGAATGTTTACAATAAAGTTTTTAAAAGAGGCTGAATACGTCTCTCACCTCAAGCTAAAACATATAATTCATGAAGATAGAGGTACACTCTTGAATCCATACACTTTGATGCATTAATGGACTCTTTTCAAGTCCTTGAGCTATTTCATAACTATTTGATGACTCAATCGAAAAGGGCCACATGGTTAGAAATCTATGTTTTTGCAATTATATTGTGTCAGTAATGAAACATTTCCCACAAATTAGGGAAAGGAATGAAATTGGATAACTTTCATATGGACAAAATTATTGCATAATCTAGAGTATAAAAGAATGAGAAATATTTCCTAAATTTCTCTTAGTCTTTCTCTTATAAGTGTGGCATGGTACATACCCATAAAAGAGACTCTACTCAACACACCTTAATAGACACCCTGGGACCCTAAACCATTCTCTAATACCAACTTTTCCACAACCTGAATTAGAGGCCTGGCCGTGATGGGCACCCCAAGACAACCAACGCCTGAAATGAACCTTTATCCATACATCATAAGTATAGTCATAATTAGAGTTATGAAAGCAAGCCTATAAGAAAAGAAACTCAATATTTAAATAAATTAATATACATATATTAATAACAAAATCCAAACTAATTACCCAACAACAACTATGAAGCCTCTAACTTTAAGAATACTCTTAAGTCGGGACATGGCTCCGACTATGCCATAAAAACCATAAAATAATAGAATGAAAATATAAGAGAAAAGAACAATTGCTTTTCGGATGATGGAGATCTCACCACTTCTCACCATATGTCTGATAAGAAAACAAACCACCTAACGCCGCACAGGGTCACAAAAAAAGGCCTCCGAACCTACATCATGAAATGATATAGCATTCGTGGAAGAAAAGGGATAAAATATGTATTTACCGATAATTAGGCATAAAAAAATATGTGCTTACCAACCATTAATATAATAGAATGTCAAGGAAGGGGCCAAGGAACATGAATATGATTATTTAAAAGTTAATCCTAAACTATGTAGCTTTCACTGTCATCTACTAACCTATGGGTTGTTTGAGTCATCGAGTAATCCACAGGCTATATGGGTCAAGTACTCCCTAATCGATGGGTCCCCAGTCCATGTTGGCCGCATGTACAGAGGTAAGGAAAAAGTCACTAATATACTAAAGACACCATACATACTATCCTTTCGTTAAGGACATAATTTGGCCATCCAATCAAGGTACGATATCCCTATTCCGACAAACATAGATTTTAGATGTTGGTCACGAGTTATTACACTTCTTTGATGAGCTATATAATTCTCTTTAGGACCTAATTAAAGTATTTTTCATAGAACATTAATTATGGAGTCATTCATTAGGGCATATTCATACTAGTATCATCACACCAAGACTTGCAAGCCATTCATATCATGCCAAAAAATATTATCAAATCCATAACACCATCATTCAAAATCGTTCTCATATTCATCATTAATTTGCATGAAAATATGAAAATTAGTCATAAAGTTCATATAATACCCCAAGTTTCAAACTCTAAAATTTTTTATTGTTGTCAACACTTTTGAGACTACGACTTAGGTGATGAGTCATTATCACTCGTCATGATTTGTAGGGTGAGACTTATGGTCTCACCAGTAAGTGGCTCATGTTTAGTTACCCTAATAATGAGTCCAGGGTATGACTAGTTGACGTAAAAAATCATTAGAAGGGACTCGTTTCTCGAACAGTGAGGTCGCCCCTATGTCCTTCTTTGGTCATGAATAAACATCATGAGTAGTAATGTTAGAAAATAAGTTGTTAGGTGAGACTCATTATATGAATAGTGGATGGCCAGGATTTTGGTCCTCAGGTAATGAGTCTAGGCGATGACTCGTGATCGGTCATCATGAGTTGTCACCTAAGCCATGATAACTGAAAGAAGTTTCCTGCATGTTTTAACTGAGGAATTTTTTGTCTTTTCCCCTCTTTGCACTATTCCTCATGACATAAAAATAGTTTAAGGGTCTATTTTCCATCACTTATCAAATCAAAAACATAATTCTTCTCTTCTTTAACTCCTAAAGCAAGAACACTAGGGTTTCACAAGGAATTCAGCAACTAGGCTTTAAACTTTAAATTAGTCTCAAATTCTTGTGTATTTCAAGAATGTCTCTCATCCCTAAACTTATATTTTTCACCTAGGCATAAATTGATTTACTATTCATATGATATAATTGTGGGTTTGAAATTGGGTTGAGGCACTTTGGTTGGTTTATACTAGATTGTTTTCTCTATGATTTATATATGTTATTTTTGTTATAATTATGCTTTATGGGCTAAATGGTGCATGCTTATGGGTATTGAAATGGGGAACATGGATTTCCCAAATTGATGAATTTTTGGCTTGGAAATTGACATTAACCTCAACCCATTTAGTAAATTGGTTTTGAAAAATGGATAATTGCATGGATTTGCTTACTCTTCTAAACCATTAAATTTCCATAAAGGCTAAATGGATTTAAAAATAGTCTTTAAAAGACCTTGATGGTCATGATTTTGGATTAAAATTGAACTTGGGAGTCAAATTGGTTAATTGGTTTGGAATGGCATAAATGGATTAGCTTGTACGAATAATTGGTATGGCGATACCATAATAGTAAATGTCTTAATAAATGACCCATGAGTTAAAAGATGGATTAATATGCATAATGGTTTTAATTTTGGCTTAAAAAGGGTTATGTAGCTCGTCGTGGAAGTGACGGTCCCGGGGGGACCGATACTGAAAACCATATTTCCCGGCGTGGGAGTCTATATGACCATGTATAGGGTTCACACAATATAAATTTTATTGAAATAGTTAGAGCCTCGATGGTTTTAACCCTTTCTTGGATTTCCCCAGTTCATGCGGCTACACGCACTAGGCCCTTTTCAGTTGGGGGAGCTGAACCATATAGCCCATGGGTGCTCTTAGGATTGATAAAGCAACACAGTCCAGGTTAATTAATGATTTTAAACTATCATGATTATGGTCCTTGTCCCTATCCCAGTATTTTATATATATGTATAATTATTGTGCAATATGTTATTACTGGATTTTGGATATGGCATTAATTTAACACCTTCCCTGGGTTACATGTCAGTGCTTATCTTACTGACTGTCCTAGGATTCCACTTTATTTCATAATGTAGGGTTCCAAGATTTTTCTATTATCCCTATGCAGCGTTAGGTGGTGCAGTTGTCTATTGAGTTGTTGTGAAGTGGTGAACTTTCATCTTTCTGAAAGCCTTGTCATTTTATTAGGTTTCTTTTCATATTCAGGATTTTCTTTTGGCTATTTTTAGGGGCATGTCCCAACTTAACTTGGTATATTGGTTTTAAAGGCTTTTGTGAACAAAGTGTGGGTTGGATATTTGTTTTGGATTCTTAGAACCTTCCTTTTGGTTTATATATCCTCCTTTTTGTTTGGTTTTTCTTCTGTTATTGTCTTTATTGTGCCCAGGTAGTTAGGCTAGGGGGTGGTTTTCGACTCACAATGGGATTGGGATACCTACATGAACAAGCCCTGATTCGAGTCGGATTTTCAACACTTTCAATATTTTAAAAAGATGGGATATCATTCTTATTTGTCATCTTAATTCAAAGCTCTTTCAAAGACTTGAAAGTCATAATTCCAATCATTCATAACATTTGCCCCAGGGGCAATTCAAGATCCATGTAAACCATTTTCATTAGTGATATGCAATATTTCAAAGGACAATTTAAACACCATAAAATCCTCATTAAAGACCAACTTTATGAAATGGGTTAAGGTTCATGTCTTTTTCACGAACAAACCATAAACATTATGAAACCATATAGCCAAATTCCACCATTACCATAAGACACAATTTTATTTTTACAATGCACCATTTTAAACTATGGAGAAACCATTAAAACAAAAGGAAAAACTAATGAAAATGTATAACAACCCAAAACCCTCAACCCTAGTTTTAAGCAACCACTAAAACACAAAAATAATAGGTAAATATCACAATTTAAAGATAAATAGTACGAGGGAGGGTACAAATGCCATTTTGATAGAAGGAATTTGAGAAAAACTTGAATTTGAAGCCCTAGAAGTTGAACTTTGAGAAGAAACCCTAGTTTTGTTTATCTTGAGAGTGAAGGGGAGAAAGAGTGATGAAAAGCTGATAACTAATGAGCAAATAGCGTTTAAAGATTGATTTAAGTCAGGGGGTAGGGTTTGAGGTTAGGAAAAGACCAAATTACTCCTAAAGAAACCTAAAAAAAACTTGCAAGAATTTCTCAGTTGACGATGGAGTTGAAAGCTCGTCAATTTGTTGATTGCTCATCAACTCAATCGTCAATCCCTAGATGAATTAGACATTTACTGGTTAAGGTTGACGACGGAATTGAAAGCTCGTTAGCTCAGGTCGTCAACCTCCGGCAGACAGACACTCAGGTAAAATGAGCATAACTTTCTACCCCGATATCATATTAAGGTGAAATCGTCTTTTCGTCATCAGCTTTTTATTATTCTTGTGCGTCAAATTTTTCATAATTTTCTTAGTCATTACTTTTTAGTATTTCGAGGGAATCGATCCCCAATATGAGATTGGGATCACTCGAACATCTTTTGATCCATTCCAAACACTCGGCATCAGAGATCTATTGCTTCATTCGATTATGTTTATTTGCTTGCTTACTTTCGTTTATTTCTTTAACAAACAAATTTAATATCAAATAATTGGATCTAATGAGTTAAATCATAACATAATTCCTTGACCTTATTACAAAGTCAGATATACCATTTTCCCAAAAAATAACAAGATACTAGGGTTTGGAAGTTCTTCGAACCCATGTACTGATTTGTTACATACAAATATAGACAAAGTTACCAGTTTCAAAAAAAAAATGATACACTGCGCACTTTTTCCTGCCATATATTTTAGACAGTTTAACAAAGTAGCACCGTCTATAGAAATCAAGCAATGTTAAATTTAATCTAGCATTCCAACTCAACCGTTACAGGTTCCAACAAACAATTGTAGGTAATTTAGAACATACAATCGGTGAAATACACTAGGAACATATATAAAGTATACAACACATATTCACTTTGCAATGAACAATGAAGTTTTGCATTTCACATAAGTTGGTTGTTTCCAACTTCACTAGACTTTGAGAAAAGACAAACAAGAAGAATTAACAATGCTTATATCATTATGCTGACCAAGCTTTGTCGCTATTATCTAGTTAAGAATTAAAAAGAAACAAAACAACCAGCAATTGAATACTTTCTAGCACATTAAAGCAAATTACTTTGCTTTCATATTAACATTAGTGAACACATGCAAAATCACTTCACTACACTATGATACTACAAAAAATAAAGAATCTACACTAATCGCATAAAGAGCACATATATAACTCAAACATCAACAGCCTCCAAAATGTTATGTTTGCGCTTACGATGTTGACAGACCAAAAGGAAGAATAATGCAAAAGATAGACTGCTCGACAAGTTGGGCATGTGTTTTTCTCGGATAGCCATGGGTGAAGACACCTTACATGAAAGGCGTGTGTAACAACCTCAATTTCATACCACAAATCTAATATATATATATATATATATATATATATATATATTTATTATACTTCCAAACCGGAATACAAATAAGAATTCAAGTGACAAAGTAACAATGAACAAACGCTAATGGGCAATTTATGAGTAACAGAGGAAGAAGGTAACTAGAAGGAGATAAGATAATACACCACTGAATAGGAGATGAGAAAATATAGACTAAACCAAAGCTTCAACATAATTTGCGTAATCTGTTCAGAAGGTAACTACTCCCATTTAACTCTCTCGCACCTCTTAATCTACATTCAAGCACACCACATAGTTGCTTAACTCGGATCCCAAAGGAAATCCACTCTTTTGTTGGGTTGTAACTTCACCTCAGGTTCAAGTCCAAAGCCCGTGATCGAGTTCATAACCGGGAAATTGCATCCTATAGACCCAAATATGGGTGGCTTTCGATATTTGGCCCTAAATAAGAATGTCTTTGAAAAATAGTCTTTCTTACTTTTTTAATATACTAAAAGTACCATTTTCCCTCTCCACACCTCAAATATATTTTTAAATTTTTCATACTCATTTATCTCTCAAATTTTATTTTTTATTATTTTTACTTTTTTATTTTTCCTTTACTTTTATTATTCTACTTTTTTCACTTTTTTTTATTTTTTCCTTTAAATTTATTAATCTATTGTTTATTATTTTTAGTTTTTATTTTTTCCTTTAACTTTATTTTCATGTTTTAATTTATTTATTTTCAACCTTTATTTTTTTTCTCTTTTTCTTTTTTCTCAATAATTATCTATTTCTTCATTTTTTTTATTTTTTTAATTAATTTGTCTTTAACCTTTATTTAGAGTTTTTTTATTTTCTCTTTTTTTTTCAGATTCTTCTCAGATATTGATTCTCGTTGTTATATTTTTTCCACATTTTTTAAGTACTCTTTCTCTAGCTCCTCTTTATCTTCCGCCGATTTCACTCAAATCTTCAAACTCCATTAATAAAAAATGGATGTTTCTTCTGATGAAGAAATAGAGCATCTCTCAGTGGATGTTGATTCTGATTCTTCAAGACTTCTACCTTCAAACCTAATTTACATCATGGTTGATGTAAGTTTCTACTAAATTTAATTTATCACTAATATGTATTTTTCATCAATGTCTGGAGAATTCTCTATCAGTCTATCTTCCTTTAAATATGTTTATTGTGAGCTAATTCTTGCCTCTAGGGCAAGAATTATAGAGGATCTATCAAATCATTACAGAACAAAGTAGTGTTAACTCCTATCCATAGGGGTAGTTATTTCTTTGTGGGATAAGTCCTGCCTCTAGGGCAAGAGTTATTGAGGATCTGTTTAATTAATAGACAATGTGGCAAGACCAATTCTTGCCCATGAGGCATTACTTGTTTCTATGGGGTTTCAGTCTTTGCGTCTATGTCAAGATTTATAGATCATCTACTAACTTAGTAATATTATGTACAAGTGATGAATGTTAAAGTCAAATATGCCAATAATTGGGTTTTTCTATCAAGTTTATTTAACACTTTAATGTAACAACTTTGTTCTAATTTTGTAAACTGAAATGTCTTGAGAATTAGCTTACAATGAGGTATGATTAGGACTATTTTTTGGATAAGCTTCAAAGTGTCTGTGTTACGCCAGTTAAAACTTGTTTGGCTATTTTATGCCTGTTTTTTTGTGCATCCCAGATACTATGCTGCCAAAGGTGTTAGTGTGTTACTTTATTCCTCTGGCCACTATGCATATAAGCCTCCAGCTTTATGTTTTTTACATTATCAGTTAAGGATAACTTTGAGTGTCTATATATGTATTACTATAATCTTCTCCTTTTCAGACAGTGGAAAATTTTTGTGAAGGAGAAGATACAGAGAGAAGGGAAGTGGAGTAATAGGAAAACAAGTCATTGATTGTAAGCAATAGAGGTAGCGGAGAAGTTACCTATGAAAGAAAAGTATGTTTGAACTAGTCAGCACATGCAGCATTTAAGTTGTATACTGTTAATGTTATTAGTTGGACAACTGGATACTATCCTTGGAGCACTATCAAATCTCTTAGAGTCGATACACCTAACATTTTGCTTTTACTGTCATATCGGGAATTAATCCGCTTATAGCCTAATGAAAAATTAATAGTGGATTCATCTTAGATGATTGAGATAGATGCAAGGTGATATATGCGACTGATGGAGCTAATAGAGCTAGAGTAGGAGCTACAACAACTATAGCACAACACTTTTCTTAGTATTGAAATATGTACATGACGAGTTGTAGAAAATTTGAAAGGAAAAAATGTGCTACTTGAATGTTTAATGTTTGGCTTTTGTGTTGTGGACTCGAAGGAGTGGTTTTATTCACTTGCAACTTGTGGTCAACCTTTAAATGACATGGTATTATTACTTACTATCCTAATCTATATTTGTAATGTGTGTCTGGCTATTCTATTCAACTTTATTGTTCTTTATATCATATGTGATTATTCGCGATTAATGTTCTTTTAGATTGTCCTTTTGTTTTGTTCCCCCTCTTTCTTCTAGTAGGTTGAACATGCTGACAGTATTTCTTGTTTGGCTGTTTGTAATGATTATATTTATTCTGGTTCTTGTGCTAAGAGTTTGAAAGTGCGGAGAAGTTCTAATTTAAAGTGTTTAGAGTCAATTAAGGCTCATGACACTGGTTTTGTTTGTTGTAGTACTAGATCTCATACGCCAGAACGAGCTACTTTTTTCCTTTCATTTGAGCCTATTGACATCGTTGTTTTATGTGTCTCTCTTTTGAAAACACCATTTACATCCTCTACTAGGTCATTCTTGGTATTATATATATATATATATATATATATATATATATATATATATATCTGAATCTAACAAATCTGTCATGAAAAAGTGTTCATTGTTCCATTTGAATTGATGAGAACAGGAGTATTTTGTATTGTTAGTACACACTTCTTCTTACCCATAGTATACAGATGAAGGTTGTTTTGGATTTTGCACGAACATTGGAAAAATAATCCTTCCAGTGATACAGAGTTTATGAATGACTACATAAATTATCACAATGTGTATGGACAAATAGACTTCCTATTCCACAATGCCAAGAGGTTTCCTCATGTATAGACTAAAATGGCATTTAATGACTTCAAATCACCCATGTTTATCTTAGCAAATGAACCTTTCTGACTAATTTCCATTAGTTTTTCATTAGAACTCTTACTTGGAACCACATTCTATGATGACTCAGTAGCAGGTTTCATAGAGCTGCTACTTGCAAGATTCTTCCTAAATGAATGAACTAGAGGCCAACCCACAACTGGTGTTGGAGCATTCCTATTTTTTTTTTGAAAGAAACTACACAAGTTAGTCTAGAAAACATTATACAATAGCCCCACCAACTTTAAACTATTGCAGTCCATAAAAGCAGAAAGCAAACACTGCAAAAATTTTAATAAGACAGGACATCCACAAGCTATTTGTGCGTGGACAAAAGTTCCAAGGGTTCTTTGCTTCATAGGTTATCCTATGTTTGTTTGTAGGCTAATTTTCATGGACTCTTTACTTTTGATGCCACACTCGTGTCATATTCTCCAAAAATACACTACTTTTGGAGAATCCGACACTCATCAATTGAAATTTTTGAAAAGTCCGAGTAGCATAGGTTTGAGATATTATCCAAAATTGGTATAGAATCAGTATAACATACTAGATAACCTGTCCTATATAGAAGATGGGATAAATTATCTGATGAAAAATTGATAATGGATACATCTTGGATGATTGAGGTAGATACCAGGTGATATATCTGAATGACAGAGCTAATAGAGCTAGAGTAGGAGCTACAGCAACTATAGCACAAGACTTTTCTTAGTATTGAAATTTGTACATGACGAGTTGCAGAAAACTTGAAAGAGGAAAATAGAAGTCTGAAATGATGAGTGGTGAGTCTATTTGATTGATATTTTTTGTCATCCCAATGTACAATTAGCTATTTAAGTTGTATACGGTCTTTTTTCATTCCTCAATTTGTATTCATCGTGTTCCATACTTTTGATGTTTTTATATACTGTCCTTTGTCTTGGGCTGGGGGTCTATAAAAAACTGCCTCTCTACTTCGTTAGAGGTAGTGGTATGGTCTACGTATACTCTACCCTCCCCAGATCCCACGATGTGGGAATCTACTGGGTTTGTTATTCTTGTTGTTAATTTGTAAGTAATTCAGAGTAATAATTGAATTTGTATAGTGTTGTAGGCTAAGGTCGACTAAATAATGAAATAAATAATACTAACTCACTTTATGAAAGCAATGTAGGCTAGTGACAGCTTGTTTGCCTATTTTGTGCATGTTTTTATGCGTGTCCCAAATATTGTGCTGACAAAGGTGTTAGTGTGTTACTTTATTCCTTTTTTCTTTTTTATTTTGGTCAGAAATCATCTCTATAAGATTCTAGCTTGGCTATTTGTGCTTTTTGGTCGTTTCCTCCGGCCATTGTGCTATAAGCCTCCAGCTTCATGTTCTTTACATTGTCAATGTGCTAACTAGTTGGATTGGTTTTAATTATTACTTAATTTACATATAATAAGCACTTAATAGTAGGTTGTCGATTTGCTACTTTGTGATTATTTCTTAGCTTTTAGGAGGGGAGCGGGCTTTGTGCACGACTTCTCCAGCTTACCCTCAATGGCTCAACTTTCTCTCCAGTACTTGCTGAAGTTGCTGACCCTAGTGATGGGTTGAACTTGCACACACCTTGACTAATATTCCAATTCTGTGGGGTACCTACCGACAACAAGTACCAGGTAACTCTATCCATCAAGGCGAGAATAGATAGGAAGAAATCACCTAGTATTTTTTGTCTTCATTAGATTTTTGACATGAGACCTCATAGTTCTTAAACACTTCATTGCCACTTGACCACAGTCCCACACCCTTACTCTTGGGTGCAACAAGGAAATTCTTGCTCTTGTAATTATTATTCTTTTGATATTTGTGTTTTAATAACCAAAAAATGCCATGGATTAAAAATCCACGTAATGCAATGACTCTCAAAGGAGTGTGTTTAGTTTGGTTTACAGACTTGAATCTGGAGAATGTCTATCTTTAAAAGGCTAAAAATAGAACATTTAGTTGTTCACCCTGTTATCGTTAAAGTCTTTTCACAAGGAAATTTTATGGTTTTATTGAGTGTATTAAACATGTTTTTCTATTTTAGTTTAATTTATATTTCGTTGTTGATTAGTTGAACTATGTTGAATTGCTTATATGAATGATGCCATTTTAAGGCTTCATTTACATTGCGTAAGCGTGTAGAACTAGAAAAGTGAATAAAGAAGTTAGGACCTCCTTTTAGTAAAAGAAGTTGATTTCTTTCATTTGTGTGTGAAGAAAAGCGATTAGAGAAAGGAACACTATGAATTGTTTCTTTTACTTATCTACAACTTTGCAGGACCGGTAATGAGAAAAAAAAGTGGAATCACTGGAAACTTATTGATTTAAGGTCTTCATTTTCAAAAAGAGTGAGAAGATCATGTAATTGATTTGCGTATTTAATGTACATATTTGTGATTTCTGTTCCTTTTCTCTGCCATTGTACTTATAAGCCTCTATCTTCATATTCTTTACATTGTCAATGTGATAACTAGTTGGATTAGTTTCAGTTATTACTTAGTTTACATACATATAATAAGCACTTAATAGTAGGTTGTTGATTTGCCACTTTATGATTAGTGCTTAGCTTTTAGGAGAGAGCTGGCTTTGTGCACATCTTCTACAGCTTACCCTCAATGGCTCAACCTATTCTCCCGTTCTTGCTTTGTAAGCAGAAAAGTTGGGCACTTAATAATATCTCATAGACTTATTTCTAGTCTTGCCTCTAGGGCAAGAGTTATAGATCATCTTCCAAATCAGTAGTGTCAACTCTTGCCCATGGGGCACTACTTATTCCTTTGTGATCTAAAAGTCTTGCCTCTTGGGCAAGAGTTATAGATCATTTACTAAATCAATAAAGACTATGCTAGAGTCAAATCTTGCCCATGGGGCATAACTTTTATCTGGGTGGACTTTGTGTCACTCTCTTTTTCTTTAATATTGAATATATCTTTATTATTTTACTATTCAAATCATAATTCAATGTTGAGTTTCTAACTTACTTTAGTAATCTTTCTTTTATTTTGCAATTTTCATGCTGAGAGTGACATCTTCTATTGAGACTCATCGTGATACTTCTTTAGATGGAATTATGAGCCGTATTACAGTAATTTTCACATTAAATTTATTACTCAATAGAAACAACATCATTATATCAATAATTTTGTTGATTGTGTTTTTGACATTATTAATTTTTTTATATAGTCTCTAGAATTCAGGTGTGATTCTATTATGGAGCTTATTCAGGGATTACATAAACTATGTGACGGGGAGAAGTGGGAATTACAAATTTCAAGGGGGTGAATGAAATGCAGGAACAAAATGTGCCTATTCTTGAAGATAAAGTCAAGTTTGAAGCCGGTTCCCAGATTTGTGCCAAGCTTCAAAGCGGAGAAATTGATCTTTCAACACCTCCTGATGACTTGCTTTCTAGGAAAAGAAAGTAATGCAAAGTATCAGATGAATATTTGTAACACCCCGCAAAAGTCCTCCATGTATTATCTCCTAGTAGCATGATTATAGAGTTGAAAACTTGAAAATTTTTCTAAGTGTCAAAAGAACTTAGTTTTATTTTGAGCTCCATATCTTTGAGGAGTTATTTTATGACCTTTCTGACCTCCGATAGTTAATTTTCAAGTTGTTTCATGATGGGGTAAGTCGATAGTACATCTCAGACAAGTTTTGAATTTTTCGGGCTGTGCTTAGACCTTATTTGGTGTCCCAAAATAGTGGACAAACACGATCTAGTCGCGCTGCATCGCCCATCGCATTGGCCAATTTTATGCAGAAACTGCCAGGGAAAAGTACTGAGGCTTGGCGCGATTACGGCGTAACACGTCAGGTATTGCGTCGATGGCATCAACGCGCCGCATTTCCTATCGCATCGATGCCCAGTTGTTTCAGTTTTTAAAATCCATATCCAAGGGGGCAATTTGGTCATTTCCCCCACTACTTTTTATCCTTAACACGGGATTATACTCCCAAATCACCATTGATATTTTTCTTAAAATTTGTAATGCACCGAATCTGCTACCCAGAATGCTACATGGTGCTCATGACCCCGCAGCACCACAAGCTAACCTATGACTGATATCTATACCTGTACACTGCATATTATACCATATAGATGCAAAAATATGTACTGAAAGGCCATAAGGTTCAAAACTAAATAAAACATCTGATAAAATAATGTCTGAAAAATGGTACAATCAATACTAAAATGAATCTGAAGTAACTGTCTGACATGCTATAGTCTGAAAGCCTCTAAACTACCTTTATAAAAAGTTGATGGGACATGTCCCCAACTAACTCCATCTATTGAAATAAATAAGTACTGAAAGATTGACATAATCAAATAATAATATCCTCAAATGAAAAGGACTCATTGCTAACTGACTTCTGATATCTAGAATCTACTAATGCTCTGGAGCTCGTGTCTCTGAACCTATGGTATAAGACACCATAGCACAAATGCGTCAGTACTTTAAATGTACTGGTGTAAATAAGGTAGGCTAAATGCAAGGTGTTCATATGCATGAATAATACTAATTGACTGACTAACATGAATGTGAGAATACATACATGCATACGTAACTGAATCTGACATCATGATAGGACTGAATACTAAGTTCTGATTAATGAGTCTACTGATAACATGGATTTACTAATATCTGAGTATGTGAATACTGGGATACTGAATAACTGAGTCTATTGATAATGATATTGTAATACCCCGTACTTTTCCTAGCTTGAAAAGTTTCCCAAGAATGTTAGTAGCCTTCTTTGAAAGATGAATCCACTTTTGTACACATGGTATTTTCAAACGCAAGATTTTGTGGGGTCTTACAATATCTCCCCCTTAGGAATATTCATCCTCGAATGAGGATAGCTGAGATGGGAGAAAAGATCAACTGAAGTACGTATGGAACATACACAACTGAAAACATGAGATCATGACTAACATAACTGAAGAGCTAAATATAACATACGGAACATAAATATCTAATGTATGACTAATAATCTAAATTCATGCATGTCTGATACATGGATACATAACTAACATGATACATGAATACATGACTAAAAGTATTGATAAGCTGATCATGCACATCTGATGCGTAAATATATAACTGAACTGGCCCATGAACATGCGACTGAACATGCAATGGTAAGGATACCTAGTTCGAACTCGGAAACTGAGCATGGAACTGAATGCAAAGTTGGTAATGGAACTGAATATGATAACTGAGTTTTTATCCAAATGAGAATGCATATCTGATGCATAATTACTTGACTGAACTGATATATGAATATAGGACTGAATATACAATGGTGATTGACACCAATCTTGTAATGGGAATCTGATATCAAGTTCGTAATGGTAGTTTGAATCATGGAACTGAGTAGGTTCAAGAAAATTGTTGTGGAAACTAAAAAGTACTGATGAACCCATGCTTATTCTAGAAGTATGCATGTACGGGCATATAAGGACATGACTGATACTGGAACGTGATGCATGAACTGAATTCCGTGAGCCAAATTGAGTCTCGAATACATGGCGTGTAACTGATCTTGGATCTTAAGGATCAACTTATAAGTATCCCCTACTCCAAACTAGATTCATTACGTGAGGAAAGAATAGGATGATTATGCTATAAAAGTTTAGGGGAATTATAGCGTATCTCCCCCTTGGGACACTATGTCCCTTGTAGAATACTGACTTTACTAAGATATTGAAGAAAGATTGAAGGGATGCACAAGGTACCTAGGAATTGAACCGTGACTGATTATCTGAGATCTGAAACTGAGGCATGATACATGAACTAAGTTGAGCTTGTATCTACATGATTGGTTCATCTTAGAATAGTTTCATTCATGAGATTTTGGATAGTGAGAATAGATAGAAAAATGGGAAACCAAACTGTACAAACTTGTCTGATTGACTACTAGACTAAAGTACTGGTTGTTTAAACTAATTCCCTACTGACTATCTCATCTGATTTGCTAACTGATTAATGGTTAGGTACTGAGCATGTAAGATTGAACGGTACTTAGTCTGAATAACTGGGTCGAGGATATGGAGTTTTTTTATGAACATGAGAAAGGGACTAACTGAGTAACGTGAGATAGCTAAGCATGAATTCGTGCAATACTAAATTATCCGAGGATGTAAGGCCAAGTGGATAACATGGTTTGGAAATATTCTATAAGATGAGGTACTGAAACACCGATGACATATAGGACTGATAAGTACACACGATAATCAAGCAACACCTGAAGATAGACTATGGTACTGATCTGATTTCTGAACTAAGGCTGACACTATATCTAAGACTATAGTAGAAACTGTAACTTACTCTGTAATTGGGACTCATATAGGAACTGAATGTTGGTTTCTCATAATTGGTGTTTACACTGATATTGAGGTTCTGAGATTGGATAGTGATAACTACTTGAGGAAGATTGACATATGCAAGGATCCAATGCTCAAACAAATACTATAATAAACTCAACACTCGACTAAGGCCTGAGGAACAAAATATCAAGATCATGGATTTATAAAGAGATTCAAACTAAAGGTATAAATGACATAATCTAAGTTTGAATAATCACTAGGAGTAGAGCATGAGTCATGTGGACTGAACATATGGTAAAACATGACATAAGTTCTTGAGTTATGAGTTGTATGACCTGAGTCTGAAATTTTTGTGTTCATGGAACATGATTCGTAACACAAAGCAAACTGAAGCTCCTAAATCTGAAGAAACATGAACATGCAAATAGGGGATCTGTGACTTACCAGTGACTGTATCAAGAGGACTTTCCAAATTCGATCGAGATTAAAGCGTATAAAGTCCGTTTGGGTGTTGCCCCCTGATAGCGCTGGAATTAGCACCCTGCTGATTTGGGCGATCAAACTGAGCTAAAAAATGACCATGCTAACTTCGAGGAATGGGTTTAAGATAATCTTAAACCTTGTGACCTAACTCACCATATCTGAAACACACACCACTGATGGCTTTACACACACCCTTATGATGCTTACCATACTATTTGCAAAGAGGATGAGTAAGAATCCTGTTCTCATTACTCTGGGCCTTGGAGCTTAATGCCCCATCTCTATGGTGATTTCTGAACTTCGGTACTGGTGCACTAGCTAAAGAGTAAACTGGGGCTAAACATTTCTAACACAGCTAAAAATGATTACCACCCTGAATGAACAAAACTATAACTACCTGTTCTGGCTTTCTTATTTTCTCTCTCCTTTTTCTTAAGCTTTTGTTCCTCCATCTATTGGTCATAGATCATAATCCTATATATTTCCATATCGCTAATCAAAATCGTAGTCCTGCACTCCTTAACTATTCTACCTAATACCCCTGACACAAACTTACTCATTCTGGATCTACTGCCTGCTACTACATGGGGAGTGTACCTGGCTAACTAAATAAACTTAAGGAAGTATTCTTTTACGTTCATGGAACCTTGTCTGAGATTGATCAACTCTAACACTTTGGCCTCTTTCTACTCTAGGGAAAAGAATCTATCTAAAAAAGTTGTAGAAAATGCTTCCCACTCTATGGGCTCTATCTCTGTACCCCTATCTACCTTCCACTGTTTATACCACATATGGGCTATATCTTGTAGTTGATAAGTGACTAACTTTATGCTCTAACTGAAAGTCACTACCACGATGTTTGTGACTTTCTGAACCTGGTAGAAGAACTCCTGTGGATCCTCTTTGGACTTAGAACTGGTGAATAAGGGAAGATTCATTAGGGTAAAGTCTCGAATCCTGGCTGCAGCAACATTGGCAACTGAGTTGACCAAAATAACATCTGGCCATTTGTAACGACCCAATTTGCTAAACCAGAATGCTACACGGTGCTCATGACCCCGAAGGACCACAAGCTAACACATGATTGATATTTGTACCTGTATACTACATAAGATAACATAATAATGCAGAAACATACACTGAAAGGCCATAAGGTTCGATTATGAACATAACTAAATAATGTAACATCTGTATGTGGTAATATAATACCCAAAACAAAACTAAAGTCTAAAACATGATAGTTTGTATCTAGTCTGTATCTAGTCTGCATCTAGTCTGCATCTAGTTTGTATCTATTCTGCATCTAATCTGTATCTACTCTGTATCTACTCTATATCTAGTTTGTATCTAGTCTACATCTAGTTTGAAAGTCTCTACTGCATAAAGAATATGAATAAGGAGTTGATGGGATATGTCCCCAACGAACTCCAACTAATAAGCTAATCAATGAGATACTATAAAATCATTATGTCCTCGAAGGATGAGGACTCACTTCTACTTTGACTACTGAATCTGGAATCTACTGCTGATCTGGAACTCATGTCTCTGAACCTATGGTGTAACATAAAAAGAAAGCACCATAGCGTGAATGCGTCAATACATATGCACCGAGTATACATGTGAGTTAGGCTATATGCAATGGTTCATATGATGAATAATGCTGACTGACTGTCTAACATGAATGTGAGAATACATGCATAAATATGTAACTGTAACTGAAAACATGTTTTTTGATTTCTGAGTTTGTATACCGATAATGTGACATGCTAGTAACTGATATGACGGATAACACGAAGTACTATATCTGAATAATACTAATTACATAGGTGATTGTATCTGAGTATAACTGATAACGTGGGTGACTGTAGTTGATAGTCCTGAATCTAATAGAACTATCTAAGTTCCGTACTATATCTGAGTTGACTGTACCTAACAGTCCTGAAATCTGATGAACTATCTGAGTTCTATTATTGAGACTGATTGACTGTATTTGATAGTCCTGATTTTGTAACATGAAACTCTGGGGAATTAATATCTAATTGACATGCCCCAAAGGTGCTATATTAGTTGAGCTGGGATTCAATCTATGCCCTGATTGGAAGGGTGTCAATACCACGCCACTGGTAAGGACAACATGTGAGTAACCCTCATATAATAGGTAACTCTAGAGAGAACGGTGGGAACCCTCACATAACAGGTTAATCCACCTTATCTATCCTCATATAGCAGGCTACAATGTCTCAACCTATGTTGGATACATAGTTCTTGAATGCAAGGATTGCTTCTAGGAATCACACCCTCATATAATAGGTGAGTCCCCATCCTTGGGTTCACTCGGTGCTAACTCCTACTCCCATCTGGATGGATACTGAACATGATTTACTAAACTAAATTGAGCATGGACTGAGTTACTAAATTTCCGTGGCTAACGAAATACTACTCATATCTAACAACTGACTGAGTCATGAGATCATGGAGATTTTTCCTGAGTCATAAGACTATCTGAAGTCTAAGAGCTCATAGCTTAACTGAGAGTATCGAGAAAAACATGACATGGCTCTAGGCACACAGCTAATATTTCGGGTACAAGTACCCATAGGACTTGATAGAAGGAAACTGACATAGCATGATTTACTTGAAGACTTGACTAATATCATAATACATACTATATTCATAGGAGCATTTCATCAAACATATAAAAGGCATAAACTTGTACATACATGGGGATTTCATAATATCATGCTACTTAGATAATTTTTCTTTATCTAGGAATTTAATCAAACATATTGTAGGCATAGTACATGTAAAGCACATTATACAACAATTAAACATCATGCTTCAATTCCAATTCCGTCATACAAGGTTTTAGTCATGAGATTTCGTAAATATTTATCTATACTAATCAACCCACATGAAATTATCATCAAATCATGGAATAAAAATCAATTCCTCATTTATCAACATGAAAGAGAACATACAAAGCGTGAAAACATGAAGAAAATCCATAACTTGTAGTTAAAAAGGATTCTTGGACTTCATGGACGAAAGGAGTCCATGAATGAACACTGTGCATACCTTAGTTCATGATTTCGTGAATATTGATGGTGAAACCTTTTAAAATTGAACCTTCTATGAAAACCCTAGCTTGAGTCCTTGAGAGTATTTGAGAAAAACATCAATATTTTGGATGAATAAGGGATAAATCCCGTGTTTGGAAGCTTATATAGGGGGAAATTGACCCTTTTAACCCTGGACATGTAATTTAAGTTTTAGTAAAATTTTCTAAATTAGGCCCTCAGCGCGACACAGCGTTATCACGTTGCGTCACTGGAAATTGACAATCCAAAAACTGCACGGTGGTGCAACGCAGAGCTATCGTGTTTCCACCTTGTCTACGACCAGGAAGTTTGACGCGATGTGCCAGTATAGCGGAGCAACACTGGAATTTGAAATTTTCCATTTGAGCTATCTCCGCAACGTGCTAAAGGCTCAAGTCAAACACTGTCTCACTAAAAAGGCTCTAACTCTTCGTTCAGGTGTCAGATTTGGGTAAATTATATATCGATGGAAATCTTATTCAATTTCCCATGTGATAGGAAGTGAAAATTATGAAAATACCATGTGTATAAGAATGAATTCTTATTTTAAAGTAAGTTCTAACATTCTTGAGATGATTTTTAAACTAAGAAAAAACGCAGGTATTACAATATCTTCCCCTTGAGAACATTCGTCCTCAAATGAGACTAACTGAGAGGGAAAATAATGAGCTAAACATAAATAACTAGATAATGATCTCATGACGTATATGACTAACAAGCTGAACATAACATACTGAACATGCATATCTGATGCATGTGTAACTGATTCATGAATGCATGATGGAATGTTCCGAAGAACTAAGTTTCTCACAATAAGAATATATTTCTGATGCAAAATTATATAACTGAGCTGATACATGAATGCATGACTGAATATGTAGTGGTACTTGATACCAAGACTATCATGGTATACTAAGTTAGTGATGCATACTAATCATGAAACTAAGTAAGCTTAAGGAGAACTGTTACCTTGAGCTTGATCTGAGTTGGCGGGGAAGAGGTGAGGGTACTTGGTATGCATATCTGCTTCTGCTTCCCAAGTAGCTCTCTCGACTGACTGATTTCGCCAAAGAACTTTAACTAGAGGGACTTCTTTGTTCCTTAATCTACGAGTATAATAGTCTAGGATTTTGACTGGAATCTCTTCATAAGAGAGGTTGTTCTGAACATCGATGCTCTAAATAGGGACTACGATTGATGGGTCACCTAAACACTTCTTGAGCAAGGAGACATGGAAGACTGGATGAACTGAGGCTAGATCTGAAGGCAATTTGAGATCATAAGCTACCTTGCCGAATTGATTAAGAATCTTAAAGGGACTGACATATTGGGGACTGAGTTTTCCCTTCTTGCCGAATCTCTTTACTCCCTTCATAGGAGAGATCATGAGATAGACATGATCATCAATCTCAAACTCATGATCATTTCTATGAACATTTGTCTAAGACTTCTGTCGGCTCTGAGCAGCCCGAAGTCTTTCTCTAATTAAATTAACTTTGTCTAAGGCATCGAATACTAAATCAGGACCTATGACTGAGGCCTCACTAACTTCGAACCATCCAATTGAAGATCTATATCTCCTACCATAGAGAGCTCTAAATAGATCCATCTGAATACTGGAATGATAGTTGTTATTGTATGCAAACTCAATCAAAGGCAAGTGGTCATCCCAACTTCCCTTGAAATTAATTGCACATGCCCTTAGCATATCTTCTAACGTCTAAATGGTCCTTTCTGCTTGACCATCTGTCTAAGGATGAAAGGTTGTATAGAGATGAACTTGGGTACCAAGACCCTTTTGGAATGCTTTCCAAAAATAAGAGGTGAACTAGGTACCTCTGTCTGAGATAATAGTCAACGGAACACCGTGCAATCTGACCAACACCTAAATGTAGAGCTTGGCATAATCCTCGGCTAAATAAGAGGTATGAACCAGAATGAAATAAGCTGATTTGTTAATTCTATCTACAATGACCCAGACTGAATTATGCTAATGATGAGTTCGAGGTAAACCCATCACAAAGTCCATGTTCATAACTTCCCAATTCCAGGTAGGAATACTGAACTCCTGCATGTACCCACTAGGCTTCTGATGCTTTATCTTGACCTGCTGACATGTAGAACACTTAGCCACAAAGTTTGCAATATTTCTTTTCATCCTGCTCCACCAATAGATCTCCCGAAAGTCATAGTACATCTTTGTGGCCCCTGGATGAATAGAGTAGTGCATACCATGTGCTTCTGCAAGAATTTGCTACCTTAGGTCATCTACGTCTGCAACACAAAGACGACCCTGACAACGAAGAGCACCATCTCCCGATCGGGAGAAAACCTATAATTTCTGATACTAAACTGAGTCTTTTAACTTGATAAGGCTGGGATCCCTATCTTGCTTTTATTTTACCTTAAAAAGTAGAGATGATTTTGGACTACTCTGAACAGATATACCACTCTCTGAAGAATCGACTAAGTGAATGCCTAGTCTAGCAAATTGGTGGACTTCCTGGTCTAAGTTCTTCTTACTATCATCAACATGAGAAATACTACCCATGGATAGTCTACTGAGAGCGTCGGCCACTATGTTATCCTTGCTCAGATGATAGAGGACACTCATGTCATAATCTTTCAAGAGCTCTAACCACCTTTTCTGATAAAG
Source organism: Capsicum annuum (assembly GCF_002878395.1). Taxonomy (NCBI): domain Eukaryota; kingdom Viridiplantae; phylum Streptophyta; class Magnoliopsida; order Solanales; family Solanaceae; genus Capsicum; species Capsicum annuum. Next base: position 21,736,210 of record NC_061119.1, read on the forward strand.
ATTGAGATCTTTTTGAGAAAATACTTACTGAAGGCTCTTATGATCTGTGAAGAAGTCTACATGAACTCCGTAGGGATAGTACCTCTAAATCTTTAAGGCAAAGACTATGGCTGCTAACTCAAGATCATGAGTAGGATAATTTCTCTCATGGGGTTTAAGCTATCTGGAGGGGTAGGCTAGGACCTTACCATGCTACATGAGGACACAACCCAAACCTACTCTGGATGCATCACAATACACTACAAACCCATCTGAACCATCTGGAAGAGCTAAGACTGGAGCTGAGGTGAGTTGAGTCTTCAATTCCTGAAAACTTTCTCTCAAGGATCTGACCACTAAAACTTGACTTTCTTTTGAGTCAATATGGACATAGGTGATGTAATAGAAGAAAATCCCTCAATAAACCATCTGTAATAGCTGGCCAACCCCAAGAAATTCCTGATATCTGATAAAGAGATTGGGTGAGGCCAGTTTCTACCGCTTCAGTCTTTTGAGGATCTACTCTAATAACATCATCGAAAATAATATGGCCAAGGAATGCTACTGATCTTAGCCAAAATTTGAACTTACTAAATTTGGCAAATAACTGATGATTTCAAAGTGTCTAGATTACTATTTTGAGATGGTCTGCATGATCGCGCTCAGTGCAGGAATAGACCAGAATATTATCTATGAAGACTATGATAAACATGTCCAAGTACTGCTTGAACACATGGTTCATCAAGTCCATAAAAGTGGTTGGGGCATTGGTAAGACCAAAGGACATAACTAAAAATTCAAAGTGACCATACCGCATACGGAAAGCTATCTTTGGGATGTCACAATATCTAACTCTGAGCTGATGATAGCCGGATCTGAGGCCTATCTTAGAGAAATAACTGGCACCCTAAAGTTGGTCAAACAAGTCATTGATTCTGGGAAGAGGATACTTGTTCTTGACCATGACTTTATTGTGTTGACGGTAATCTATACACATTCTGAGTGAATTATCTTTCTTGTGCACGAATAAGACCGGTGGGCCCCACGGGGAAACACTAGATCTAATGAATCCCTTATCTAAGAGATCCTTCAACTGTTCTTTTAGTTCCTTGAGTTCTGCTGGTGCCATTCTATATGGAAGAATAGAGATAGGCTGAGTGTCTGAAAGAAGATCAATACTGAAGTTTATTTCCCTTTCAGGAGGAATTCCTAGAAGATCTTCGGGAAAGACATCTGAATATTCATTCACTACTGGGATTGATTTAATACTGGGAGCCTCGAAACTCGAATCTCTAACATGAGCTAGATGATAAACACACCCCTTAGATATTATTTTCCTTGCCCGAAGGTAGGAAACAAGTTGACCCCTGAAAGCAGATATGCTACCCTTCCACTCTAGGACGGGTTTATTTAGGAACAGAAACTAAACTATTCTATTTCTACAGTCGACTGTGGCATAGCAGGAATGAAGCCAATCTATGCCAATAATGACATTAAAATCAATTATCTCTAACTCAACTAAATCTGCTAACATGACTTTCTTAAATATCATAATCGGGTAGTTCCTGTATACCCGCCGAGCTATGATGGTTTTACCCACTGAGGTAGACACTGAAAAGGGATATACTAGAATTTTAGGACTGATTCTGAAATCAACTGTTATATAAGGAGTAACGAAAGACAAGGAAGCTCCTGGATCTAGCAAAGCATAAACATGCACATGAAATATCTGTAACATACCAGTAACTACATCAGGAGAACTTTCCTAATCCTTTCGAGTCTCAAGAGCATAGAGATGATTTGGGCATAGCCCGCTAGTAGCACTAAAAGTGGCACCCTGCTGATCTGGGTGACCGAAATAAGCTGAAGAGTGATTTTGTTGACCCTGAGGACCTGAATGTGGACAGTCTCTAACTCTGTGGCTTGGCTTACCACAACCAAAACAAATGCCACTACCTGCTCTACACATACCCTGATGGTACTTACCGCAATTCTGGCAAAAAGGATAGGTGTGGGCACTACTAACACTGCCCTGAGTCTTAGAGCCTGGAGCTCTATATTTTTTACCCTTCCTGAACTTAGGAACTGGAGCACTGGCTATAGAGAGAGCTGAAACTGATGACTTAGGATGAAAATGAGAACGATTCCCTCCTTCTGATTTAGGCTGAGCAAAGTTGAAACTACCTATCTTCACTTTTTTATTCTGTTTTTCCCTCTGCTTAATTTTCTAATCTTTTATCTGCTCTTCTACCTATCACTGTTCAGAATGGTAGATCTACACTCATTAACCACACTGTCATTCACCCCTGAAGTAAACTTACTCATCTTTGATCTACTATCTGTAACCACATGAGGGGCATACCTGGTTAATTGAGTAAACTTAAAAGAATACTCTCTCACTATCATATTACCGTACCTGAGGTTGATGAACTCTAGCACCTTAGCTTTCCTAAGCTCTTGGGGAAAGAATTTGTCTAAGAAAGCAGTGACAAACTCCTCCCACTCTATAGGACCTGCATCTTCTAATCTTTCAGACTTCCACTATTTGAACCAAGCATGAGCCACATCCTATAACTGGTATGCAGCTAGCTCAGCACTCTCAACAGTAGTCACCCCCATGGCATCTGTTACTTTTTGAACTTGATCTAAGAATTTGTGAGGGTCTTCATCTACCTTAGACCCAAGAAAAGGTGGAGGATTTATTCGGGTGAAGTCTCAAATCCTCGCTGCAGCTGAGTTGGCCACTGGGTTGGCTGGAATAACTATTGGCCATTCATTATGAGCAGCGGCTGATTGAGCAAGAGTGGTAAATGCGGTCCTGAACTTTGCATGAGAAACATGATTGCCCAAAGGTTCTTCAGGCTGAGGGGCTGACTAATTTCTTCTCTTAGGAGGCATATTCTGAAATAAAGAGAAGAAGCGAATTAGACTGAGAGACTGACTTGTGATTATGCTCACTGGCACGACATAAATACTGAAAGAAGAGAAACTTTTCTTAAACATCTTATAGCCTCTTGTACATTAATGTGGCGCACAACACACCCATACAAAGGACTCTACTAAATGCGAATTTCAAACTTCCTAGGACTCTATTAAACCTTAGTCTCTGATACCAAGTTTGTAACAACACGATTTTCTAAACCAGAATACTACACAGTGCTCATGACCCCGAACGACCACAAGCTAACCCATGACTGATATTTGTACTTGATTACCGCATAAGATAATATAATAATGCGGAAACATGCACTAAAAGGCCATAAGGTTCAATCATGAACATAACTGAATAACGTAACATCTGTGTAGGGTAATATAATACCCAAAACAAAACTAAAGTCTAAAACACGATAGACTGTATTAGTCTGCATCTAGTATGCATCTAGTTTGTATCTAGTTTGTATCTAGTTTGCATCTAGTCTACGTCTAGTCTATATCTAGTTTGTATCTAGTCTGCATCTAGTCTGAAGCCTCTACTATCTGAAGAATCTGAATAAGGAGTTGATGGGACATGTCCCCAACTAACTCCAACTAATAAGCTAATCAATGAGATACTAAAAAAACATTATGTCCTCAAAGGACGAGAACTCACTTCTACTCTGACTACTGAATTTGGAATCTCCTGCTGATCTAGAACTCGTGTCTCTGAACCTATGGTGTAACATAAAAAGAAAGCACCATACCACGAATGCGTCAGTACATATGTACCGAGTATACATGTGAGGTAGGCTATATGCAATGGTTCACATAAATGAATAATGTTGACTGACTGTCTAACATGAATGTGAGAATACATGCATAAATACATAACTATAACTGACAATGTGATTTTTGAGTCTGTATACTAATAACGTGACATGCTAGTAACTGATATGACTGGTAACATGAAGGACTATATCTAAATAATGCTGATTACATGGGTGACTATAGCTAAGTATAACTGATAATGTGGGTGACTGGAGGTGACAGTCCTGAATCTGATAGAACTATCTGAGTTCCGTACTGTATCTGAGTTGACTATACCTGACAATCCTAAAATCTGATAAACTATCTGAGTTCTATTATTGAAACTGATTGACTATATATGATAGTCCTGATTTTGTAACATGAAACTGTGGGAAGTAGTATCTAACCGACATGTCCCAAAGGTGCTATAATAGCTTAGCTTGGGTCCAATTTATGCCCTGATTGGAAGCGTGTCAATACCGCACCACTGGTAAGGACAACATGTGAGTAATCTTCATATAAAAGGTAACTCTCGCAAGAACAGTGGGAACCCTCACATAACAAGTTAATCCACCTCATCTACCCTCACATAGCAGGCTACGATGTCTCAACCTATGCTGGCTATATAGTTCTGGAATGCAAGGATTGCTTCTAGGAATCACACCCTCATATAACAGATGAGTCCCTATCCTTGGGTTCACTTGGTGCTAATTCCTACTCCCATCTGAATGGACACTGAACATGATTTACTAAACTAAACTGAGCATGAACTGAGTTACTGAATTTTTGTGGCTGATGAAATACTACCGATATCTGACAACTAACTGAGTCATGAGATCATGGAGATTTTTCCTGAGTCATAAGACTATCTGAAGTTTAAGAGTTCATAGCTTGAGTGAGAGTATCGTGAAAAACATGACATGGCTCTAAGGACATAGCTAATATTTTGGGTACAAGTATCCCCAGGACTCGATAGAAGGAAACTTACATAGCATGATTTACTTGAAGACTTGACTAACATCATAATATATACTACATTCATAGGAGGCTTTCATCAAACATTTAATAGGCATAAACTTGTACATACATGGGGATTTCATAATATCATGCTGGTTAGAAAATTTTCCTTCATCTAAGCATTTAATCAAACATATTGTAGGAATAGTACATGTAAAGCACATTAAACAACAATTAAACATCATGCTTCAATTCCAATTCCGTCATACAAGGTTTTAGTCATGAGATTTTGTAAATATTTATCTATACTAATCAACTCACATAGAATTTATCATCAAATCATGGAATAGAAATCAATTCCTCATTTATCAACATGAAAGAGAACATACAAAGTATGAAAACATAAAGAAAATCCATAACTTGTAGTTAAAAGGGATTCTTGGACTTCCTAGATGAAAGGAGTCCATGAATGAATACTATGCATACCTTAGTTCGTGATTTCAAGAATATTGATGGTGACACCTTCTTGAAATTGGACCTTCTATGAAAACCCTAGCTTGAGTTCTTGAAAGTATTTGAGAAAAACATCAATATTTTGGATGAATAAGGGCTAAATCCCGTGTTTGGAAGCTTATATAGGGGGAAATTAACCCTTTTAACCCTGGACATGTAATTTAATTTTCATTTAAATTTTTTGAATTAGGCCCTCGGCACGACGCGGCGTTATCACGTCGTGTCACTGGAAATTGATAATTAGGAAACTGCACGGTGGTGCAATGCAGAGTTATCGCGTTGCCACCTTGTCAACGACCTGGAAGTTTGGTACGACACACCTGTATCCCAGAGCAATACTATAATTTCGCAATTGCCATTTGAGCTATCTCCGAGACACGCTGAAGGCTCTGGTCAAACACGGTCTCATTAAGAAAGCTCTAACTCTTCGGTCGGGTGTCGGATTTGGGTGAATTATTTATCGATGGAAAGATTATTCAATTTAACACATGATAGGAAGTTAAAATTATGGAAATAAAATGTGTATAAGAATAAATTCTTATTTCAAAGAAAGTTCTAACATCCTTGAGATGATTTTTAATTTAAGAAAAAGCACGGGTATTACACCATTCATTCTGAGCTGCGATTAAACTGGATAGAGTAGTGAATGTAGCCCTGAATGCTGCATGAGAAAAATGTTCATCCATTGAATCTTTTTGAATAGGCATAGATGCTGACTGATTTTTGGTTCCCCTTTTGTTAGCCTTTTTGGGAGGCATGTTCTATAAAATGAAAGGAAGAAGTGGAAATGAATGAGAGTTCAACTAGAGCTCATGCTAACTGGTACGACATGAATACTGAAACAAGGGAAACTATTCCTATAACATCTCATAGCCTCGTGCACATAAGTGTGGTGCACAACACACCCATGTACAAGACTCTACTAGATGCGGCTTTCAGACTTCCGAGGATACTATTGAACCTTAGGCTCTGATACCAAGTTTGTAAAACCTCGAATCTGGTATCCAAAATGTTACACGGTGCTTATGACCCTGCAGGACCACAAGCTAACCCATAACTGATATCTGTACCTGTACAGCGCATCACATACCATATGGATATGGAAACATGTATTGAAAGGCCATAAGTTTCAAAACTAAATAAAACAATTGATAAAATAATGTTTGAAAATGGTACAATCAATACCAAAATAAATATGAAGTAACTATCTACCATGTTATAGTCTGAAAGCCTCTAAACTGTGTGACTAAGTAGTTGATGGGACATGTCCCCAACTAACTCCATCTACTGAAATAAATAAGTACTGAAAGATTAACATAATCAAATAATAATATAGCACAAATGTGTAAGTACTTTGAATGTACTGATATCTGGAATCTACTGATGCTTTGGAGCTCGTGTCTCTAAACCTATGGTATAAGACACCATAGCGTAAATGTGTAAGTACTTTGAATATACTGGTATGCAAGTGAGATAGGCTGAACGCAAGTGGTTTATATGTATGAACAATACTAATTGACTGACTAACATAAACGTGAGAATACATGCATGCATACGTAACTGAATCTGACATCGTGATAGGATAGAATACTGAGTTTTGACTATTGAGTCTACTGATAACATGGATTTACTAATATCTCAGTACGTGAATACTGGGATACTAAATAACTAAGTCTATTGATATTGATAAATGGGTCACTAATAAGTGAGAAACTGATACTGTGTTACTAAATACTGAGGTATTGATACTATGTTACTGATATATCAGTAACTATTTTTTATAGTTCTGATTTATGAAGAACTGGTCTGGTTGACTATATCTGAGAGTCCTTAAGCTAAATACTGATAACATTAGTGACTGTATCTGACAGTTCTAAATTTGATGAAACTAACTGAGTTTCATATTGTATCTGAGTTGACTGTATCTGACAATCTATATTCTGATGAACTATCTGATTTCTATTACTGAGACTGAGACTAAGACTGAACTGAGACTGTAGGAAGTAATCATCTAACCGATATGCCCTAGAACTAAACTGGTGGGGTCCAATCTATAACCCCTACTGGAAGGGTGCCAGTACTGTGCCACAGGTAAAGACAAACTATGAGTATACCCTCGCTGACATGGAGTTTTCTTGTCAAACCCTCCTGATAGGATACTCAAATGAGATATATAGATCCCTAAATTCATAGGGTGCATCTCTCCCTACGCTGGCTATGTAGTTCTGGAACGCAAGGATTGCTACTAAGGATCGCACCCTCTACTGGCTGACAGTGTGTATCCTTATCCCTGGGTTTACTCGGTGCTGAATCCTACTCCTAATTGAATAGACACTAAATAGATTAACTGGACGATGTTGATACTGATGGTATGGTTAAGCTGAGCTAAACTGAGTTTACTGAGTTAATGGAATACTACTGAGATCTGAGGACTGACTGAGAGTACTAAAGTTACTGAGAATACTGAAGTTTCCGAGATTATTGAGTACTGAAATCATTGGGACGGGATTACTGAAATTTTTTATATTTTTGGGTTGCTGAGCTTTCCTTAGTCACATGACTGACTGCATTCTATGGGTTATGGCTTAACTGAGGATATCGTGAAAACATGACACTAGCTCTAGGTACACAACTATATTTTTTGGGTACAAGTACCCCAGGACTCGATAGAAAGAAACTGACACAACATGACTTGACTCTTCTTAAACACATGACCAATATTCATAATTCATAATAACATAAGTTGAGGGATTTTATACCACACATGGTTCTCAAAGTCTTATACATGGAAGGGAATGCATATAACAACATGCCATAAGTCCATCAATCTAGTTTCATGAACATTCCATGAAAAATCATAATGCATAACAATATCATAGAAGTCATTATTTTCATAAGGGTGTAGCATGCATTTAACATTTAGGTCATAATTTAACTATAATACATGATTTCTAGTCTTTTAGGCATTTTATCAAACACCTTACATGCACAACTTAGGTATAGTTGTAATCAACAAATTATTCATCATGAACAACCAAATTTACATGTTTCCAACTCATATGATACCATAGATTCATAAAAACACATAAAGATTTCAACTTAGGAATCATTCAACATCAATAACATGAACATAATCCATTCACCACATAAATATCATGATATAGAATTTAAAAGAGGATTCTTGGGCTTCATGGATGAAAGGGATCTATGAATGAACACTATGCATACCTTAACTTGTGATTCTACAAAGATTGACGAAAATATTCTTGAAATTTGATGGTGAATTCCCTTGGAATTGAACCTCCTATGAAAACCCTAAGGCTTTTTATTGAGAGTTTTTGAGAAAAATTGAGTATAAGTTACTGAATTATAGCCAAATTTCGTGTTATTAGGCTTATATAGGGTGGGGAAATTGACCAAATTTCCCTTAAGACACGGAAGTGTGATGCTGAAAAACTGGGTACAAAGGCTACACAAAGGGCGGCGCCTTTGGTAGAGCCTTTTGTACCCTGGGCGGTGCCTTTGGTAGTGCCTTGTGGAACCTGGGCGGCGCCTTTGGTGTTGAATTGGCCACAAAGGCTATACCATGGGTGTGCCCCCCTTCATAGCCTTTGGCTACTGGTTCAAAATCCAAATGAGGCCTAAATGGATTTCGAAAATTCCGAACTCATCCGAAATGTAACATTGCCTTTCCCCATCGCAACGTAACTTGAAAATTGCAAAACGGAGGTCAGAAAGGTTGTCAAATAAATCTTTGAAGTTTGGAGGCTTAAAATAAGACTAAGTGTTGAACACTTATCAAAATTTTTGAAGTGTTGGATCTTTTAAAGAGCTTAAAGGAGCTAAACGAGCTGAATTCAAACATAAGATTTTGTGGGGTGTTACAAAATTCATCAATAGAACTCCTTAGGGTTTCAACCCAAAAATTCAAGGGAACTCAAGATTTGACTGTCAATTCTCAAAATTGATTCAAGCATTGGAACTCCCAATCCGAAGGCTTCAAGAATCATCCATTAGAAACACAAGTAGAATCCCAAAAGCAAACGTTCATCCAAAATTCATAACCTAAGGTATGTGGGGTTTATCATAAAACTACATGGGCTTATGGAAACACTTGAATATGATTTAAGGTTTATCAAGCATTAATTTATAAAGGTATTTTGGAATCTATGTTTTAAATTATGCATTCTAAATATTTCAATGCTATTATTGATTTGGCCTTTAGTCTTTTCCACTTAAATTGATTTTTACTCATATGAATAGTATGAAACTGAGTTTTTAAGATTGATTGAGAGCATAATTATGAAGTCCCTCTCTTGTGATGAATTGAAGTTTATGATCTTGTCAGGAATGATTTGAAATGCATGTTTTATGGTTTGAAAGTGGTTTTCTTAATATCACAGTATTTGAACATGATTTAGAGATAATGAGAGGTAGTTTCTTGATATAACTATATCCTTGTTAAAAAGAGAAAGAATTGCATGTGATTGAGAACTTTGACATGACCACCTTGTGTATTATAAATGTTCAAAAATAGATTTTCTTATATGTGTTTACATGAGGTTTAAGAAAGAGTTCTTTGAAATGATTTATTTATATGGTGGTCCCAAGCCTTATGTTTTGAAATAAGAGAATTATAATAAGCTATTAATGGCTCAGAGATGCGACTTACAAGTCAATGGTATGACGATACCATATAAACGTATGCCATAACAGAGATAGAGTTTTCAGATTCTGATTTCAGAGAATATATATTTTAAAGAGTTAAAAATGGGCTTAAAGAGGGTCAGGTGATTACCCATAAAAGGCATGAGTCAATCGACTCATTGCCTAAAATAGTGTTTTGCTGATACAGGTATATTATTTTTGTACGCTGGCGACGGCCCCGTGGCTTAGTAAAGACAGAGACTCCGACCCCTGCGGAAAACTTGAGTTGGGGGCCTGGCTGCCGAGTTAATGGAAGATTCCATATAGCCTGTAGAATTTCAGAGTTGTAGGGTACACCACCTAGCACAGAAACAAAATAAAGATGTGTCACAAAGTTTAGATGATTTTATAGAGTCTTTCAAATATGCCCATGTGATTCTTACCATATGATATATTTATGAATTGTTTTAAATATCTCTCATCTATGTTGAATAAAAATTATTATTTTGGATTTGCTCTATGTACCAGTACAACTGTATTGACCACCTACCTTCCAGGGTTAGAGGCTTAAACTAGAGGTCCAGCTAAGCAGTAGAGATTTCAGAAAAGAGCGACTGTGTAGTGGTGAGCCTTCTTTATTCCAGAAGGCCTGTTTATTTTAGACTATGTTAGTTATTTTGATTTGGGTCCATTGGGGGCCTTGTCCAAGATTCAAATAGTGGTCAGTCTAGCATATAATAGAGATTTCGCAGACTGGTTTACAAGTTGTCTAGAGTTGTTGGATTTTAATTATTTATCATTAAATTGAGTTCAGAGTATGACTATAATTTCATATTAAGTTGTATTTCCACATCTTCTTTATTTATATGAATATTGTGCATGACTACCAAATAGAGAAGGGCGTCCGGGCCTTCATGGTTTAGAATGCTCGTCACAGCCAGGGCCTCAGTTCGAGTCATAACAAACTTGGTATCAGAGCATGGTTCATGGTCCCAGGGTGTCTACGAAATCACATCGGGTAGAGTCTTATTTATGGATGTGTAGCGTGCCACACTTAAAAGCGGGAGGCTACTAGGTATATAGGAATGTCTCACTTCTTTCATGACTTAGTTCGTTGATGTGTGAGCACATGCGAACACATTTGAGGCTTTTAACTATAAATAATTACAAGGTCTTGAGAAACTTTAGTTATATTTGATTAGTTTATGTTTGATTTTGTAGTTTAAGTTGATATGATAGAGAACCAACATAAAATAAAGCAAAAAAGTTGAAATTTGAAGAAATCTGAAGACAAGTGTGGCTGACGACATTTATGAGAAGTCGTCAGCCCTGTGATAAGCTATCAGGTTGGTCGTCATTAGTAGACAGAGAATTGTCCTAAAGTGGAAGTTATGATGACATTATGTGATAAGCCGTCAAGGGTCTGATAAGTTATCAAGTTTGTCGCCAACCTTAAATAAGGAATGAGTTCCAGGTGGTGGCGACATCTTGTGATAGGCCGTCATAATGGTGATAAGTCATCGGGAATGCCGTCAAACTTAGTCAGGACATGAGAATGGGAGCAAAAGTGTGACGACATTTCTGATAAGTCGTCACAGTCCTGATAAAGAGTCACCAATAGTCGTTGTCTATTCCGAAAAAAAGTTTTAACCTTAATTTTATTTCCTTATTTAGGGTAAACTATTTAAAGCTTTGTTTTAGGATTTTCTAGACACTATTATTATTGTTGTTATTATCATTATCATTCCGCACAAGGTCGACAACTTTAATTTTAAGAGACATATTTTGATATTTTCTCTTTACTCCTTGACTTGAACAACATAACTATTTTGGAGAGATTATTATCAGTATTGTGGGATTTTTCCTTTGTGATCTAATCTGCGATTCGCTAGTTATTATTCATTTATGTAAGTTTATCTTTAAAATTATGAATTCAATTATGTGTTTCGTTCGTTACATCATGAGTGGCTAAACTCCATTAACCTGAGTTATGGGATCTAGGGTTAGGTCTTAATGAGGTGCTAAGTATTCAAGATTTAAAAGTTGGTAGGATTTCTTGATAATTCTGAAGTTTTAATTAACGTCTGTTGGTTGCAAACAGTAGATACACCTTCTTTGATTTTCTTGAGAAAGAAATTAAATATAGTAGGAAGTGAATTATCAACAGGGACTTGAAAATACTTCGTTTAATAATCAGCGTTGTAACAAGGTTGGTTAACCTAAGGTAAAATCTGGGTAGTAAATAGAAACTCCCTAAGTCCGAGAGGATTAGGGAGTTAAAACACTTAAGTAGGTCGAGAGACATTTAAGAATAACATTGATAAAGATAGCTTTTTATCCTACCCACCGTGAGATCTTGAACCACTCTTAGCATCTGTCATGTACCAGAAGCCCTAGTGAACTTAATTGTGGTTATTTTATAAACTCTTGATTTACAAACACTAAAACTAAAGTGACCAACAATTATTTGTTGATCATCAAACCCCCCCCCCCCCATTTTATATTTTTGTATCATTTGTTTGAATTTAACTTGTAGCTTTAGTTGCAAACTAGTTTAATCGCCACTCACATTATTCCCTGTCGATTCAACTCCGACTCCAAAGTTGGGTTAATATATTGACAATGACCGCCTTGCACTAAATTGACGTGTAAGTTGAGGTTATCAAAAATAGCACCGCTTCTGGGGAATAATTTGGTGTATTGAGTTGGTTTGGAATTTTAGTTTACTTGCTTGAATTCAAACTTGAAAATATTTGTTTAGTTTTTTTATTTTTTTATTTTATTTTTCAGACACCTTTCTTGATATGTCGGCCTGGATAGATGGTTTTTTGAGTGATGATGATTCTTGTGACGATTCTGGTTATTATGGTGGGGAACCATATTTTGTGGCTTGTTGTCCAGATTTACCTGGAAGTGCATGGACTAGACCTTCACAATATGATGTGGATACTGTCCTACTTACTGTAACTTGGTGTTTGGCTTGTGGTCAAAGTGATCATACTGAAGATATGTGTGTTGTCATGATTCAAGCAAACAAATTGATGAAACCAATTTTAGATAATCAAGAATAGTTATGGGTAGAGCTAAAGGAGTTGCCACTCCCACTATGTTTACAGTGGCTAAACAAAGATGAATATGAGGAGGACATTAACCAATTTGAGAAGAAAAATCAAGAATCGCAACCACTAGATTGTTATCTTGATCTTGAGACTGACATTGAGAAAGTGAATAAAAGTGAGTGTGTAGTAGATACTGTAAATTTTGAAGTAGGATTGATTGGGCCTCACTCGAAGCATTTTTCTACATTATGTTTAGATGATATCTTGTCTGTGGAAAAGACCGCACCCATCCTGAATAAGTGTGATCAAGAAAAGAGAAGAGTGAAAAAGGCTAATGAGTGAAACCCCAAAAAGAAAGTATAGTGTCAAGGAGGCTTAGTCACTTTAAAGACCATCGAGTATACTACCAGCTCCTAACCTACATTACAAGCCTAAGAGAAGTCCTATAGTGATCCTAATCGACCTATCTGAATATTTGGATACTGACTATAAGGGCAAGCCTATGGTATTTGACATGCAGTGTTTGGAACTTCATTTTAAGAGTGAGACTTGTGATTATCCCTATGTTTATGTATGTGAATTTTGATATGAGTGAAAAAGGAATTTCTTTGTTGTGAGGGCACATTGGGTATGTTGCTAAGTCATTGACTAGTTCAGATAGTGTGATCTTGGTATATCATGATTGTTATTACTGAATATTTGTCGTATCTTGATGCTTATGAGTTGAATAGTTGTTCTTCAAAATATCAACAGTGAGTTCTAAATTTACTGACCTTGGGGATGGTGAAATTATTTTGAACTAATATGAGTAGCTAGCTTCCAAATTGTACTTTGTATTCTCTTATTTATTTTTTGGTTGCTTGAGGAAAAACAATTGTTTTAAGTTAAGGGTGTTGATGTGTGGGCATATGCCAACACATTTGAGGCTTTTAACTCTAAATAATTCCAAGGTCTTGAGCAACTTTAGCTATTTTTGATTTTTTTATGTTTGATTTTGCATTTTAAGTTGATATGATAGAGAACAAACATGAAATGAAGCAAAGAAGTTGAAATTTAAAGAAATCTGAAGACAAGTGTGGCTGACGACATTTGTGATAAGTCGTTAGCCCTGTGATAAGATATCAGGCTGGTCGTCATCAGTAGACAAAGAATTGGCCTAAAGTGAAAGTTGTGATGAAATTTTGTCATAAGTCGTCAAGGGTCTGATAAGTTATTAAGTTTGTCACCAGCCTTAAATAGGGAATGAGTTCTAGCTGGTAGAATTGACGACATCTTGTGATAGGCCATCATAATAGTGATAAGTCATCAGGAAGGCCGTCAAACTTAGGTAGGACATGAGAATTATAGAAAAAGTGTGATGACATTTCTGATAAGTCGTCACAGTACTGATAAGGCGTCACCAATAGTGATCATCTATTCCGAGAAAAAGCTGTAACCTTGATTTTGTTTCCTTATTTAGGGTAAACTATTTAAAGCTTTGTTTTAGGATTTTCTATACATTATTATTATTGTTGTTGTTATCACTATCATTCCGCACAAGGTCGACAACTTGATTTTCAAGAGACATATTTTGATATTTTCTCTGTTTACTTCTTGACTTTAACAACACAACTATTTTGGAGAGATTATTAGCAGTATTGTGGGATTTTTCCTTTGACATCTAATCTACGATTCACTAGTTATTATTCATCTCTGTAAGTTTATCTTTTAAATCATGAATTCAATTATGTATTTTGTTTGTTACATCATGAGTGGCTAAACTCCATTAACCTGAGTTATGGGATCTAGGGTTAGGTCTTGATGAGGTGCTAAGTATTCAAGATTTAAAAGTTGGTAGGATTTCTTTATAATTCCTAGTAGAGTCGGCATGTTTAGGCGTATTGAGATTTATTGTAAAATATTATAGTTGACTAGGAGAAATACAAGTAGCTTAGGAAGTTAACATGTTTTTGTGATTTTTGAGCACCTCTCCAATGGACTAACTATTTAACTGTATGAATTCCATCTAATTGTGACCACTGTGCATCTTTGTATGGCATTAGTTTTAGTAACGCAGTAATCATTGCTAAACAGCTGCATGAACTGAATGAATAGTATCTTGTGATATACTTGTGTGCCAAGTGCATGTGTGAACTTACTCAGTTCCCGTTGTATGTTGAAATCCAGAACTTGCCCGGTTAGTCTTACCTTGGTTGAAGGATAGGGGTTAGGAAGGATCATAGGCCATTTTTATATTAGCTCACTTTTAGCCTAAATAACCTTCCCTGTATGTAGAATATCCCTTGATCCCTACTTTGAGCCTGATTAGCCTATTTTTCTTATGACACCGGTCACTTTTCCAGTTTATATCATAATGAAACTATTTTGGCCCTGGTTCTCCTTGGACACTGTGCACCTTGACTTAGGTAAATATCCTAAGTTGAGGGTAGCTATCATAGGGGTGCGTGATACAGAATAATTATGAAGAAAGGTAGAATAAAAAGAAAGAATAAAAATCAGGGTGCGGTGGAAAAGAGCAAGAAAAAAGAAAAGTTGTGAAAAAAAAATAAGTGATTGTGGAAAAGACCACACCCATCCTGAATAAGTGTGATCAAGAAAAGAGAAGAGTAAAAAAGGCTAATGAGTGAAACCCCGAAAAGAAAGTGTAGTATCAAGGAGGCTTAGTCACTTTAAAGACCATCGAGTATCCTACCATCCCCTAACCTACATTAGAAGCCTAAAAGAAGTCCTATAGTGATCCAAACCGACCTACCTAAAGATTTGGGTACTGACTATAAGGGCAAGCCTATTGCATTTGACATGCAGAGTTTGGAACTTCATTTTAAGAGAGAGACTTGTGATTATCCCTATGTTTATGTATGTGAATTCTGATATAAGTGAAAAAGGGATTTCTTTGTTGTGAGGGAACATTGGATATGTTGCTAAGTCACTGACTTGTTCAGATAGTGTGATCCTTATATGTCATAATCGTTATTGCTAAATTTTTGCCGTATTTTGATGCTTGTAAGTTGCATGGTTTTTCTTCAAAACATTGTTAGTGAGTTTTAAATTGACTGGCCTTGGGGATGGTGAAATTATTCTGAACTAATATGAGTAGTTAGCTGCCAAATTGTACTTTGTATTCTCTTAGTTATGTTTTGGTTGCTTGAGGACAAGCAATTGTTTTAAGTTGAGGGTGTTGATGTGTAAGCATATGCTAACACATTTGAGGCTTTTAACTCTAAATAATTGCAAGGTCTTGAGCAACTTTAGTTATTTTTATTATTTTATTTTTGATTTTGCAGTTTAAGCTGATATGATAAAGAACCAACATGAAATGAAACAAAGAAGTTAAAATTTGAAGAAATCTGAAGACAAGTGTGGCTATCAACATTTTTGATAAGTCGTCATCCCTATGATAAGCTATTAGGTTGGTTATCATCAGTAGACAGAGAATTGGCCTAAAGTGGAAGTTGTGATGATATTTTGTGATAAGCCGTCAAGGGTCTGATAAGTTATCAAGTTTGTCGTCAGGCTTACACAGGGAATGAGTTCTAGCTTGTAGAATGGATGACATCTTATGATAGCCCGTCATAATGGTGATAAGTCATTAGGAATTTCGTCAAACTTAGGCAGGACATGAGAATTGGAGCAAAAGTGTGACAACATTTCTGATAAGTCATCACAGTCCTAATAAGGCATCACCAATAGTCGTCGTCTATTCCGAGAAAAAGTTGTAACCTTGATTTTGTTTCCTTATTTAGGGTAAACTATTTAAAGTTTTGTTTTAGGGTTTCTAGACATTATTATTACTGTTGTTATTATCATTATCATTTTGCACAAGGTCGACAAGTTGAGTTTCAAGAGACATATTTTGATATTTTCTCTCTTCACTTCTTGACTTGAGCAACACAAATATTTTGGAGAGATTATTATCAGTATTGTGGGATTTTTCATTGTGATCTAATTTATGATTCACTAGTTATTATTCATCTCTGTAAGTTTATCTTTCAAATCATGAATTCATTTATGTGTTTCGTTCGTTACATCATGAGTGGCTAAACTCCATTAACCTGAGTTATGGGATCTAGGGTTAGATCTTGATGAGGTGCTAAGTATTTAAGATTCAAAAGTTGGTAGGATTTCTTGATAATTCTGAAGTTTTAATTAACGTCTGTTGGTTGCAAACAGTAGACACACCTGCTTTTATTTGCTTGAGAAAGAAATCAAATATAGTAGTAAGTGAATTATCTACAGGGACTCGGAAATACTTCGTTTAATAATCAGCATTGTAACAAGGTTGGTTAACCTGAGGTAAAATCTGGGCAATAAATAGAAACTCCCTAAGTCTGAGAGGATTAGGGAGTTAAATGCTTAAGTAGGTCGAGAGACATTTAAGCATAACATTGATAAAGATAGCTTGTTATCCTACCCACCGTGAGAATCTTGAACCACTCTTAGCATCTGTCATGTACCGGAAGACCTAGTGAACATAATTGTGGTTATTTCATAAACTCTTGATTTACAAACACTGAAACTAAAGTGACCAACAATTATTTGCTGATCATCAAAAACCCTCATTTTTTCTTTTCGTATCATTTTTTTGAATTTAACTTGTAGCTTTAGTTGCAAACTAGTTTAACAGCTACTCACAGTGTTCCCTGTGGATTTAACCCCGACTCTAAAGTTGGGTAAATATATTGACGACAACCATCTTGCACTATATTGACGTGTAAGTTGGCATTAACAAAGCCATGGAGTATGTATGTCCCCTAATCAATGATCTCTTGTCTTTGAAAAAATCACTATGCCTCCCCCTAGAATCAACGAGCAGAATGCTCAAGCAGAAGAGGTCGTCTAACCCATGGAATGCGGACCCATAATAGAGCCCACACTTCAAAATTTGTCCCTACTCTGGGAGTACCTCCAGTCCTGATCAGTCCTCCTCGGGCCCCACGAATAAATGTTAACCGTCCCCATCCTCTTTAGAGGAACATTTAGAATATTGAGTTCAGGCAGTCCATTCATATGATTGCATAATTGGTAGTCTCTCAGACCTATCGGTCTGAAGATGTGGGTTCGGTATCTGGAACGTCTGAAAGTAATCAGGTTGGTTAGTTCATGGGATTGAACCTAATCGTGTTCACTGGCTCTAAATTTGAAGAGGACCCTCAAGGCTTCATTGATGAGTTGGAAAAGATTTTTCGAGTTATGCACGTGAATAAAGTTAAAAGTATGGAGTTAGAAGCATATCAACTAAAGGATGTGGTAAAATAATGGTATAATGAGTAGAAATATTTGAAGGGTGAGAATGTCGAGCCTTCAGTGTGGGGTGATTTTGCGGAAGCTTTCTTATATCAATTCTTTCGTCAGAAGTTGAGGGAGGCCAAAGCTGAAGAATTCATAAATATAAAGCAAGGAAAATTAAGCATCAAGGAGTACACTCTGGGGTTCAACCAACTAGCCCGTTATGCTCCAGAGTTGGCAGGAAATATGAGAGCCCGAATGAGGAAATTTGCATCTGGTCTTTCTGATGACTTGGTGCTAGAATGCAAAGGGCCATGCTGAACAGAGATATGGACTTCTCCAGACTATCAGTCCACATACAGTAGGTAGAGGATCAGAAGAACAAGATGGATTAGACAAAGAAAAAGGATTGGCAAGCTAAGAGGGCCAGGCCAGCAGACCAGAATTATAATCAGTAATAGGGTGGTAATTAGGGGAACGGGTGGTAGAAAAAAAGAATTAGGGTAATTCTTAGTCCGCAGCCAGTGCTCCAATGCCCAAACCTCCAGCTGATTAGAGATTCCAGAATTATCAGTCTAGTCATGAGCCTAGAGTGCAGGGTACCCAGTCTCAGGGGGGTGTAGCTTGTACTCTTCGATCATACCTGCGTTGTGGAAAATATGGGAGGAATCATCCAGGAAGAAGTCAGTTTGGCACCACGGTATATTATTTGTGCGTCCAGCCAGGCCATATGTAGAGGGATTATCTGACGAAGAGTGGTAATGTTGGGGGAGCTAAGTCATAGGCTAATTCCTCCACTCTACCACAGCCGCTAAGGGCACCCCTTTAGCTACCAAAAGTGGTAGCACCTGGTTGTATTCTTTGACAAATCGCTAGGAGGCAGAAGCCTCACCAGAGGTGGTCACGGGTATGGTATGAATTTTCTCTCATGATGTGTATGTGTTACTTGATCCCAGGTCTACCTTGTCTTATGTGACCCCATATGTGGCCGTCAATTTTGGGTTTGACCTTGATTTAATTGCAGAACCTTTCTCTGTTTCCACTCCGATAGGTGATTCTGTTGTGGCTAGAAGGGTGTATAAAAATTGTCCTGTGTCTATTTATATCCAGGACACTATAGCAGACCTCATAGAGATAGAGTTGGTTGACTTTGATGCTATCTTAGGAATGGACTGGCTCCATTCATGCTATGCCATATTAGACTGTAGGACCCAAAAGGTTACTTTATTCTTTCTGAATGAGCCAGTGATAGAGTGGGAAGGGCATTCTTTAGCACCTACAGGGAAGTTTATATCTTACCTTAGAGCTCGTAAGCTTATTTCCATAGGTTGTCTGTATCATCTGAACCGAGTAAAAGATTCTAATTTTGAGAGTCCTTCTCTTCAGTTAGTCCCTATGGTAAATGAATTTCCAGAAGTCTTTCCCAAAGATCTCCCAGGAGTACCACCTAATAGGGAGATAGATTTTGGTATTGATTTGTTGCCAGATACCCGTCCCATTTCTATTCCGCCATATATAATGGCTCTTGCAGAGTTGAAAGAATAGCTGACAGATTTTCTTGACAAAGGCTTTATTCACCCTAGTATTTCTCCTCGGGGGTGCACCTATGATATTCGTGCATAAGAAAGATGGTTCCCTCCATATGTGTATAGATTATCGTCAGCTGAATAAGGTCACTATCAAAAACAAATATCCCTTTTCTAGAATGATGATCTTTTTTACCAACTTCAGGGTGCTAGATGTTTTTCAAAGATAGACCTTCATTTGGGATATCATCATTTGAAGGTTAGAGAGTTAGATATTCCTAAAATAGCTTTCCAAACTAGATACGAACACTATGAATTCTTAGTCATGTCCTTCAGATTGACTAATGCCCCTGTAGCTTTTATTGTCCTAATGAATAGGATGTTCTGTCAGTTTCTAGATCTGTTTGTCATAGTTTTTATTGATGATATTTTGATTTATTCTAAGAGTGAGGAGGATCATGCCAATCACCTCCGAATTATCCTTCAGACTCTCAAAGATCATAAGTTATATGCAAAATTTTCCAAATGTGAATTATACTTGGTGTCATTGCTTTCTTGAGGCATATTGTGTCTAGTGAGGGAATTAAGGTTGATCCCCATATGGTTGAGGCAGTGATAAAATGGCCTAGAGTGTTTTTCTTCCATAGCGGCTCCACTTACTAAGCTGACTCAGAAAAAGGTAAAGTTCGTATGGTCTGACTCATGTAAGGATAGTTTTGAGAGGTTGAAAGACAAGTTGACAACTGCTCCTATTTTGACTCTTCCGAAAGGTACAGAGGTTTTGTTGTGTACTGTGATACACCCTGGTACCACTCATAATGAAACCTTATGAATCATGTGGTCCAGTCATAATCAAAATAGAACCCAATTGGGTAAATAGTAGACATCCTATGATTTGCACCCAATAACTCATAACAAGTCCTTATGGCTCATTGTGAGCCAATCATACTCAGAGAATAACTTGTCCTTTAAAATTCTTGAAGGTGCATGAGAGAAATTACCCTGCATATGACTTGGAATTATCGGTTGTGGTATTCGCACTTAAGATATGGTGGCACTATTTTTATGGATTGCATGTTGATATATTTACTAACCACAAGAGTTTACAGTATATTTTCTCGCAGAAAGAATTGAACCTCAGGCAGAGGCATTGGTTGGAGCTTTTGAAGGATTATGACATAAGCCTGCACTATAATCCAGGCAAGGCGAATGTGGTAACCGACACCCTTGGAAGATTATCTATGGGCAGTCTTTCTTATATTGAGGAAGGAAAGAGGGAAATGGTGAAGGATATTCACCGACTTGCAAATCTAGGTATGTGACAGGTCGAATATCCCATCTTGATGCAAATTAAGAAGGATGTGGGTCAATAGAAGGTGATGTCTTTTGAAACTGATGGTGATGGAATTTTGAGATACAAAGGTAGTCTGTGTGTTTCGAATGCCGATGGTCTGCGAGAGAGGATCCTTGACGAATCTTACACTTTAAGGTATATTGTTCACCCAGGCTCTACTAAAATGTACCATGATCTTAAAACTATATATTTGTGGAATAATATGAAACATGATATGGATGACTTTGTTTCCAAGTGTTTGAATTGCCAACAAGTTAAAGTGGAACATTTGAAGCCAGGTGGTACTTCCCAGGAGATAGCCTTGCCTCTATGGAAGTGGGAGATGATCAATGTGGATTTTATTAAGAAACTCTCGAGGTCCCAAAACTAGTATGATTCTATCTGGGTAATTATAGACCGATTGACCAAGTCAGCCTACTTTTTGCCCATGAAAACTAATTATTCGGGAGTTGATTATGCCAAGATGTACATTAAGAAAATAGTTCATTTTCATAGGGCACTATATCCATCATATCTGACCGAGGTACGTAATTCTCTTCACAATTTTGGATATCCTTTCAGAGGGGTTTAGGTACCCAAGTGAACCTGAGTATGGCTTTCCACCCTCAGACAGATGGGCAAGCCGAGTGAACCATTCAAACACTTGAGGATATGTTGAGGTCCTGTGTGATCGACTTCAAATGTAGTTGGTTTGATCGCTTTCCATTGATAGAGTTTGTGTATAATAATAGCTACCATGCCAGTATTAAGATAGCTTCTTTTTAGGCATTATATGAGAGAAGATGTAGGTCACTGATAGGCTGGTATAAAGTGGGTGAAATGCAGTTTTTTGGGCCTTATTTTGTTCATCAGGCAATAGAGAAAGTGAAAATCATTAGAGAATGACTCAAAATAGCTCAGAGTTGACAGAAATCCTATACTGACCTCCGATAGTAAATTTGTAAGTTGTTTCACGATGGGTTAAGTTGATAGTACATCTTAGACAAGATTTAAATTTTATGGGCCGTGCTTAGACCTTGTTTGGTGTCCCAAAATAGTGGACCAACATGATCTTGGCACGCTGCGTCGCCCATCACGTTGGTCAATTTTGTGCAGAAACTGCCAGGCAAAAGTACTGAGGTTTGGCGTGATTAGGGTGCGACACGTCAGGTATCGCGTTGATGGCATCGACGCACCACATCACCCATCATGTCGATGCCTAATTGTTTTAATTTTTAAAATCCACGTCCAAGGGGGCATATTAGTCATTTTCCCCCCACTACTTTTTTATCCTTAACATGGGATTATACTTCCAAATCTCCACTTTATTGATATTTTCCTCAAAATTCATCAAGAACACTCCTTAGGGTTTCAACTCAAAAATCCAAGGCAACTCAAGATTTGATCGTCAATTCTCGAAATTGATTCAACAATCAGAATTCCCAATCTGAGGGCTTCAAGAATCATCCATTAGAAACACAAGTAGAATCCCAAAAGCAAACGTTCTTCAAAAATTCATAACCTAAGGTACGTGGGGTTTATCCTAAAACTACATGAGCTTATGGAAACACTTGAATATGATTTAAGGTTTATCAAGCATGAATTTATAAAGGGGCTTTGGAATCTATGTTTTAAATTTGCATTCTGAATAAGTCAATGCTATTATTGATTTGGCCTTTAGGCATTTCCCCTTAAATTGATTTATACTCATATGTATATGTATGAAATTAAGTTTTTAAGATTGATTGAGAGCATAATTATAAAGTCCCTCTCTTATGGTGAATTGAAGTTTATGATCTTATCAAGAATAATTTGAAATGCATGCTGTATGGTTTGAAAGTGGTTTTCTTAATATCATAGTATTTGAACATGATTTAGAGATGATAAGAAGGAGTTTCTTGATATAACTATATCCTTGTTTAAAAGAGAGAATTGCATGTGATTGAGAACTTTGATATGATCACCTTGTGTATTTGAAATGTTTAAAAAGATAATTTCTTGCATGTGTTTACATGAGTTTTAAGAAAGAGTTCTTTGAAATGATTTATTGATATGTTAGTCCCAAACCTTATGTTTTGAAAGAAGAGAATTATAATAAGCTATTAATGGCTCAGAGATGCGACTGGCAAGTCAATGGTATGACGATACCATATAAATATATGCCATAACAGAGCTAGAGCTTTCAGAGTTTGATTTTAGAGAATACATATTTTAAAGAGTTAAAAATGGGCTTAAAGAGGGTTAGGTGGTTGCCCGAAGAAGGCACGAGCCAATCAACTCATTGCCTAAAACTTTGTTTTGCCGATACGGGTATATTATTATTGTACGATGGCTACGGCCTTATGGCGTAGTAGTGACCCCTGCGGCAAACTTGGGTTGGGGGCTTGGCTATCGAGTTAATGGCAGATTCCATATAGCCCATGGTATTTCAGATTTGTAGGGTATACCACCTAGTGCAGAAGTAAAATAAACATGTGTCACAAAGTTCAGATGATTTTATAGTCTTTTAAATATGCCCATGTGATTCTTACCATATGATATATTTATGAATTATTTTAAATTGCTCTCATATATGTTGAATAAAAATTACTATTTTAGATTTGCTCTGTATACCAGTACAACTGTATTGAACCCCTGCCTTTCAAGGTCTGAGGCTCAATCTAGAGGTTCGGCTAAGAAGTAGAGATTTCAGAGAGAAGAGACTGTGCAATAGTGAGCCTTCTCTATTCCAAAAGGCCTATTTATTTTAACTATGTTATTTATTTTGATTTGGATCCACTGGGGGCCATGTCCCAGATTCAAACAGTGGTCTTTCTAGCATGTAATAAATATTTCGCAGACTAGTTTAGAAGTTGTCTAGAGTTGTTGGATTTTACTTCTTTATCGTTAAATTAAGATCATAGTATGACCATGATTCCGTATTAAGTTGTATTTCCGTATCTTCTTTATTTATATGAATATTGTGCATGACTACCAAATAGAGAGAATGGCATCCGAGCCTTCATGATTCGGAATGCTCATCACGGACAGGGCCTCAGTTCAGGTCGTGAGAAGATTATAGTCATAGTTTTACTCTAATAACTCCAATACCACCCAATGTTTCTGAGCATATTTCTATAAAAGAATAATTTTGTACGGCTGAAGACGTGAAAAATTCTTAAGAGGATTTAAGTTTTAATTTTGTTTCTTTATGATGTTTAAAGATAGTCACTCAAGTTGTAATTAACAGTGTTTACTTTTAACTAATTTACCACTATTTCTGCTTATCATTTTGTAAATTGTTGAATTATTTTTTCTTGTTTAATTTTTCTTATTAGTTTACTACTTGCTCTTTTGACTTTGTAATATCAAATTTTTTATCTTTTTTTACTTGTGAGTTTATTTTTGTCAAGTTATATAAAGGTCATGATATATTATCTTTGTTGAGTTATCAACTTATGTAGAGTATCTCATAAGTTAGACATAGTGAAATGGTGTAAATTGTTTCACATACATTAATATTTTGAAAAAATTGAACTACATTTTTCCCCAAAGGAAATAGTTATATAATACTAAATAAGTTAGATTTTGTGAAATATCATAAATCATTTCCCATTAAGTATTTGTTAGTTTTTATAAGCCTTGTGTTATGTTTTATATCTAAGTCAACAATTACTGCACATTATGCGTCTAAGTCGAGAATTGTATAATGTGCCTTTTGAAGTCCTCGAGCTAATATCTTACCTTTAGGTAAAGTGTTATTTATCATCTGCCAAATCAAAACAAACTATGCTAGTGTCAAATCTTTCCCATGGGGGGATAAATTGTTCTTTTGTGATCAAAAAGTCTTGCCTTTGGGGCAAAAGTTATATATCATTTACTAAATTATTAAAGACTAAAGTAGTGTTAACTCTTGCTCATAGACTTGTTTCTAATCTTACCTCTAGGTCAAGAGTTATAGATCATTTGTCAAATCATTACAGACTATAGGCAAAGTCATCTCTTGCCCATAGGGCACAACTTGTTCTTTTGTGATTTAAAAGTCTTTCCTCTAGGGAGAGAGTTATAGATCATCTGTAGAATCATTACAGACTATAGGCAAAGTCATCTCTTGCCCATGGGGCACAACTTGTTTTTTTGTGATTTAAAAGTCTTGCCTCTAGGGCAAGTGTTATAGATCATCTGCCAAATTATTACAAACTATAGGCAAAGTCATCTCTTTCCCATAGGGCACAACTTATTCTTTTATGATACAAAAGTATTGCCTCTAGGGCAAGAGTTATAGATCAGCTGCCGAATCATTACAGACTATAGGCGAAGTCATCTCTTGACCATGGGATACAACTTGTTCTTTTGTGATAAAAGTCTTGCCTCTAGGGCAAGAGTTATAGATCATCTGCCGAATCATTACAGACTTAAGGAAAAGTCAACTCTTACCCATGGGGCACAACTTATTCTTTTGTGATTTAAAAGTCTTGCCTTTAGGGTAAGAGTTATAGATTATTTGATGAATTATTACAGACTTAAGGAAAAGTAAACTCTTACCCATGAGGCACAACTTGTTCTTTTGTGATTTAAAAGTCTTGCCTTTAGGGCGAGAGTTATAGATTATCTGCCGAATTATTACAAACTTAAGGCAAAGTCAACTCTTACCCATGGGGCACAATTTGTTCTTTTGTGATTTAAAAAACTTACCTCTAGAGTGAGAGTTATACATCATCTGACAAATTATTATAGAATTAAGGCAAAGTCAACTCTTACCCATGGGGCACAACTTGTTCTTTTGTGATTTAAAAGTGTTGCCTCTAGGGAAAGAGTTTGTAACACCCCGATTTTCTGAACCGGAATGCTACACGGTGCTCATGACCCCAAAGGACCACAAGCTAACCCATGACTAATATCTGTACTTGTATACTGCATAATATATCATAAAATGTGGAAACATGAACATGAAAAGCCATAAGGTTCGAACTGAATAAACGTCTGATAACAAAATATCTGAAAAAGGTATAACAATACCAAAAAAAGTCATAAATACTGAAAATAATGAGATCTTAATATCTAATCTGGCATCTAGTCTGAAAGCCTCTAACTGAACTGAATAAGGAGTTGAAGGAATATTTCTCCAACTAACTCCATCTAGCAACTGAATAGTAAATATAGCAATAATCACATCGTCTGCAAACGAGAAGGACTTACTGCAAACTCTGAACACTGGAATACTATTATTGATCTGGAGATCGTACCTCTTAACCTATGGTGTAACATAAGAGAAAGCACCATAGCATAAATGCATCAGTACGTCTGTATGTACTGAGTATACGACCGAGGTAGGCTAAATGGAAAGGGTTATATGCATGAACAATGCTAACTAATATGAACGTGAGAATACATACATGCACGAACAACAATAACTGAACTCGTGATGATGCTGACTACTGAGTCTAAGTGCTGACGACATGACTTTACTGTTACTAAGATACTGAATAGATTATTGACTATTTCTAACAGTTCAAATTATAAAGAACTTGTTTAAAATACTGTGTCTAACATTCCTAAAACTGAATACTGGTAACGTGAGCTATAACAATTGATATAGCTGATATAACGGTATTGATCGGACTAATCGATATAACGATACTGAGTGACAGTATCTGACAGTCTAAGTTCTGATGGAACTATCTGAGTTCCGTTATACACGGAGTAACTAAATTTGAGATCAGTCCTATATAGCGGGTGATCATGAGTATACTGATAATAAGGATGATTTGACTTAGTCTGAGATTAGTCCTATCTAGCGGGTGATCTTTAAATCTAATTATTTTGATACTGATTAATCATAGTTGATATCAGTCCTAGCTAATGGGTGATCTTGAAGTCTATTTACGATGATAAGCATTGATTGTATCTAACAGTACTAAATCTGTACTACTAACCTGAGTTGACTATTTCTGAAAGCACTAATTCTATAACTAAAACTGTGGGATGTGTTCATCTAACCGACATGCCCCAAGCTAAGCTGACTGGCGTCCAATCTCTGCCCTGACTGGAAGGGTGTCAGTACCGCGGCACCAGTAAAGACATCTGCTGTGGAGTCAGTCCTAATCTAGCGGGTGACTTCTGGGATCAGTTCTATACATATAAATGTGCTAACGGGTGACCCCTGAGTATGTCATTCCTATCTAACGGGTGACATATTATACCTATGCTGGCAACATAGTTCTGGAACTTAGGGATTACTTCTAGGGATCTCAGTCCTATTCTAGTGGGTGAGCCATCCATCCCTAGGTTTGCTCGGTGCTGAATCCTACTCCCATATGAAAAACACTGAACTGAATAACTGGACTGAACTAAAAAACTTAACTGAACTAATTTGCTAAACTGATAAGGATTAACTACACTGATACTAGTGGTATTGTTTAGCGGAGCTAAAACTAAGTTTACTGGATTTTGATGACGGACGGAATATAATGAGTTCTGAGGACTGATTAAGAGTACTAATGTTACTGAGATTTACGGTGATTACTGAGGTTACTGAGCACTGAGATTAATGAGAATACTGAACTACTGAGATTATTGAGTTTTCTTGAGTCACATGACTAACTGATTTCCATAGATCATGGCTTGACTGAGAGTATCATGAAAACATGACATAGCTCTAGGCACATAGCTATATTTTTTAGGTACAAGTACCCCCAGGACTCGATGGAAGGAAACTGACACACATGACTGACTTGATCATAAAAGTAGAGTCCATAATCCACAATATCATAAATAAGGGATTTCATACTAAGCATAGTTCTCAACAATCTATTTCATGGAAGGGAATTTCATACAATATGTATATACTTGCATAGCTTTCAATATCATGCTCATTACATATTACAACCACAATCCATAATATCATAACTTGGGGAATTTCATGAAGTACATGGGTATTCTACATCTTGTACATGAGTGGGTTTTGCAAGTAAGCATAGCATAATTCCATAAGACTAGTTCATGAGTAATCCAACAGTGTTCACAAGACACATTATCAGCATGGATGACGTTGAATTATAGAGGCCTATCATACATCCTTCACTTAGTCACAAATTAGCTATAATGCATGATTTCTAGTCTCTTAGGTATTTTATCAAACACCTTACATGCAAAACTTAGGCATAGGTGTAAATCATACAATTACTCATCATAAATAATCAAACTTACATGTTTTCAACTCATATGATGTCATAGATTTATAATAACACATAAAGATTCTATCTTGGAATCATTCAGCACATAAGCATGATCAACAATCCATTCATAGCATGAAAACCATAATATATAGTTTTAGAAAAAAAAGAGTTCTTGAACTTCATGGACGAAAGGATTCCATGAATGAACACACTCATACCTTAAAAAGGAAACCTTGATGATTTTCTAAAGAGTTCTTGGATTGGGAAACTTAATTCTTGATTATCTTGGAAAAAGGCCTGAATCTTGCTTTAGAGAGATGAGTTTGATGGAAATCCTAATCTTGTGGTTGAGAGTGTAAGAGAGGGTTTTTAAGATGCTTAACTAAAGAAAAATAGGAAAAATTACACCTCTTTAGGGTTATAAGTCGTGGAAGGTGAAGAAAAAGACCAAAATATCCTTATGAAATAATTTCCCAGTTTCTGAAAATCATAGCTGATGACCTTCGTGATAGGGCATCACAAATATAATAAGCTATCACGAATGTCGTCACTTAGGGGCTGGTTTCTACCTAAGGATGACGACCTTCATGATAAGGCACCACAAATGTGATAAGCTATCACGAATGTCATCACTTAGGAGCTGGTTTCTGCCTATGTCTGACGACCTTCGTGATAGAGCATCACAAATGTGATAAGCTATCACGAATGTCGTCACACTGTTTCCAGCCTGACATGTTGGATTAAAATAGGCATAAAGCTTTGCTTCGATATCTACTTTAGGCGAAATTGGTATAGTTGGAAATATAATTCAAATAGCTTCCATTTGATATATAGTAAACCACCCAGTTCATCATAAGCAACAAGTTATGGTCGATTGAAGTTGACCCAAGTTTTGACGGTCACTAAAACTTGAACGATAGGAAAGCTTTCAACTTGTACTTGAGTTAGGGGACCTCTATGCTCTAAATTCATGCTCAAATAGATTCATTTTATGCCTGACATGACTGAAAACTGAGCATATCATACTATACATACATATCTGATGCATAGGTAGCTGATTTATAAATGTAGGACTAAGTGTTCCGATAAACTGAGTTTCTCAAACTGAGAATGTATATCTGATGCTTAACTGATAAGTTAAATCTATGCATATCTGGTGTATGATTATATGACTGACATGATAAATGAATGCATGACTGAAAGTACTGATAAGCTGACCACGCATATCTGATGCATGAATACATGACTAAACTGACTCATGAACATGCGACTGAACATGCAATGGTAAAGGCACTAAGATTGAACTGAAACATGAGAACATGACTGATTCTGCTACATGACATATGGATTGAATATCATGAATTGACCTGAACCTCTGAATACTTAACTTATAGTTGAGGTCTAACTTGAAGGTCAACTTATGAGTACCCTCTATTCTAGATTAAATTCATTATGCAAGGAGAAATTAAAGGATCTAAAGTATGAGAGCGTTAAGAGAAAGTGGGGTATCTCCCCCTTGGACGCTATGTCCCTCTAAGAACGCTTACCTTACGAAAATACTAGGTGATGCACAGGGCATCTACGAACTAGATTATAACTAAACTTTGGGAGACTGAAACTAATGCATGATGCATGAGATAAACTAAACTTGCAACTACTAGGAGGTTCTACCTTGAAACAGTTACATTCTTTGAGATTTTGGATAGCATAAATAGATGCAAGGATGAGAAAACAAGCTATAAAAATCTGACTGCTTGATTGCTAAACTGACTTGCTGGCTTTACTAGCTAACGCATACTGAAACATATGCTCGAATGAGAGAAAGAGATCTAAGAATACATACTATGAACACGAAATACTGGTAACATACCTGAATTTAAGTCAGGGAAACTTTCTGGATTAGGACGGGTCTGGAGTGCATAAAGTTTATTCTAATGATGACCACTATTGGTACCTTCCTGATGCAACTTCTTACCCCTCTATGCTAGAACTCTGCACTCTCGTATCTTGTGGCCTAGCTTGCCATACCCAAAGCATACATCACTACCTGCCATACATGCACCTAGATGATTCTTACCACACTCTTCACAAAGCGGATAAGTAAGACCTCTATTTTTACTACCCTAGGCCTCGAAGACTGGCGCTCCATCATGACGGTCATTTCTGGACTTAGGTGCTGGTACACTAGTTGAGAATGAAGCTGGGACTGAAAATTTTTCACGATGCTGAGAACGGTTACCACCCTATGACTTAGGCTGAGCAAAGCTGAAACTACCTATCCTTGCTCTCTTACTCTGTCTCTCTCTCGTCCTAATCTTCTGCTCCTTTATCTGCTAAGCATGTGTCATAATTCTAGCTAAAGTCATATCATTATTCAACATGGTAGATCTGCACTCCTTTACCATACTATCATTCACCCCTAACACGAACTTACTCATCTTAGCTCTACCGTCTGCAACCACATAAGGGGCATATCTGGCTAATTGAGTAAACTTAAGAGAATAGTCCTTTACCATCATACTGCCCTACCTGAGGTTGATGAACTCTAGTACATTAGCTTCTCTAAGCTCTAGCAGAAAGAATCTATCAAGGAAAGTAGAGGCAAACTCCTCTTACTCTATAGGGCCTGCATCATCTAACCTTTCTGACTTCTACTACTTGTACCAAGTATGAGCGACATCCTGTAATTGGTATGTGGCTAACTCATCACTCTGAACAGTAGTAACCCCCATAACATTTGTCACCTTCTAAACCTGATCTAGGAATTCCTGAGAGTCCTCATCTGACGTAGACCCTGTGAAGGAAGGAGGATTTATTTGGGTGAAGTCCCAAATTCTAGCTGTAGCTAAATTGGCCACTAGGTTGGCCAGAACGATAGCTGATCATTCATTCTGGGCAGCGACTGACTGAGCAAGAGTGGTGAATATGGCCCTGAACTCCGCATGAGAAACATGATCGCCCAAAGGGTCTTCGGGCTGAGCGGCTAACTGATTCCCATTTCTTTTTTTAAGAGGCATGTTTGTAGAAGAAAAGGAGAAATGGATTAGACTGAGATTATGCTCACTGGCATGACATGAATACTGAAAGAAGGAAAACTGTTCCTAAAACATCTCATAGCCTCCTGCACATAAGTGTGGTGCCCAACATACGCATGTACAAGACTCTACTAGATGCGGCTTTCAGACTTCCTAGGACTCTATTGAACCTTAGCCTCTGATACCAAGTTTGTAACACCTCGATTTTTTGAATCGAAATATTACACGGTGCTCATGACCCCGAAGGACCACAAGCAAATCCATAAATGATATATGTACCTGTATACTACATAATATATCATAAAATGCGGAAACATGAACATGAAAGGCCATAAGGTTCGAACTGAATAAAGTTCTGATAACAAAATATCTGAAAAAGGTATAACAATACCAAAACAAGTCATAAATACTGAAAATAATGAGATCTGAATATCTAATCTGACATCTAGTCTGAAAGCCTCTAACTGAACTGAATAAGGAGTTGAACGAATATGTCTCCAACTAACTCCATCTAGCAACTAAATAGTAAATATAGCAATAATCATATCGTCGTCGAGACTAAATGCTGACTACTGAGTCTAAATGCTGACGACATGACTTTACTATTACTGAGGTACCGAATAGATTATTGACTATTTTTGACAGTTCAAATTATGAAGAACTGGTTTGAATGACTATGTCTAATAGTCCTAAAACTGAATACTGGTAATATGAGCAATAACAACTGATATAGCTGATATAACTATAATGATCAAACTAATCGATTAACCGATACCGAGCGACAGTATCTGACAGTCTAAGTTATGATAGAACTATCTGAGTTCTGTTCTACTAGGAGTAAATAAATCTGAGATCAGTCCTATCTAGAGGGTGATCATAAGTATACTGATAATAAGGATAATTTGACTTAGCCTAAGATTAGTCCTATCTATCAGGTGATCTTTAAATCTAATTATTCTGATACTGATTAATCATAGTTGAGATCAGTCCTAGCTAATGGGTGATATTGAAGTCTATTTACGATGATAAGCATTGACTGTATCTAACAGTACTAAATCTGTACTACTAACCTGAGTTAACTGTTTCTAAAAGCCCTAATTCTATAACTAAAACTGTGGGATATGTTCATCTAACCGACATGCCCCAAGCTATGCTGACTGGGGTCCAATCTCTTCCCTGACTAGAAGAGTGTCAGTACCGCACCACCAGTAAAGACATCTGCTGTGGAGTCAGTCCTAATCTAATGGGTGACTCCTGGGATCAGTCCTATACATATAAATGTGCTAACGGGTGACCCCTGAGTATGGCATTCCTATCTAATGGGTGACATCTCATACCTATACTGCCAACGTAGTTTTGGAACATAGGGATTGCTTCTAGGGATCTCAGTCCTATTCTAGAGGGTGAACCCCCTATCCCTAGGTTCGGTCAGTGCTGAATCCTACTCCCATCTGAAAGACACTGAACTGAATAACTGGGCTAAACTAAAAAACTTAACTGAACTAATTTGTTGAACTGATACTGATTGATTGAACTGATACTAGTACTCTTGTTTAGCGGAGCTAAAATTGAGTTTACTGGATTTTGATGATAGACGGAATATAATGAGTTCTGAGGACTGATTAAGAGTACTAAAGTTACTGAGATTTACTGTGATTACTGAGGTTACTGAGCACTGAGATTAATGAGAATACTGAACTACTGAGATTACTTAGTTTTCTTGAGTCACATGACTAACTGATTTCTATATATCATGGCTTGTCTGAGAATATCGTGAAAACATGACATGGCTCTAGGCACACAGTTATATTTTTTGGGAACAAGTACCCCCAGGACTCGATGGAAGGAAACTGACACACATAACTGACTTGATCATAAAAGTAGAGTCCATAATCCACAATATCATAAATAAAGGATTTCATACTAAGCATGGTTCTCAACAATCTATTTCATAGAAGGGAATTTCATACAATATGTATATACTTGTATAGCTTTCAATATCATGCTCATTACATATTACAACCACAATCCATAACATCATAACTTGGGGAATTTCATGAAGTACATGGGTATTTTACATCTTGTACATGAGTAGGTTTTGCAAGTAAGCATAGTATAATTCCATAAGACTAGTTCATGAGTAATCCAACAATGTTCACAAGACACATTATCAACATGGATGACATTGAATCATAGAGGCCTATCATGAATCCTTCACTTAGTCACAATTTAGCTATAATGTATGATTTCTAGTCTCTTAGGTATTTTATCAAACACCTTACATACACAACATAGGCATAGGTGTAAATCATACAATTACTCATCATAAATAATCAAACTAACATGTTTTCAACTCATATGATGTCATAGATTCATAATAACACATAAAGATTCTATCTTGGCATCATTCAACACAGAAACATGATCAACAATCTATTCATAGCATGAAAACTATATTATATAGTTTTAGAAACAAAAAAGGGTTCTTGAACTTCATGGACAAAAGGAGTCTATGAATGAACACATGCATACCTTAGAAAGGAAACCTTGATGATTGTTGGAGAGTTCTTGGATTGGGAAACTTAATTCTTGATTATCTTGGGAAAAGGCCTGAATCTTGCTTTTGAGAGATGAGTTTGATGGCAACCCTAATCTTGTAGTTGAGAGTGTAAGAGAGGGTTTTTAAGATGCTTAACAGAAGAAAAATGGGAAAAATTGCACCTCTTTTGGGTTATAAGTCGTGGAAAGTGAAGGAAAAGACCAAAATACCCTTATGAAATAATTTCCCAGTTGCTAAAAATCATAGCTGACGGCCTTCGTGAAAGGGCATCACAAATGTGATAAGCTATCACGAATGTCATCACTTAGGGGCTGGTTTTTGCCTAAGGGTGCGACCTTCGTGATAGGGCGTCACAAATGTGATAAGCTATCATGAAGGTCGTCAGCCTTAGGTAGAAACCAACTCTTAAGTGACGACATTCGTGATAGGGCATCACAAATGTGATAAGCTATCACGAATGTCGTCACTTAGGAGTTGGTTTCTGCCTAAGGCTGACGACCTTCGTGATAAGGTGTCACAAATGTAATAAGCTATCACGAATGTTGTCACACTGTTTCCAGCCTAACATGCCAGAGTAAAATAGGCATAAATCTTTGCTCCGATATCTGATTTAGGCAAAATTGATATAGTTGGAAAGATAATTCAAATATATTTTATTTTATATATAGTAATCCACCTAGTTCATCATATACAATGAGTTATGGTCGATTGAAGTTGACCTAAGTTTTGACGCTCACTAAAACTTGAACAATAGGAAAGCTTTCAACTTGTACTTATGTTAGGGGACCTATATGATCTAAATTCATGCACAAATAGATTCCCACACTACATAATTGATTAACACGCTAAATTTAAATAGGATTTGTGGCTTTTGAAACATCCACGAATAGGAACGACCGATTTTCATTCTAGTCCAAAATGTGGGTTATTACAAAGTTATAGATCATCTGCTAAATTATTACATAATTAAGGAAAAGTCAAATCTTACCCATGGGGTACAACCTGTTCTTTTATGATTTGAAAGTCTTGCCTCTAGGGAGAAAGTTATATATCATCTACCAAATTATTA
This sequence comes from Capsicum annuum, assembly GCF_002878395.1. NCBI lineage: Eukaryota > Viridiplantae > Streptophyta > Magnoliopsida > Solanales > Solanaceae > Capsicum > Capsicum annuum. The sequence continues at coordinate 21,770,994 of NC_061119.1, forward strand.
TAGACTAAGACAAAGTCAACTCTTGCCCAGTGGGTACAACTTTTATCTAGATGGACTCTATGTTAGGACATTATAAAACTAGACATCGTAAGTTAGACATTGTAAAATTATGTCGATAAAAACTAATAATGTCTATTCTTACCCGCGTGGCATAACTTATTTTGTTGGGTCTAAGTTTGCCTCTTGCAGAACATTAGCGAATTTAATACAAATTAATAATATTAACATTTGCCCACGAGGCACAATTTGAAATATATTATTTTATTACTAATCAATTATTTTTATGTAAAATAATTTTTTGCACCAAGTTTAAGTTAAAAATATATTTTTGTTCCAAAAAAAATGTTAAAAATACATTGACAGATAAATTTCATCTCAAAGTTACAACAAATTTCATCTCTAAGCTCGAAACTGTCGAATTAATATAGTACATGTATTACCAAAAAATAAAGTTAAAAATATATTTTCCCTTTGCAATAAGCTCAATTTACGAGAAATTTCATAAAGCTACAAAAAAGTTTATCTCAAAGCTTGAGCTTCGGATTTCTTTCTTCCCTTTGGTGAAATTGCATTCTAACTTTTGGGTTGTTGATTTTTCCATTCATCTCTCTGCACTTTAGGTAATTCTCTCTCATTTTTGCTTAATCTTATTACATGCATTTGAAGTATTAGTTACCTAGTAATTTTTTGAGCTGAAAACCACTTTTCTCTTCTGTCAATCACATTCTATAAAGAATAGATTAATTAATAAACTCTATTTTTTCCTATCTACATCACCTTGATGAAAATGCGTTTTGGGTGGTTTCTCTACTGACTGATCTCATTATAGTCCAGTGAGTTTGTCATTTAGGTTTGGATTTTGGGTGTTTTGTGTAGCCATTGTGTCAATTTTTTTGTCCAATAAATTTTATTTTGCAGCTTGATTCTTGTTTTGTTGTTAATTTTTAATTTGATAGTTGTTTTTATCTTTATAACTTTGTAGATTTTGGTAATCATGTCTAGCAAGACAAATCATGTCGAGTTCTTTATTGATCCTAATGATTTGTTCAAGTCAGACCCCCGTTGGAGAGGGGATTCAAATTATCATACAACGATAACGAGCTTTTTGGATGACACACAGTTTTCATTGTTAGTGAAAGGGGTTTTGGAAATTTGATGAAATTAGTTAATCTAAATCCATTGGGTAATCTTTTACATTGCATGCTTTTATCGGAAGTAAAATGTAACAAGAAGAATTCGATGGTGTTTTATGTCAAGGAATGTTACATTGAGTTTACACTTGATGTATTTGGTCTTGTTACTGGGTTGTCTACTAAAAGTGCAAGTAGTGTATTATCATCAATTAGGGGAAAATGAGGTGGTATCTATTTGTTGAACACTTACTTTGATGGTGCTAATAAATTATAAATGGGGGACTTGCAAAATTTTATGGAAACAAGAAAAGGTGAAGTCCAAAATGATTTACACGTTGTCAAGCTAGCTGAGATATATATTCTAGGACGCGTGTAATTAAGGGAGAGGCTCACCAAGGTCATCTATGCTAATCTTATTATGATTTTAGACGATACAGATTTGTGTAGAGAGTATGGATGGGATGAACTGTCTTTCGATGAAATTATAAGTTCATTGAAACGCTCCCTGAAACCAACAAAAACCACTATCGGATCATCATACCAACTTATTGGTTTTCCATATGCATTTATGGTATGGACATGGGATATTTTTTCCAAATACAAAGAAAAAAATATGCAAATTGTCTCTGAAGAAAAATATCCTCTAATGTTGAGTTATGTGGCATGTACTGCTCCACAGTACACAACAGTGGTAAAGTTTTTTAAGCCAAAGAAGTCAAAATCTTCAGTAAGTATGTACATTTATTTTATTTTTATTTTTTTATTATAATTAGTGTGTGTGTATTGTAATTTCTGTTAATTTTTTTGGTTAATAGAAAGGTGTGGTTGAGGCATTCTCATTAGAGCATGAGCTGCCAAGTAATAATGACAATGAAGACAAGCGATTTAGGTTGCTAAATCAGAAACTTGATGTATGCATCGGTTCTTTTCGTCTAATCCCTCTTATAAACTTGTCCGTTAAATAGATTATTTTTAATTTTTCATGTATTGTGTATGTAGAAACTTCAAGGCATATGTTCAAAGAAGTTTAAAAAGATTCTTGATGAGAACAAATCTTTGAAGTCCGAGTTATCTAAAATCAAAACATTACTGTTGGGAAAGCTTAAAGCGGATGGGGATATTCTATCCGATAAACAACTGGATAATATCCAAGGTGAACCAAATCATGATCCAATAGTTGATAATCAATATGATGATCCTCACAGACCTACAGAAAAGAGATCTGTAAGTAAATAGTTTGTTGCCTTGCCTTGTCTTTTTATGTTCTTGTGGGAGTTAGGGAATAAGCTGTAATTATGGTAAAAAGGGTCACACTGCATCTAATTGTACTTCAACTAGATGTTTTTATTTATGGGAGTTTCAAATATTATGCTAAATAGTGTGCAAAGGTTAGTGAAGAAAATTGCTTACTCTTCAATTGGTATGTGTGACCTTATATTGGTTGTGCAATCTTGCTTATTAGTCTATGAACATCCGATAAATTGGTCAAGGAGAATCTATCATACTTATATTCTATTATCACCTGTAAAAGATATTCTGTGTACCTTTTCAATCTGTTCTACAATAGTTAAGTCCTCCCACAAGATTTTATTATCCAAGCGGAGAGTATCCAAGTCCACCTTATTAACATCACTATTGCTGGTGCTTCCATAGGTACTAGTACTACTTGTGTTGTTGTTATTAAATGAAGACCAGGACCTTGGAGCTTTATTAGTGTTTTGCCGGTGAGTTTCAATAACATGATTTTATGGTTTAAATAAATTAGAACTGGTGATGTGATTTAACTCATTGTCTTAGTCATGGTTTAACCAAGGCCACACAAATATTATAGTTCTCTCTCATTTCCTTTCCATAGCCATGATAAGCTATTCTTCGACATCTATTCCTTTGCCTTCAAGGTGATAATCTTAGAAATCCCTTGTTTTCCCTCACTCTTATCCCCGGAATCTCTTGAGGATTTCCCTGAGAAGTGATCCACTTTTAAAAGATTAGAGAGTACTCCAAATGCAGACGGGTTAAAATATCTCTTAGGTGTACTCGCTTTTCTTGAATTTACATCCTCCTGGTGATCTAAGAGAGAAGCATCAGAAAATGAATGGCCGAAATAATCAAGGAGCTAGGTTCCTAGGAAGAAAGATTTGGTAATACATGCGTCTAGCTCCCAATTTTTATTCTTTAACTTTACCTTTTTTGGATGTCTGCTTTATTATGCATGTTTTGTTGTTCTCTTAATTATTATTCATCCTCATAGGAAAAGATGCAGCGAGCTAAAGAAGGGAAGAATACAGAAGGTCATTCAGATGAGAAAGAAGAAGCTATAGAAGAAAGAATCACTGGTTTGGGGCCTTTAAACATGGAAGAAATGAGACAGGCAAAGAACCAGGTTATCAGGTCCTTATATTGTCAGTCCATTGAGTATTTGTAAAACACAAGGATGTTGAACCACATAACAAAGATATTCTTGTTCTCGTTTCATTGGACCATACGAAGCAGTTAGTTCTTTCTTTAGTTTTATTTTGGTCCTCTTCTGATCTCATAGCTACTCTTTGCCCATATTGGATCAGAAATTACAATTTTTGCTACACAAATTGTTTTGGATAAACCATTTTTGTAAAGAAAATAGGGTTCCTGGTACTCTCTCATGAACAATACATTATATCTTTGATTTTGAAATTAAGTTTCATATTGGTAGTTCTACCCACAGAAGTTGTAATCAGCTATTCTACTTTGTTATTAGTGACGATATTTGGCTGATCGTAGGATCATGATAGAATTTCAAAGAAAAATAAAAATTATGAAAAGAAGTGAGGTTCTAATCCCTATATTAGTCTAGACTGCTCCTTGTCCTAATCTCATGGGGAAAACCCTAAAGTTTCATAGAAAAATCTTATGGAGCGGCAAGAGCAACCTCTTACCTCCACACATAGATAAAAGAGATGGTCAAAAACATTAGTGAAAGACAAGATGGGTTCCAACAGATATTCAAGCAGCTTAGTTGTAGATGAAAAATAGCTAAAACCCCAAACAGAATTCCTTTCAATTATTTAGACATCTGGTTTAAAAATTTGAGATGTTACAATGGCATTTTTGAGCAAATCATGACCTAGGTTTCTAGGAAGAAAGATTTGGTAATACATGCGCCTAGCTCCTAATTGTTCTTCTTCAACTTTACCTTATTTTGTTGTCTGCTTTATTACGCATGTTTTTGTTCTCTTATTGATTCTTCTTCCTCATAGGAAAAGAATGGGGGAGCTGAGGATCTTCTACCTTTTCCTTTGGTAGAAGAGGTCTCAAAATCTTCTCCCTATTCTGAGTTGTAGGTAAGCCGACCATAATTTTACTCGACAGAAAATCAAATTTTGAAAAAATATGTCATGATAAGTCTGCCCAACAGAAAACCATAATTCTGCAATATCATTATAAATTGAAAAAGGTTGTGATATTTATAAATGTTTCCTTAATGTCAAACTATAAGTAGGAACTATTGTACACAGTAATATATCTACAAACCAAATTTTTTTTTAATAAACCTTTAGAAGATGAGTCAAGACTTCCTAACAAAGTCATTTGGGAGAGCAACATATCTCCAATAATAGACGACTTCTTATCACTAAGAAAAAATGATAATTGTTCCACTAGTTTATTTGTGAAAACTGATGCACAACTTGTTTATGTTGTTTAATAGGACTTTGGTGGTACTAAAGTTGATGAGGACAACATTGATGAAACAAATAACTGTGGTGATATTGATTTAATAATCAACAATGTTATTTCTTATGTGTTTGTAGCCTCTTCAAGTTTGCCAACATCTCCTAATTTCAAAAATACTCAAGCTGAGAGATCGGTAAGTGTCTCAAATTCCAATTTACATGATTGTTTGCTTAAACTGATTCTCTATAATGCTTTTGTGATTTTTAACAGGAGCTTGGTGGTATTAAAAATGATATGACAGATGTGATTTCTAATGTTGATACAACTACGAAGGTTGTGAATGTTGATTCAGCAAATTGTGTTGTTGAGATATCTATAAGATCTAGCTTTTTGTTTTCTTTATACCTTGTGGTTGTTTTTTCTATAAATTTTAATTCTTTCTCTATTTTCTAGTATGATGAACAAGAAAGTACTCGTGTTTCTCCAATGAAAAGTAAAGTCTCTCCACTGAAACCAAAAGGCTCTCCAATGAAAAAGCGAACGTACATTAGGAAGAAAAAGGCCAACAAACCAGCCATTAGTGATGTTGCTTCCGAGTTGAATTCCATGCCATCTTCCATGGAAGCAGAAGTAAAAGACACCACTTCTAAAAAATCAGTTAGATAGAATTTTCTAAGACAGTTAGCCAAATACCCATAAGTGGCAGATTTTGATTCGGGTGCTTTCCAATCCATTTTTATCAGAATCATCCTTTCATCTATGACATTGAATCATTTGATAATTTATCAAGCTTGAACACTAATTTTTGGGCGTTCATTGAGTATGGATTGAATACGTTGAAATGGTAGGTTTACTATCTTTAAGCTTTTTATTTTGTCATTTTTGTACTTATGGTAACGCATATATTCTGATTGTATTTATTTTTCATGCATTTTAAGTGCCAAAAATATATACATTAAAAGAAAAGATGTGTTGCCCAAATGTTTAATGTTTGGTTCTTGTGCTGTGGATTCGAAGGAGTGGTTTTATTCACTTGCAACTTATGGTCGACCTTTGAATGTCATGGTATTATCACTTACTATCCTAATCTATATTTGTAATGTGCTTTTGACTTGTCCTTTGTTTTGTTCCTCCCTTTCTTCTAGTAGGTCAACATGCTGACAGTATTTCTTGTTTGGCAGTTTGTAATGGTTATATTTATTCTGATTTTTGGGATACAAGCTTAAAAAAATTATTTTTATGTGTATGTTGTAGACGATGAACGTCTTGGTGAAAATACAGCTTCTACTAATATTGATTAGTAGTTTTGTTTGGGTTTGTTAGGAAGTGATAAAGTTTGTTGGCTTGGGTTTTTATTGTGTGTTTTTTTGTTTTTCATGGAAGTTTAATGTCTTATCATTTATTCTTGTTGTTTACTTCATTAGGAGAGCTAGGGGGTAAAGTTAAGTAGAGGTTGTGCATTGGCAAAAATTCATATGTCATATTATAAGGTCAAAAGCTGTTTTTATGTGTACATTGTAGATGATGAACACCCTTGATGAAAATCCAACTTCCACTAATAGTGGTCAGTAGTTTGGATTGGCTAATATCTACCTGCTTTTTTTGTAACTTTGGTGTAAAGTTGTAACTTTTCTATTCACTAGTAGAGCCAGGTGTATATTTAGGGGGGCAAAAGGGGATCATTCGGACCAACAACAACATACCAAGTGTAACTCCACAAGCCACAAGTGGGGTCTGGGGAGGGTTGAGTGTATGTACCCCTACCTTGTGCAGGTAGAAGGGGTCAGTTGGACCCTCTTTGTCAAAAATTCATATTGTATATATATATATACAAGGTCAAAAATTCTCTTTGTTGTGTATATACCAAAGATGATAAAAATCCGGCCTCCACCCCTTTGAATGATGTTGTTTCAGTGGTTGATTGGCTAAATATCTAGATGCTACTTTGTAACTTTGGTGCAAAGCTGTAAACTTTTCTATATGTTCAATTCTTAGAGTTCTATTTTATCTTGCTTATTTTATGCTTTGGTTAGACTTTTTCTTTTAAATCGTTCAGCTGGGTAAATATATGTATAGAATTGGCTACTCCAAAATATCAAAGGAACTCTGGAAAAGGTTGAATGTTGACATAGGCAAGGTGTCTATAAATCATGAGTAAGTAAAAGAGAGTGAATTTTTTCCTTGAAATTGAATAAACTGTCTAGAAATGCTTTGATGTGGTTTATTGCAAAGTAAACAGTGGAATTAAACATACAGTAAAGGAATGATGCATCAATTATGTACCCAAGTAAAGGTATTTGAATAGTTGAAAGAGTAAGAGAAAAAGGTACATGATTATTGTCATACCTGAAATGCACAATTACAAAAGTTAAGCCACTTTACACATCATGAGTCTACAGATGTACCAATAACCACCCATATTAGAAAAAGGCTTATAGTGGGATAATTTAGAAGAGAAGCAGTGTTGTGGTACAGTTTGAGTTGTATCATAACATGCCCGAGTGCTTCGCCAACTATATTCCACTGTTGGCGATCATTTTACTTTGGTTACTTATTTATGTAATGAATATATTGTAATGCTCTTATTCAGTATTCTTTTTATTTTGTTGCAGCATTTGGACACAATATTCTACTACATGAGGAAGAAGGAAAAATATGAACCTAATATTGTTGTGAAGTTCACTACAACTGATTTTGTATTTAGAAATAAGATTGATGCTCTTTATCATGATTTTGTGGAAAATGGAAAAGACTTTTCTGCCATCTCCGAGAAACATGAGGTTGAGGAGTATATCAGAGGCTTCTATTGTGATGCAAATGTATCGTGGAATAAGGTTGACTATGTGTTATTTCCATTTAATGTTCCACGGGAAAAATCTAAACTTGGACACTAGATTTTGGGAGTTTTTAACTTTACTAATCAGTGCATATATGTATACGACTCCAACCGTACCAGGCGCAGTGATAAAGTTGTTCAAAAAGTGATGTTACCTTACCAAACATTGATACTGTATTTCCTGAAAAAGGTCAATTTCTATCTTGAGAAGGGCATTGACAAATCTGAAAATGACACTTTGCCGATTAAAATGGTTGATGAGCTGCCACAACAAACTCAATGGTATCTTATTGCATTCATTTTTTAAATGTTCATTTCACTTCTTTTTTTGTTGTTTTCCTTATATTCACGCAATATATTTCTTTTATATCATGGTGATTGTGGAGCATTTGTTTGTAAGTTTGCTGAATATGTCATTCATGGTAGAGATATTCCTAAAGAGATTGACATTGGTTATGTTCGCATGAGGTATGGAGCTTTGTTGCGGGATTATCGAAAGAGAAAACTAGAAGCTAGTATAAACGACAATACTACAGAAAAAGTTGGCAGATAATTTGGAAAGGAAAAAAGGAAGAGGACGCACCAGGAGTAGTAGTTTAGTTTTGTAGTTATTGAAAATCACTGCACATGAAGGATTTTTAGATATTTTTTTGTGATTATGTAAATTTTAAACAGTCTTTTCAAATTGAATCGGTTATTTTTTATGCGATAGCATAAAGTAACAATGTAGAATCGCTACTGATTCATTTGTTAGTATCTTTGTATATTTATATTTTATTATCAAAGAACATTTTTTGCCTTTCCTTGCGTCAAGTCTTGCCCCTGAGGAAAAAATTATTAAGTATCTTCTAAATTAGTAAACAATGTGGCAGGGCCAATTCATGCCCATAAGGTATAACTTGTTGTCTTATCATTAATTATATACGACTGCTACATGAGTATTTTGATCATTGTGAACTTTTCAATCACATTTGTCCTCGATTAAATGGCATAAAATAAGAAATAGTTTAGACCTTGTAATCTAAAGGTCATCTACTCTTCCTCAGTAGTCGGTTCTCCACTTTTATTTATTTGGTTAGATGCTTGGTTTTGTTGATTGGTATCATCTTTTTTTTACTCTCAATTGAATACTTCCCCGTGCTTTTCTTTTTGTAATTTTTAATATTTATTGCTTTTGTTCTTGGCTTATAGTATTTTAGTTTTTAGTCTAGAAGATTGATTCTCATATGTTGGTAAGATTGTAATATTTATATAAACATATTTTGTATGGTAGAAGAAGAATGTTCTTTGAAAAGTTGTGAGTTGAACCCCTTTGATGTGTAAGTCTTGCCTCTAGGGCAAGAGTTATAGATCATCTGACAAATCATTATATACTATGCTAGTGCCAACTCTTTCCCATGGGGCATAACTTGTTCCTTTGGGGTTTAAGAATCTTGCCTCTTGGGCAAGACTTATAAATTATCTACCAAATCATTACACACTAATCTAGTATCAACACTTGGCCATGGGGCATAACTTGTTCATTTGTTGTATTAATTTTTTCCTCTAGAGCACGATCTGTAGATCATCTTTCAAGTTATTACACATTAATCTAGTGTCAAATCTTTCCCATATGGCTAAACTTGTTTCTTTGGGGCTTAAGTCTTGCCTCTAGGGCAAGTGTTGTAGATCATCTGTCGAATTATTGTAGAATAAGCTAGTGTCAACTCTTGCCCATGGGGCATAACTTGTTCCTTTGGGGTCTAAAAATCTTGCCTCTTGGGCAAGACTTATAAACTATCTACCAAATCATTACACACTAATGTAGTATCAATGCTTGGTCATGGGGCATAACTTGTTCGTTTGTTGTATTAATTTTTGCCTCTAGGACACGAGCTGTAGATCATCTGCCAAGTTATTACACACTAAGCTAGAGTCAAATCTTGCCCATAGGGTATAACTTGTTTCTTTGGGGCTTAAGTCTTGCCTCTAGGTCAAGTCTTGTAGATCATCTGCCGAATCATTGTAGAATAAGCTAGTGTCAACTCTTGCCCATGGGGCACAACTTATTCTACATCTTGCCTTCAAGGCAAATTTTAAAGTGTATCCCATGAAATTATTCACATCACATCTCTTGGGGTGGTGGTCATTCCCCGAATCCTGTTAATATGATATATTTTTACTCATCAATATATAAAAAAAAATTAACATGCTAAGTAATTTTTATAAAAAAAATCAATAAGAAGGTATTGAGTTAAATACTTTACCACAAGTTTAAACTTCAAATAAATAAGAAGACATTCATGATTAAAAGTCAAAAGTTCTTGTTACTAACTAAAATAGGGGATCAAATAATCCTATTATAAATATTATTTTGATCCAACTTCTCAGATAAAAAATAAAACTAATCATGTTTTCTTATTTTTTTTTTTTTTGTATCTTCTTGCATATGGATGAAGGATAGGAGTATAGTGACAATTTGATCTGTTATGCCCGGTTCTTTTGCATCTCTAACATCTATAATTATTTCATTAAGATTCTATTCTACAAGGATATCTGGATGTTTGTCTTCTCCCAAGCAGAACCTCCTTATCTGGGGGTTTTATGATCAGATCCTTTATGTTATCTGGAACAATCCATGATGTTGTGCTTCCGACTAGTAGGATTTCTCCATGGTATGTTTGTAGCTAAGACTGTCTTGAGAACCAATGAGAACAATAGTTAGACTTGTTCATATGTCTACTATTTATCGCTGTAATTACATGGGTGAATGGTATCTCATCTGTTTGAAATACCAAGCATTGACAAGTCCTACACTTTAGGTCTACAATTTATTCAATTTCTTCTTCTCTTACAACAAATCTTATTGCATTAATGAGGTCTACCTATAAATAAAATGATAAATAAATGACAACTTATAGTGAAACATCTAGTATATGAGCAAAATCAGGCATACAGAGCAATCAATCATACATAGGGTCCAAATCTTGAGGCAACCAAAAAACAGCTACAATCAAGCATATAACATCAGATCACAATCTAATATTGAACTAATCAAAAATCTAATAATAAGTGGCCAATAATAAGGAGTCACAATTAAGGTTCTATTTCAAAATAAAAGAGAAGGGCCAATATAGGGGATAGCTAGAGTTTTGATGCTTGGCTTGGTCAGGGATAGTGTAGGAGAAAGATCTGTCATATGCTTCCAACATATAAGCAGGAGAATCAACTACAAATAAACTAAAGTAAAATAGATATTACATCCAAACGAGGACTAGAATCAACTATGATAGTGAAACATCTAGTATATGAGCAGAATCAGCCATACAGAGCAATCAAACATATATAGGGGACGAATCTTGAGGCAGTCAAAAAACATCTACAATCAAGCATACAACATCAAATCACAAACGATCACATAGCTATGAGCACAAGCAACGAAACAGAAGCAACAAAACACATATTTCGCGCGTGAATCTTAGGGAAATCAAAAAACTAGCAATAAATCACAAATAACAGTAATATATAATCTACAATCCAAAAATAGTAGCAGTATATTTTCCTATTATCAAAATATAATTTCAATTACTTACTTTTAATTCAAGGCGACTTGAATCTTGTCAGTCACCTCCACTTTCGCCCAACGTGTGATGTCATGAAAGTTGTCTTGTGCTTCCATTTTTCTTTCATAAAACCAACTTTGTAACTTGTTATGAATGTAATCGATCAGTCCAGTATTGGCAGTTGCCTTGCTTTTCTCATTACAGCATTCATGGACTCCACGTTGTTAGTTGTAAGCATATTATACCTTCTGTTGGTATGAAATGAACGAGTCCATATTTTTGGTTGTTCTTCTTTTAAGTACTCTGCATCAACTTTGTTGACTTTTTCTATCTCATCCGTGAAAGTATAAAATTCAGTTTATTTGTATGTTGTTGCTGCGTTGTAGAAGAGTGATAGAACCACATCTGAGAAGTATTTTTTTCTTAAATTCTTCTCCATGTGATAGATACATATCCCATGTTGACACTATGGATAGATATTTGCAATGGCTGGGTGACGATTTGATAGAATAGATAATTGTTCACGTACCCCGATTGTATTTCTTAACTGATTGAAGAACCAGTTATAAGACTCATTATTTTTTGAGTCTGCAATTCCAAAATTCAAAGGAAATATGTTGTTGTTTCCGTCCTTTGACACTGCTATCATGAGGAAACCATAATTTTTTGACTTCAAAAATATTACATCTACCATTATGACTGGTCTACAGTTGGTCCATCCAATGATTGAAGTGCCATAAGCAAAAAATGCATATTGAAACCTGTATTGAGCAAAAAAATATTAGTAATAATTTACATTTGATGTTTATAATCAGAATACAATAATTTTTTAAACTAAGTCTTGCCCATGAGGCAAGAGTTGCATATATGTTAGTATAATCAGTGCAATTAAAGAATAAACCTTTGCCTCTTGGGCAAAAGTTTTCAACTTCAACAGTATAACATTTGTACAACAATTTTCTAAATTGAGTCTTGCCCATGAGGCAAGAGTTCCATCTATGTTAATAATCTAATCAGTGCAAATAAAGGATAAACTTTTGTCTCGTGGACAAAAGTTTTCAATTTCAACAGTATAGCATTTGTACCTGTTCTCATCGTCCCTCTTTATGTTTGTGTACGTGCCTCGGTTGTTTTATTTCATCATGCGAAAATACGATGGCAACCTGTTGTAGTTCTCTTCCGTGGTTCCTCTTATCACCGTATAGACATGTTGTATCGGTCGCCATCCTTTGTTGTAGGATATGATTATTCCATATTTCCTTCTCATTTCATCTACCATAAAGTTTAGTGTGATTGTATTACTAGAGTCACGCACAAGCTCTAGTATGTAGTCACATATGACCTTTGATGTTGCATTCCTGTGGTCATACATTATGAAATCAACCGAGCAACTATGAGCCTTTTCATATGTAGTAACCTGAAAGAGCAAAGAATCGGCAATCTTCGAGGCATGAAACTTCCACACGCAGTTGTTGTCCAAACATCGCAGTAAATATTTTGTTGTGCTTGATTTGATAACCTTAAATTAGATGTTGTGTGTAATTGCAATGTTTGATATGCACGTCATCATATTTTGTTTTTCAATGAAGATTGACTTGACATTTACCTCATTCAAAGACTCATTATGTCTCAAAAGAGTAGTCTCGACATCAAGTATCCTCTTCTTTTTTTGTCGTACGCTCTTAATCTTGGATGGCTGGCCCATCTTTTCAGCTATTGCAGCCTCCAATATTGGTTCGATAACCATTAACTCATAATTTCTATCAATATTTTCAATTGATTATCCCATATTGTATTGCTCAATACTCATTTCCTTTCCATCCATTCCAAGCACAACCCTTGTGAAAAATGAAACAATAAAAGATTAGTAACAATTTAATTTAGAATATATATCTTCAACAAGTAAAATCATTAAAGAGTAAGTTGTAGTCAACTATTTCCCATGTGGCATAACTGTCAAAGTCTTTCCTCTAAGGCAAGAGTTATAGGTCATCTGCCAAATCATTACAGACTATGGCAGTGCCAACTCTTGCTATGGGGCATAACTGCCTCAGTCTTGCCTCTGGGGCAAGAGTTATAGGTCATCTGCCAAATCATTACAGACTAAGGCAGTGTCAACTCTTGCCCATGGGGCATAACTTAAAATGTATGGCAGAATCTGAAGATGCTAAAATCGCACTTGAAACTACTGAATAACACACACTATAGGAGTGATTCTGAGAGGGTTGTTTACTTTAGAAATAGGTTGCACGTGATAAAACATAGTTTATCAACTTAATACTCTGATAGTATGGCCTTGAAAGAGAGTGATGTACTGACTATTATTAAGAAGTGGAGCAATATTAAAGAAAGCATGTTACGATAAAAATTCAGGGCTTTGTGTATAAGCTAGGTGATTCAAACCCCATGTATTTTAGTGCAGTTATGAAAGAAAAAAATTAACAGGAAGTAGATAGTGGAGCTTATTTCTTTAATTAGTGTTAAATTGGCGGATCTTGAGGATATTAAGCATAAGATTATTACTTTTTACCAATATTTAATGGACTGTGCACTAACCAATACTATGCAGTTAACAAAAGATGAAGGATTAAATATGATGCATGTTCAACAATGAAGAATTTTTTTTAACACTGAAAAGTTGTTTAATAGTAACCTTGTTACCTAAAGTGTCAAATCCTACTACCATTAGAGTGTTTAAACCCATTGCTTGTTGTTCTATGTTATACAAGCTAATAGCTAAGGTGCTCTCTCTTAGAATCAACAAGTTAGTGCTTCTTTAATCTCTAAAACATAGGTTGGATTCATCCGAGATGGAAAACACAGTCTTTTCCTTCAAGACCAAACCCTCACAATTACTCAAACACAATTATAATCACAATAACAAACTCCCCACAACCTGTTCGACACAATTCCTCATCATCTTCTAATGCTAATTATACCACTAGTTTGAAATACTTGGAACTAATTTCTTGTACCACCTTGACCTTATACGTTTGACCTTCCCAAAATATGTTGCGCTCAACGTCAACTCCCATATTAACGGCCTTTCCCTCCAAGACCAACCCTCACAACTACTCAAACACAATTATAAGTGCAATAACAAACTCCCCACAACCTGTTTGACAGAATTCCTCAATAGTAAATATGTTACTACAACAATAGCATATCATAAGTTCAGCTTATGTTTACCTCCCCAAAATCAAATCAATATGATAATTATATAACGAGCTAAAATTACCACA
>NC_061119.1:21785497-21827042 GCF_002878395.1 Capsicum annuum
ATAACAAACTCCCCACAACCTGTTCGACACAATTCCTCATCATCTTCTAATGCTAATTATACCACTAGTTTGAAATACTTGGAACTAATTTCTTGTACCACCTTGACCTTATACGTTTGGCCTTCCCAAAATATGTTGCAATCAACGTTAACTCCCATATTAACAGCCTTTTCCTCCAAGATCAACCCTCACAACTACTCAAACACAATTATAAGTGCAATAACAAACTCCCCACAACCTGTTTGACAGAATTCCTCAATAGTAAATATGTTACTACAACAATAGCATATCATAAGTTCAGCTTATGTTTACCTCCCCAAAATCAAATCAATATGATAATTATATAACGAGCTAAAATTACCACAATGCATTAATAAGCTAAAATTACCACAATGAATTTTGATGATGAAATTCATACCTAAAGAAACCTTACGGCTAAAGTCGATTCTGCGAATGTTTGAAAGTCGATTATCAAATTTGGAAGAAAAAGATTTAACAGCAATATTTTGGAGGTCAATTCTATTGGAAGAAAGAGAGGAAGAAAGAGATTTAACCGAGTATATTTTGCAGGAGGGTATTTTTATCCAAAAGAATATGACTTAACAAGTAAAGGCTATTTTAACAAAGCCTCTTTATTTGGGGCTAAAATTTGAAAGCCACCCTAATTTGGGTCTATAGTTGAGAATAACCCGTTCATAACAGCGTGCAAACAGTAAGTTGAAATCACCTCATTCTCGTCTTTAAACTCCTCATAACAAATTGGACAAGTTTCATCTTTTAGATTTTCAACTAGACATGGACATGTAATCTTCTTATCACATGGCCAGACTTGTTCCTTTACTTTCTTTTTCAAAATTAAAATTTACAAAATCCTACCTAAAGATCAACAATGTCTGAAGGGAAATCAAGTAGATTAAATTATCAATTGAAAAGAAATTAATAGAACCAAATCATTATAAGATTATTATTTATAATTTTTCATCCCAAAAATCTAGAAAAATAGATTTGAACTATATATATATATATATATATATATAAAGAGACAGAGAGAGACAGAGAGAGAGAGAAAATAGTTTATCACCTCTCCAACCTTTAGTCGAAATTTCAACTACACACTCAACCTTTAAATGTGACCTATTACCCACTGAACCTTTTTTACCGAATTTATAACCCCCACTGAACTATTTAAAATTGAAATTATAACACCCCTAAAAATACATAACCACATTTATGTTGAGGGGCGAGATACATGTGTTTTTGACAAGTGTAAAATATATTTAATTTTTAATCAATTTTTTATTCATTTCCTTCTACAATTATTACTTCATTATTTCTCTTTTATTCATCTTTCCTTCTACAATTCCTTCTTCATTTCCCTTTCAATTCATCTTTATACTTTCTCTTCATCTTCTTCTCTTTCTTCAATCTCAAAAGCCATTTTGGTCCAACAACTGTAATAGACCATTTTTTATTTATTATGCTTTCTCTTTATTTTTCTTTCCTTCTCCATTTCATTCTTTTTTCTTCCGACGATCTAAAAACCGAACATCCCTCATTTCATACTCTTTTCTTCCGACGATCTAAAATCCGTCCTTGATCTCTTTAAATTCACCCAACAATGAACACAAAAGTGAAGAAGACAACGAAGAAATAGAACTAAGTTCTATTTTAATTTTTAAAAAAAATTGAAGAAGCTATCTAGGATGAAGGTGCGAGGAAACAATGAAGGTTTCAGTTTTTACGCGTCAATAGAGGTTTCAGATGTTGCCGTCAATGGTGGTTATTTCTAGCGGTGGTTTTGCTCTGATCCAAAGGCTATGGATGTTCTATGGTGGTGGTGTAGTGATTTGGGTTAATAATGATAAAGAGGAATTGAGAGAATAGTAGATGAATTTATTTTTCATGGGTCGTGCTCTATTTTTCGTTGTGCCTCTCCTTCTTCTCAAAGACCCCAAAAATGCTCCCAATCTATTCTCACAAATTTATCTACTTTCTATCCAATATTAAGTTAACGCAACGTTCAGTTCATTACTGAGAAATTCCGTTGTGCTTTTTTTTAACCCAAAAATGCATTTTCTGGAATACAAAATCAGTAAAGTTTACCTTAAATTTTGTATGACAAAGGATTTTCTTGAGTTTTTTTTTGTTTTTGCTTTGTTTATTATTGTTTCTCTCTTCCTCAGAAGGTTATTTTTGTGTCCTGAGTTTTGTATGCAAATGGATTCTCAGTGTTTGTGGGGATGGAGATGTGGTGATACTGGTTGTGGGTTTGGGAGGTGAAGCAAGGTGGGAGAAATATTAATTTTATTTTTAAAAATAAGTAGAAAAACTCCATTGGTTTTGACTTCAAACCTGAAAATTCTCGGAAAACAATGAACAATATCAATTTTTAAATTTCCAATGATCTAAAATTCGAAAACAACGAAGAATACCAATTTCAAAATTTTCAACGACCTTGAAGCCGGAAACAATGAATAATACCAAATTTAAAATTTTCAATAACCTTGAAGTCGGAAACAATAGAGAATTTTGAAATTTTCAACGACCTTCAAGTCGGAAACAATGGACAATACTCATTTTAAAATTTACAACGACTTTGAAGTCATAAATAATGGACCATAGCGATTTTAAAATTTCGACAATCTTGAAGTTGGAAATAATGAAAAATACCCATTTTAAAATTTTCGACGAATTTGAAGTCGAAACCAATCGATTTTGTGCTTGGAGATAAGAAAAATGATAAATTAATTTTCGATGTCATTGATGAGTTGTTGGATGTCATTGTTTGTAAGAAGAAGATGAAGAAGAAGAAAGAAAGAAAGAAAGAAAAAGAATAATTAAAAATGAATAAAGAAAATAAAAAATATTAAAAATATTTTTTTAATAAAAAAAATCATCCTCACTCTCTTGAAAGAGAGTGAAACACACTCTCTTGTCATGTCCACATTCAGGGGGTTAATAATTCCACTTTAAAATAGTTCAGGGGGTAATAGGTCACCTTTAAAGATTGAGTGTGTAGTTGGGATTTCGACTAAAGGTTGGGGGGTAATAGACTATTTTTTTCATATATATATATATATATATATAGAGAGAGAGAGAGAGAGAGAGATTCTTTTTTATAAAAAAAATAATATATCAAAGACTCTAATCGAACTTTCACTTTAGGCCACCAATAGTATTAACCGGCCCTGGTGATAATATGTAGTTCAGGTAAAAAAAGGAAATAACTCCTAATTGGACTAATTTGGTTCGAGGTATGTTTTAATATATAGGTGGTGCTAGTTTACATAAAATAAGGAACAACGAATTGTTGAGCTGTGAAACTCATGAAAAAGATCACGGTTCAGGTGTGTTTTTTACCATTAGAGGGAAAGGGGCGATAGAGAGAAATTAATAATTTAGGTGCATGTTTAATGAATTATAATGATGATATGTGAGTGGGAGACCATTGTGGGGTTATAAGTTAACGCGCGCACACACCAAACATGTTTAGATGATTTGAGTGCGTTAACTTATAACTTATAATCACCTAAATTATAATGATGATTTGCAAGAATAGACCAAAAAACATGATTATCCTGGGGTGTGTGCGCGCGTTAACTTATAGGTTTGCCTTTTAGACCATTCAGATGTTGTGTTAATAAAATATTTTTCTTCTGCGACCAACTGTTCATATTTCAACCAAGATTGCTTTCTGCTTTCTCAGTTTATTAACATCAGTAGATAAGAGAGTCCTCTTGTTTGCTTGTGTTTTAACTAACTGCTATTGTTACTTATTTGATTATTTAGTCTCATTCATATATACTTTGATATAGTGAATAAATCTGTCGGAAACAGAGTCTCTACTTTTTAAAGCAGAGGTAATGTCCGCATTCGCGCTATTGCGTGAACCCCACTTGTGGAATACACTGGCTTTATATTGTTGTTGTTGTAGAATGAAAAAAATCTGCTATTGTGGAGTTCCTCTCAAGCAAATTGGGGAGAAAAAATAGAAAAGATATCCTTAGGGAGAAAAAACACAATATTCCTAACAATTAATTTCATGGAAGGAAGATGGTAGGCGAGGATATTACACAAATGAATGTGGGCTAATATATATTTCATTTGACTTTGATTGAATATATTATGATGGAGATTTTGTGAGTTTTAAATTTGTCTAAATTAAGTAAAAATTATAATAATGTAAAGATGAATTGTTTGGAAGTAGGGTCAGTTCAAGCTCAATAATAATGACTCTTGCTTAGGTAATCTTATTATAAAAGGGATTGGGAGAGTCATTAGGAATAGCAATGGGCTTTTTCTACAAGCTATCACATTGCTATTAACAATAAAATGGAACTCTTGACCTTTCTAGAAGGTTTGAAACTATTGGAAGAACATAACTTTACACCTTTTGAGATTAGTTTTGACTCAAGTAATTTTAATGCTTAAGATGAAAATCTTCACCATAGTTGTATTCTTGATGATTGCAGATTAATGCTAAGACGATTAGGAAGAGCGATCGTTCATCACAGCTATTGAGAACAAAATAATGTTGTTGATATATTAGATAAGGAAGGCATCAAGATGGATGTTTTGATAGGACCTACGTTTTTTAGTTTCAACGTTGTATGCGACGAAAATTGTTTGGGCAGACATCTTTGAAACTAGTTGTGTTAGAAAAAGTAAGTGCAGCAATACTCCAATTGGGCAACGCCCTGACTCTATTTGTTATGAGTAGTATTTGTTTAACCCAAAAAATGTTTCAAATTTGAAAATTTGAGCTGATTTTGAACCGCATTTATCGTCGCACCAAAAATCTTATATATGTTGAACCGCGTTTATTGTCGCACCAAAAATCTTATGTGTCGAGAATGTCAGTACATATATATTATTCGTAATATCAAAATTTGGCACATATATATTGTGAAATTTTCTAGCAAAAGTCGTTCAATTTAACCACCCATGTATTGTAGCTTCACCGTTAATCGTGCAGTTTAGCTCTAAGGAAATAATATTATGTCAAAGAATGTGCAAAAATCGAACCAACCAATAAATCAAACTACTAAAAATGCTATTGATTTATTATTTTTGGGTTAATATTTTTTAATGATTTTATAAATTGTTTAACTAGGTTATTGGTTCGATTTTGATTTTTTTCTTATTGGGTTAATGGGTAAACCAATAAGTCAATAAGAATATACTAAATTGGTACTTTACCCCTACTTATATATATATACTAGTTTAGAATACCTTCTTCACATATGTGTCTCGCATCAAGTAATAAACTTATATATAAAAAATAAAATCATTTAAAAATAAAAATTTAGATTAAAATAAATGTTCTATCCATTTAAAAGATATGAAAAAATATTGTACAAAGACAACAAATTATATGAAATTAAATAGAAACTGACATAAAATAAATGTAAGATTCATATGATTAAATAAATGTCATAACACATCTCTTTGTAGACGAAATTCTTGATGTATGTATCTTTTGTCACTTTGATTGCTCTATCATGATTAAAAATCTCACATATCATCTTTTCATGGAGGAAATTGTTAGTATAGGTACCTTTTGTAGCTTTGCTTTCTCTATTATAATCAAAACTCTTGTTGTTGATTTAGATATTGAACATAGTAATACAATTATTGTTTTAAAAATCACTGAAAAAATTAAAAATATGTGACAAACTTACAAAAATTATGATTCAATAGTTAAGTCTTTAATCTCAAGATAATTTTCTGCATAATTTTATTTGTAGAGTCTATAGAGGACAGAATATACCTTATCACTACCTTTGTAGGATAGAGAGACTGTTTTCATAGACCCTGACTAACTTACAAAACATATGGATCAATAGTTATGCCTTCAATCTCAAGATAATTTTCAATATAATCTCATATGTGGAGTCTTTGGAGGATACAATGCAAACTTTATCACTACCTTTATAGAGGTTGTTTTCAATAGAACCTCAGCAAACATACAAAAATTATGATCAAATAGTTATGTCTTTAATCGCAAGATAATTTTCAATATAATCTCATATGTCGAGTCTGTGGGAAATTGAATACATACCTTATCACTACTTTTTTAGGGTAGAAAAATTGTTTTCAATAGACCCTCAACTCAAAGCATTGTAACACTGCGATCTTTTAACATTATCTAATGTTACTGAAGGAAAACAAAAATATGTGACAAACTTATAAAAAATATGATTCAATAGTTATGCCTTGGATCTCAAGATAATTTTCAATATAATCTCATATGTGTAGTCTGTGGAGGATAGAAACATACCTTATCACTATCTTTGTAAGGTAAAGAGACTGTTTTCGGTAGAGCCTCAGCGAATTTACAAAATTAAGATTCAATAGTTATGCTCTCAATCTCAACATAATTTTTTGTATAATCTCATATGTGGAGTATATGGAGGATAGAATACATACCTTATCACTATCTTTATAGGGTAGAGAGATTGTTTTTAGTAGACCCTCGGCTCAAAGCTTGGGAACGCTGCGATATTTCAGTGGGATCTTTCAACGTTTGATGTCACCGAAGAAAAACAAAAATATGTCACAAACTTACAAAAATTATGATTTAATAGTTATGCCTTAAATCTCAAGAAAAAATTATATATAATCTCATATATGAGTAGCCTGTGGAGGATAGAATACATATCTTATCACTACCTTTTGTAGGATAGAGAGACGATTTTCGGTAAACCCTTCGACGAACTTAAAAAAATTATAATTCAATTTGATGCCTTTAATTTCGAGATAATTTTTAATGTAATCTCATATGTGGAGTTTTTAGAGGATAGGATATAAACTTTATCACTACCTTTATGGAATAGAGAGTATTTTCGATCCCTTGGGCTCAAAGCTTGATAACGCTGTGATTCTTCAACACCTGATGTACTTTGAGGACTTAAAATCAAAAAAAAAAATAATGAATTTTGCTTAATTTACCCTTTTTGAATAACAAATTACCAATATAACCTACATATGCACATAAAATATATATTTGACATAATGCCATAACATACCACAAAATGCAACAAAACCAATCAATCACCCAAGAGTCAATCACTTTGTCTCATGTCGTCCTATCAAAATATTTCAGAAAGATATCACATGACAATATCAATCTATATCTTCTACATCTCATTTATGTTTTAACAAACAAAACAAAAAAATTTCAATATACAAAAAGAATACTACAAATTGTGTTCTTTCCGCCGTGCTAATATTTAACAAATTTATCTTACAATCTATCATTAAGTGAATAATTATTTTTTTCTAATAGAGGAAATACAAAGATTAAGGAAAGAATTGAGCAACGAAAATGTACAAAGAAAGTCAATAGTTTTAGACAACTGATACAACATTTAGAAGGTAGGATGTATAGCTATGTCGACTTGAGGCATGAGAGCCTTGGCCCCTGCTTGTAGGTGGCTAGACTGCTTGTGTGCTCCTTAGATGTATTGGATTTGGTTTGTATGGTAATATTTCACAGTTTATTGTCAAAAACGAATACAAACAGGAAATAACTAAGTACGATCGGAAAGTAGCAAGCTTCCTAAAGGTGAGCCAATAATCAACTTAATGCCCCATGCACTATTTGAAAGATTCAAACATATTTTAAAAACCAACAAAATCCACCTAATAATGATTGAAGAAGAAATACCGAGAAAACGTTTATCACACATATCTAGATGAACTCATCAAAATAAAACGCATTAATACTTCAAAAATTCTAGAAACTCACAATCAGAAAACACAAAATCAAAAGGAAGATAATCGTGACAAAAAAATAAGGCCTAAGCAAATTATCAGTTACCAGAGCAATGCCGGCACAAGATGGAGAAGCTTCGAAAATGTTGCCATGCTAAAATACAACGTGACCTAACAAATTTCGGAAAAAAAAGGTCCTGCATTTGGATGTCAAAAAAGAGTCCTAGCAGTAACAATTTTGGAGAAAAAAAATTGTCGTGCTCTTTGTTATTTTTCGTATTTTAATTTTTAAGAAATACAGATGTTATTAAATATTATTATTCTAATTTTGATGAAAATCGTCAAATTTTTCTTGTTTTCACTCTTTTTTTAGAAATCTCTATTTTGGTACATAAAGAAATAAATCTACCAACACCACTTCTCTATATTTTTTTCTTATCATAGATTTTAGGATTTAGTATTATAAAAATAATTAAATAATCTTTTAAGAAAAAAGCGAAAAAACTATTTTGTCTATTACGAAGTGTTTTTAATGAAGGACAAAAAGTTCAAAAAAATCTAAGGCTCTTCACACATTAAATATAACTAGTTTATGTGTGTACCTCACTTTAATAAGTTCAAACATTACACTAAATAGAATATTTGTTTAAATAATAAAGATGAATATAATAATTAAATTTAATATCCTGTGAGTATGTAAAGATGGAGAATTTATTTATTAAACCTATTTTTTACCAAAAATATTTTTAAAAGTCGGTCGACATTTATCTACCATCTGTAAATTGCAACAAAATAATATAATGATAGAGACATGGAAATAATACAATTAAATCTAATCTTTACACATAAAATTTTTCTCAAAGTCGTCTGACACTCATCTACCACCTGTAAACAATAACAAAATAATACGATAATAGAGATATCAAAATAATAGAAGCAAACCTAACCTTTATATAAAAAAATTTCTCAAAGCCGACCAACATTTATCTATCACCTATAAACTGCAACAAAATAATATGATAAAAGTGATATCAAAACAATACAATTAAACTTAAATTTACACACAAAATTTTTTTAAAGCCGATCAAGATTCATCTACGAACTGTAAACTATCACAAAATAACAAACTAATAGAGATATTACGATAATACAATACCTAACCTTTACCTAAAAAGAATTTTCAAAGTCGACCCACATTCATCTAGCATCTGTAAATTAAAATAAAATAATAAGATAATAAAGATATCAAAACAATACAATTAAACATAACATTTACACAAGAAATGCTTTACAGCCTACCGACATTCATCTACGATCTGTAAACTATAAAAAAAAATATAATAGTGATCACAAAGCTTCGATTTTGATCCAACTAATTCTTGTCTAAGCGAAAATTTGGACTCTAAAGAATGATTTGGAATGAAAACAAAGAAGATATATACATACACACATGTTGAATTCTATTATGCTGACAAAAACACTGAAAAAGTTGAGAGTTAGAAAATCAAGCATCCACCAATCTAGACATGCAATCGAATCAAGTTAGATGAGCATTAATTAAATTCTCCCAATATGCAAACCGTTTTGTTCTCTAGTTTAACGTACATCTCAATATTTATATAAGTATTTCCTTAATAGAATACTATTTTAGGAGTATTTTTCTAATTGAATAGTAGAAAGTAAAATATTAATTAATTCTACTACCATATATTTTAGGAGTCTCATATATTTTAGGAAGTCTAGTAGAAAGGAAAATATTAATTAATTCTCCTAACATATATTTTAGGAGTCCCATATATTTTAGGAAGTCTAGTTAATATAATAAAAAATAAATTAAAAAAATAGCGAAAAAACAGTTTTGCTAAAGAAGAATCTTTTAATGAAGGGCAAAAAGTTCCAATCACTTTTTTAATGGTCTTCACACTTTTAATATATTATAGATTATAGATATAAATTATAAATATAGATTATAGATTATAGATATAAGTATATATATATATATATACACATATATAGATACATACATACATATATATATATATATATGTATATATATATGTATATGTATATGTATATGTATGTATGTGTGTGTTACTTATCGTATATTTCTCTTAATTTCTCTTTAATTTCTATTAACTAACAAACCTATTCAATTTCTTGAGCTAATATTTAGTTTAAGCTTGAAAATTCTTGTAAATAAAAACATATCCTGTAGGATTTTGACCGTAAATAAGATTTAGTTTTTTTTTCATGTTAGTTGCTACTATTTCTATTTTATGTGTATTTTCTTATCAATTTAATTGAAAATCATACCGTTAAGGACTAAAAATTGATAAATCAAAAATCAATTAAAAAATATCTTATTGATTTAGTTATTAAATCAAAAATCAATAAACCAAATCAATAATACATAAAATCAAATCAAATCAACCGATGCACACTCTATACAATGCAGCGCACACTCTATACAATGCAGCTCTAAGAAAATAATATTATGTCATGTTAAGAATATGATTAAGCTAAATTAGTCCAACGACTCATATTAAAGTAAATAATTCGAAAAACAAGTATGAAAATGTTAAAAGGCTGATGTTAGTGCTCATAGTTTGACATTCACACACGTAACCATCCATACTAGCATAACGTCGGAACACATGGTTAATTTTTAAATAGGATCATCAAATCTTTATGAAAATTATGTGGAATCTATTTGAATGGAATATTATTAGATGTATGAACAAATTTCTAGTTGATCCCTTAGTTTATTTTATTTATTCAATATATTAAAATAGTTGTCTAATTTTATTTAGTTTAGAAATTGAAAAATAATTTATTATTTTATGTTCATTCTACTTTTATTGTTAATTATAGTTATTATCGAATATATTTTTTAAAATATTAAATTTATTATTCCATTTGTTTCATTTTATGTGGTCTCTGTTGACTTAGCACACACCTTAAGTAAACTTTAGTTAGAGGTGTATTTTCCTAAATTACTGTGGTGTGTGGGTTGTAGCACGCAGTCAGGAGAGTTCTTGTGTAGCCGGATAGTAATCATAGGACAGTGTACCTAGGTGTCTTTGGTATGTGAGTGTATGTTACTACTAGGTGGGTGTCCTATTTCTTATTTCTTAGTTCCTATTTTCCTTATTCCGTGTTGCTTTTATTTCCCATATTTCATGTATCTGATTTTTATTTTATTATTTCTTATTCTTTATTTCGGTTATGTCATCCATCCCCTTGTTTACTATCCTTTATCTTGAGCCGAAGGTCTATCAGAAACAGCTTCTCTACTTCTTCGGAGGTAGCGGTATGGACTGCGTACATCTGATCTTTCCCAGACCCCACGCTGTGGGAATACACTGGGTTTTTTGTTGTTGTTGTAACCTTATTAATAATGTATTGATATTTTTTTTTTTAATTATTATTATTATTATTATTATTATCTATATCTATATCTATGATATAATAAAAGTGTGAAGACCCTTAAAAAAGTGATTTGAACTTTTTTTCCTTCATTAAAAAACTCTACAACAGACAAAATCGTCTTTTGACCTTATTTCTTATTTTATAATATTAAATATTAACTATAATAAATATATGAGAATTTTTATATATGAAAATTTTTGTTTTATTGAAAGACTCCTAAATATATAAAATGTAAAAGTTCTAAATATATAAAAATTTATTTCAGACAAAACTGTCATTTAATTAATATCTTACTATTTAGGCATTTGAAATTTTGGCAAACTAATATTATATTTCTTGAAAAAATAAAAACTACCATAAAAATTTGCTTTATATTGTACCGTAGGTTTTTGGTTTATTTA
Organism: Capsicum annuum; assembly: GCF_002878395.1. Taxonomy (NCBI): domain Eukaryota; kingdom Viridiplantae; phylum Streptophyta; class Magnoliopsida; order Solanales; family Solanaceae; genus Capsicum; species Capsicum annuum. Next base: position 21,797,044 of record NC_061119.1, read on the forward strand.
TACTAATATTTTGATAAAATAATAATATCTGTTATAAATGTATCATATACAGTGAATGTCTACTTTATCATATATAGTGAATGTTAACTTTACATATATAGTATTTGTCTATTTATGAAAAATTAGAAACCCCAAGGTTAGTTTTTTCGTATAAATAAAGGGGTTCCTTCATTGTAATTAACCCATTAAGAATTCCTCATGAAAAATAAAGAAGTCTCCACTCTTCTCTCTCCATTCTTCTTTTTTTTTATTTTCTATTTCATAACAATATCTTCTTTTATGAAAAACTACCACTATTTTTGGAACCAAAGTTCCCTACTATACTATTATATAAGGAATAGTAGTAGTACAACGAAGAATAGTTATGCATGAAACTCCAATTGACAAACTTATACCACCAAATAATTCATTAAAACCTAATTCTTAAACCTTTTCTTATTTGGATTATATACTTAAAATTTAAAAATTTTAAATCAACTAAAATTGTATCTTAAATAAATTTTTAAAAACTTTAATTAGTTGGTGGTACTATTTTGACATTTTTTTTTCCTTAACTCACGTATGTATCTTTTGGATAAAGATTCTGTTCATAATTAATTTTAGTTATAATTTTTTTTTATTTGATTATTTAATTTAAGTAAGAATTCATAATATTTAACATTTCTAGATCAATTAAAATTTTACCTTAGATTAAAAAAAAATACAAATCTATTTAACTAATATTTTGAATCAAAATTTACAAGAAACGTAGCTCTAATTTTACCTTTTCTTCTTATTTTGTTATTAATTCAAGTTTATCTTTTTCTGTATTTATGCATTATTATCATCTTTTTCATCTTTGTTTATTCCTTTTAGTTAATAACTTTAAATATTATATATAAATTATGGTTAAATAATTAACAAGACAATGAATTCTCCTTTTTAATAATTTCTCATGTTTCTTTTTTCATAGGAAATTTTTGATCGAAAATTGAAAGAAATAAGCATGTCTCCACCGAATAAAGTGGTCAAAAATATTAAAGGTTTGTCTCATTCTTTTTTTTTTCTTCTTTAGTTCAACTGTGACTTTGTTTTGATTATGTTATTTAACTATTTTGTTAGTGTTATAGTTGCACCTTTAATTAAATTTGTTAGCTAAGTTCTAAATATAAGGTTATAATAAGTGTTAAATCTTGATATTTATAACTTTTGTTTGAATGATGAAAATATAAATTTAGGATTATAGTCGAATCTTTCAATTTTGGGCTTACTAATTAAGTTTGCAAGCGGATCAAGTACGTTATTCGTTGTAAATCGAGTTTAATCTATCTACTTTTTTCGTAGGAATTTTTTTATCAAAAATTGAAAGAAATAAGCATGTCGCCACCAAATAAAGTGGTCAAAAATATCAAAGGTTTGTCTCATTCTTTTTTCTTCTTCGTTAGTATAGGTAAAGAAGAATGGTTCAAGGAAGGAGTAAAGAGAATATACTGTTTTTTGTAAACTTTCTTGTGTTTAAACTAACATACATGCTTTTTGGTTGGCTAATTCTATTTTTTCATAGAATTGGATAATAACTGAAAGCTGCCCTGATGTCAAGATGCTAATAAAAAATGCAATAAACATTTTGAAAGACCATCATATTTTTTATATTTTAAATGATTTTATAAAATTAAACTTACTAAGATTCAATACTAAGAATAGTATTAAAAAGATTAATAAAAATCTTTTGATTTGCGAAAACGAACAAGTAAATTAAAACATCTATGTTTAGTTTAGAGACCAAGTAAAATGAAATGAAGGGAGAATATACAAATGATGATAATACAAATACTCTTTTATTTATTGTTTCTTAAGGAATATGTCAACCAAACACAGACAAGTAAATATGTACGAAGGAAGTAATTAAAAAAAAAAACTACTCTTTAAATGGTGTGAATTGTTTTAGATATATAATGCAAGTTTGAGGGGGGTTTGGGCCACAGGTGATAAAAGAGTTTTAAAATAAGGTGTAGGTGATACAAGTCATAATAATTGGGTAGAGGTGACAATTACTTCATTATGGTTTAAGAAAGTTTGAAAAATTTCAAAATAACCCACAAGTTTTTAAATTTATACTTTGATTCAAATGTTAGTTAATATATAATGGGGAACGAAGGGAAAAAAGACGTATTTTTCTCTCTCCTCATCCGTTGTTATATTCTCTCTCTTCGCGATATTTGTTGTTCATTATTGCTGCTGTTTTATTCATCATCTTCTGATTCATTATCATCATCTTATACTTTATTGTCAACTTCATATTCTTCTTGTTGACCATTGTTGTTGTTGTTGTTACCCCAACTGCTGCTCTTTGACCAATTTCTTATGTCAAATTTTGTTTCGTAAATCACTTTCAACTTTAGAATTTACTTGAGAGGAGACTTTGGTAAGTCAGATTATGCTTTTTAGTTGAATTTGGGTAACTGCTAGTGTGTTGTTTTTTCAACAATAGTTTGCACGCGAACATGAATGCAATACAAGAGCAATCTGTTTAAACAGATCCATTATCTGCGGCACCAGATAAATGTTATGTTGTAACAGTAGACTCATGTTGGATTCATGTTTAAGGTTTCTAGGTGCCCATAATATGATTATGAATCGAATAGATGGGTATTCTGTTGCACCATATTAGTAATCTGTTTCAACAGATAAATAATCTGTTTCATCAGATTGCTAATATGTTTCGAACAACAAAATACATCTCCTGTCACACTCAAAATGTAACAGATAACTCATATGTTCTTTCTATTGATACTGGAATCAAATTATTTCTTAATTGTAGATATGTCATTCATTAAGAAATAGAAATAGACAGCACGAAAATTAAATAAGAAATAAAAAGTCATGTGCATCAAACATAATTTTTTATAAAACAAACAAAAAAAATGCATAGGTAACAGGAAAAAAAAGCTTAATTATTATTATCATCATTATTAACATCATTATTATTTGTATAGTCAGCTGGCCAATCTTCAAAGGGCAGCAGCAGCGCCCTCCGCAGCCTGCGGATCTCCCGCAGCATCCTTACTCTGATGGCGGCCAACTCCCAATGCAGGTGATGAACCTCCTTCTGCAGTTCCCTCATGGCGTCTCGCAAAATAGCAACATCCCACAGAGGATCAGCCATATCTAAAAAATGCATAAGTTGACAAAATACACACGTAAACACTAAAGTAAAGAAAAGAAAGAATTCGAATGTAATGTAATATAATACAACGTATATTTACACAAAAATCAAGAAAAAAACTTACTAGAGACAGGAAAAAGTTATCAAGTCCTTGAAGAGAAAGCAGTTGAAGGTGTAACAAGAGCGAGGAATAAATAGTGTATAGTAGAACGAACGATTGAGTAAGGAAGGACCTATTTATAGAGGATTGAACTTGAATGAGTTAGGAAAAAAATCGCAACTTTTCACCTCCATTTATTAATGACATTCTTGATTACTGTAAAAAGTTATGGCTTAATTAAATTAATCAATATTATGATAAGTCATGACTTTTCAGCTTTATTATTAATAATAATTAGTTCTTTCCAGGAACCATTTTTTTTACACCGAGTTGGACAATAGATAATATATCTGTTGCATCAGATAAATCATCTGTTACAACAGATATATCATGATTTGCAATAAATAGATAACCTGTTGCATCAGATAATATATCTGTTGCAACATAATATATATATATATTTTAAAAAATATATTATCTTCATGACATTCAAATTTTTTGACTTTTTAATTATATAAATTAATAAAGCAGATTTAAAGGCATAACTATTCACCTCCACTTATTAATGACATTCTTGATTACTGTAAAAAGTTATGACTTAATTAAATTAATCAATATTATGATAGGTCATGACTTTTCAGCTTTATTATTATTAATAATTAATTCTTTCCAGGAATCATTTTTTTTTACACCAACTTGGACAATAGATAATATATCTGTAGCATCAGATAAATCATCTGTTACAAAAGATATAACATAATTTACAACAAATAGATAACCTGTTGCATCAGATAATATATTTGTTGCAACATATAATATATATATTTTTTTAAAAAATATATTATCTTCATGACATCCAAATTTTCTGACTTTTTAATTATATAAATTAACAAAGCAGATTTAAAGGCACAACTGTTCACCTCCATTTATTAATGACATTTTTTATTACTGTAAAAAGTTATGAATTAATTAAATTAAAAAATTATGATAGGTCATGACTTTTCAGCTTTATTATTATTAATAATAATTAGTTCTTTTCAGGAACCATTTTTTTTACACCGAGTTGGACAATAGATAATATATCTGTTGCATCAGATAAATCATCTGTTACAACAGATATATCATGATTTGCAATAAATATATAACCTGTTGCATCAGATAATATATCTGTTGCAGCATAATATATATATATATATATATATTTTAAAAAATATATTATCTTCATGACATTCAAATTTTCTTTTTTAATTATATAAATTAATAAAGCAGATGTAAAGGCACAACTGTTCACCTCCATTTATTAATGACAGTCTTGATTACTGTAAAAAGTTATGACTTAATTAAATTAAGCAATATTGTGATAAGTTATGACTTTTCAGCTTGAAGCTTAGCTTTATAATTATTAAAATAATTAGTTCTTTCCAGCAACCGTTTATTTTTTACACTGAGTTGCACAACAGATTATATATCTATTGCATCAAATAAATCATCTATTACAATAGATATATCATCCGTTGCAACAAATAGTTCAACTATTGCATCAGATAATATATCTGTTGCAACATATAATATATATATCTTTAAAAAAAAGAATTTATCTTCATGACATTCAAATTTTCTGACTTTTTAATTATATAAATTAATAAAAAAGATTTAAAAACAAAAATATTTCTAGTGAGTTTTTTACAGTGTAAATTGTGTTTATCATTTATTTCCTTATTATTTTCTGTGAAAAGAAATAACTTAATTAAATCAAGATGGTGGTGACTTAATCTTTCTGTTTCTTTAATAACCATTTTTATTAATTGAGTTATGGCAACAGATTGTATATCTATTGCATCAGATAACCCATTTGTTTCAATAGATATACCATCTGTGCTATAAATCAACCATTTGTTTAAGGAGCTTTTCTGATTTCTTCTAACTGATTCATAAGTCACAACAGATGAGGAATTTGATGCGTCAGAAGCGTTTTTTGTTTTTGTTTGTTTGTTGAATGTGTTTAGACAAAAGTCACAGTCACGACTATTCATTAACTTTTTTCTTAAAAATCATATCATCATATATATATCTTAATTAAATTAATCCAATGTTGTGACTTTTTTAAATTATATAATCTTTCTTTTACAACTATAATATCATTTAGTTCCTTATTATTTATTAACAAACCATTTTTAGGAGAATTTCTCATCATGACCGCATCCCTAACTCTAACCGCCGACATGTTTTGAATAGAGAATAAATAGAATGATAATTAAATATTGAATAAGAATTAAAAATTCAAAATCGACCAAACTAAACCAAACCAAACATATACATGGATTTTTTTGAATCCCTTATAGGTAGATCGGATATAAAAAGGGAAAATACATACGCCAAAAGAAAGAAAAAACATAACCTAATTATTATCATTATTATTATTATTATTATTATTATTATTATTATTATTATTATTATTATTATTATTATTATTATTATTATTATTATTATTGTCAACCTGACAATTTTCATCCGGCAGCAGCAGGGCCCTCCTCAGCCTTGCTCGAAAGTCAGCCAAATCCCTCTAGAGTTCATCAAACTGCCTTTGAAATTCCTACAAGGACTCAATATGAACCTTCTAATCTGGATCTGACATATTAGTATTGTAAGTATAGCAGAATGAACAAGAGTGAGTGAGAGTGAGTGAGGAGGCCGAAGGGACCTATTTATAAAATGATTGAGAAATGGAAGGGACTGGACTTAGTCAAACAAAAAGCCACGACTGTTCATATCCCTTAAAAGGAAAAATTACACAAATCCCATATTTCAGACACCATATTACACAATATCCCTTAATGTTTTAAGAAATTACATAAAATCCCAGATTCATATTTACTAGTGATACATATGCTATATGTATCACTGCTTAACATATGTATCACAATTCAAAATTCTGGGATAAAATATAATTAGCAAACTATCCAGGATTTAATGCAATATTACTGAAACTATCCGGAATTTATGTGTTGTGTGTGTTACTTAAATAATACTGTTGACTTTATTAATAAGTAAATTAGAAAAAAATGGATCTAAATACAACACTTTATCTTTTTATTGTAATTTCGAAAGATAAAGATTGGTAATCTGTTGCAAAATATATTTCACTTGTCAGATAAATTACAACATATGGATAATCTGTTGCAACAGATGGATATATCAGTTTGCTTTTCCTTTAGTTGTGGCATCTGTTGCAACTTGCTAGTCATCTGTTTATTCAATTTCATCAAGAGCAATTAATTTTTCTAAACACTTCTTGGACAAATTCAATTTTTTCTCTTGGATTACTTCTCTTTTTTCTTTGCATCCTTCAACCAAACTAAAATTTTGCTATTGGATTGAGCGTAAAAATTGAATTTGGAGGCCAGCTTGAAGGATGCAAAAAAAAAAAAGAGAAGCAGTCCAAGAGCAAAAATTGAGTTTGGCCAAAAAGTGTTTAGAAAAATCTATTGCTCTCGATGAAATTGAATAAACAGATGATTAGCAAGTTGCAACAGATGCCACAGCTGATGGAAAAGCAAACTGATACATACATCTGTTACAACAGATTGTCCATATGTTGTAAGTTATCTGACAGATGGAATATATTTTGCAACAGATTACCAATCTATTTCTTTCAGAAATACAACAAAAAAGATAAAATGTTGTATTTAGATCCATTTTTTTTAATTTACATATTAATAAAGTCACCGGTTTTATTTAAGTAACACACACAACACATAAATCCCGAATAGTTTACGTCAGATGTGGAGTCTGTTGCATCAGATATGGAGTCTGATGCAATAGATATGGAGTTTGTTGGAATACATAGAAACCTTGCTGGTGGTTTGATTTGTTCCATTAGTTGCTCTGTCAGTTGCAACATCAACAATAGCATAAACTACAAACAACAAATAAAAAACATCAACAACAAAGAAAACAACAACATTTGTTCCAACAACATTATCAACTACAAATAAGCATACATTCTATATTCCAACACCATTAACAATAAGGGACGAACCCACATGGAGTCCTCCGGGTGTGTGAGCACAGACTAAACTCGTATCGAACTTTATATATGTATGTCGAAATAAAGAAAAAACGTATATAATCTAATCAGTGAGCACCTATAGTAAGAGTTGTTTGGTTAGCCTAGTTGTTGTTTATGGGTGCTTAAGGCTATTTATTTCTTTTGGTCTTGAGTTCAATTCCCACTCAGCACATATTTTTTAAATTTTGGTAACCAACTCTTCTCTTCTTATCACTTTAAACTTTTTATTTTTTTCCTCCCTTACTCCTTGTGTTGATTGTTTGGACTCCACTATTTTTAAGCTAAGAAGCACCCACCGTCTAAACCACACCACACCACAAGTTCCAACAATGTCAAACCCACCAACAACACCACACCACAAGTTTCAACAATGTCAGCCCCACCAACAACATCAATAACAGCATCAACAATAAAGAAACAAATAAAATACATAAAAAAAAATAGTACTGCCAACAAGGCTTTTAAACTTCTCCCAACAAATGACTTTTTTTCGTTTCTTATAATAAAAATTCTTAGTATATTTATTCAAAAATTAAAAGTTCCTTCAAATTTTTTAAATAAATATGATATGGGAAAGTGGTAATTAAATAAATAAAAAGATGTAAATAAAGTTGCAAGAAGAAGACGAGAATGAAAAAGCAATAGTGAATCATATCATACAATGTCAAAAGGGGGTCAAAACAACAATTTCAGTCGAGGAATATACGATATGGATATCGATCATTTTAGATCTGAACGAAATTTTTGAGAAAAGGGAGAGAAAAAAAAGGTTGTGATAACCCTAAAGAGGATAGAAAGAAAAAAGATAAGAGATTTAGGGTTGAAGGAGAGGAGGGGAGAGATGAGATAATTCTAATTTCTAGATGTACTACCCTTAATATTAAATGACAAAACAAAGTATATTTATTCAAATTTATATTTACAAAGCATAATTAATAAGGCTAATTTGGTAGTAAAATAAATCCCTAATTAATATTTTCTTGATGGGAGTGCTAAGTCAATATGAAAAGGAAGAAGTATTAGGGGTTTCAATATTTATTAATTAATATTCACTAATAATTTGAGGGGCACGAGGAAGAAAACGGGTGACATTGAAAAGACAGGACAAGACTACTCAATGAGATTTTTGAGTTATCCAAGAAACATTTTTTACCGCCTTTAGTAGTAGTACTACTTTATCTACTCGGACAGTAGCTTGCTTTAAAATTTAAAAAAAAAACAAAAAGATTTTCAAACAGATATGTCATCTGTTGCAACAGATTTAGATATCTGTTTGAGAAATCTCAATAGCTTAGTCATCTGTAATAACAGATGAAAATGTCATTTGATAACTAAATCAGAAACGTCATCTATTACAACAGATATCAATATCTGTTTAAAAATTTTCAACACCTCAGTCATCAATCATAACAGATGCAAATGTCTATTTGATAATTAAATAAGAAATGTCATTTGTTGTAATAGATATTATTATCTGTTTGAAATTCTCCAACAGCACAGTTATTTGTTGCAACAAATTTCATTGTAATTGATTTAGGATGAACTAGTGATGAAAGAATGAGCTCCTCATTAACTTAATGTTAAGATTAATAATAGTACCTACATCGATCTAGGTGGAACAAGGATGAATTAATGAGCTCACAGGGTCAATTACAAGTCCAATTAAGTCATTGCATTTGCATGGTGTTAGTACTGCGTTCATCCCGACCCGAGTCATCGATCGATCACTCTGAATTGAAATGTGTTCTCATTAACTTAATGTTAAGACTAATAATAATACCTACATTAATCTAGGTGGAATTATGGATGGATGAATGTGCACAAAGGGTCAAGTACAACTTCAATTAAGTTTTTTGGCAATTGCATGATGAGACGGTACTATTTTTCTCTCGATAAGAGTCATCGATCGATCACTCTGAGACGAACCGATTCTTACTACCTCATATGTTCAAGTAATACCTTAATTGAATAATCTGGGACTAAGGGTGAGTTCTCATAGCTTCAACTACAACTTTGATTAAGTTTTTTGGCAAATGCATAATGAGACGGGACTGCATTCCTTCCGACAAGAGTCGTCGATCGATCACTGTAAGCTGAACTGATTCTTAATACCTCATATGTCCAACTAATACCTTAATTGATTAATCTAGGACTAGGGGTGAGTTCTCATCAACTATAATAGATGACAACGCCTATTTGATAATTTACAATAGATGGGTAATCTATTGCAATATATGACTCAATCTATTTGATAATTTACAATAGATGGGTAATCTGTTGCAACAGATGACTTAATCTGTTTGATAGTTTACAACAGATGTGTAATATATTACAACAGATTACATAATTTATTTGATTTGATCCAACAGAAAAGACATCTGTTGCAATAGGTTGAGCATTTGTTTATATATACTTCAATTGAGTTCATATGTTAGACTAATACCTTAATTGAATGTGAGTTATCATAGGGTCAACTAAAACTTCAATTGAGTTTTTTGTCAATTGCATGATAAAACGGTACTGCGTTCTTCCCGACCAGAGTCAGCGATCGATCACTCTAAGCTGAACCGATTCTTACTACCTCATATGTTAGACTAATACCTTAATTGATTAATCTAGGACTAGGGTACTAATACCTTGATTGAATAACCTGGGACTAGGGGTGAGTTCTCATAGGGTAAACTATCAATTAATCTAGGACTAGGGGTGAGTTCTCATAGGGTCAGCCACAACAGATGGCAGTGCCCATTTGATAATTTACAACATATAGGTAATCTGTTATGACACATGACAATCCATTAGATAATTTACAACAGATGGGTAATCTGTCGCAATAGATGACTTAATTTGATTGATAATTTACATCAGATTCGTAATCTGTTGTTACCTAATCTGATTGATAATTTACAAAAGATGAGAAATCTGACGCAACATATTGAACATTTGTTTTTTATAATTTTAATTGAGTTCATATGTTAGACTCCTAAATTGATTAATCTAGGACCAGGGGTGAGTTTTCACGGAGTCACCTCCTAGAGTACTCGATCAACTATAACTTCAATTGTTTTTATATGATTTTAAAAATTACGCATATATTTTATGATTTTAAAAATAATTAAGATCATTTCAGACCAAATTAACATTTTCAAAACTACTTGTCATTCTTTTCCAAAATACAAATCAACCCATACAAAATATTTTATCATTTCAAATCTCGAGGTCTGGCTCTTTCTCTCTCATTCTCACTCAACAATATAGAACAGACAATAACTACTCAACAAATTTGCTCAACCCTCCACAACAAATTGCTTTTCTTCTCATTTCTGACCACATAAGTGTTATTTTCGAGATCATTCTTATTTGTATCAGTCATTTTCTCTGTCTTCATAGGCAACAAAGTTTGAGAAGAGCTCTATATTTGTTTTTTTTTCTAAAAAATAAGGGTTTTTAAGTTAATGATGAAAAATAAAAATTTTAGTTGTATTATCTTTGAGAATGGGTTTACAATTTTGAGTTTTGATGGTAAAATCGTAGGAAGAACTCGAAAAATCCCTAGTTTCCATCGCAGTGTTCTGTTGACTGTCATGGTATAGTTGGATGGTGGTGCTGGTGGTGGTGTTTATGGTCATTGTGGTGGCACCGGTGGTGGCATTGGTTGGTGGTGTTTGTGGTGGTGTCGGTATTCATGGTGTTTGTTTGTTTGTTGGCATTAGTTGGTGGTGTTTGTGGTGGTGGCTGTTGGTGTGTCGGTATTCGTGGTGTTTGTAATGTATTTTTTAAAATCTATCCATACATCAACTGTAACATAATTTTTATTTTTCTTTGTTTGTAGGTAAAACATGTTTCCTAAAAGAAAATAACGTGAAAATGGATCAACGTCTGACCACTCAAAAAAAAGGCCACAATATAGAGAGATTCGGAGGAGCTTCCTAAACAATCTCAGTCAGGGAAAAGTGAAGCTGAGGAGAGATATGAAAACAACGTTGAGGGAGGTGGACAAGGGTCCGTAGATGGTAATGAAGAAAATGAAAGTGAGAAAGAGGAGGAATTGGAGAGTCAGAAAGAGAAAGAGGACCACATTATACGGCTTTCCTTAGACTTTCATGGTAAAATTAATCACTAATTTTACTCATCCATTAATTTATATTGAATATAGTTATTATGATTTTTTTTTGCTTGCTTCCTGTTTACACTTTTTAGGCTTGGGCATTTGAAGCCATTTATCCCCTCCGAAAGCAGTTAATGGATTACTCGGATGAGGTTTCTCATCCAAGGATATTTAGGTGGTTGGCTGCAAAGTCCAACACCAATATTAAGGAGGCTGGTCTTTTTAAACCTCCGGATGATGTTGTACGTCTTCTTCAAGTAAACTAATTCTACTCAAAGATAAGAAAGATATTGAACAGATGTAATATTTGGTGCATGAGATGTTATATCTGATGCACCAAATGGGACATCTATTGCGACGGGGTATATCTTGCATCAGATTACCCATCTGTGGCTTTGGTTCTCTGAACCCGACTCCTACAAGATTAACCATTTACTGCAAATTATGCAACAGATGTTTAATCTAATAACATATCGTTCATCTGTTGTGACGTATAGATCATCTGTTGCATAATAGATTACCCATCTTGTGCAGCTGTTGCAACAGATGATTGATATTTTGCATCAGATTATCCATGTGCTGCTCTGTTTCTCTGAACCAGACTCAAACAGATTTTAACCATATACTGCAAACTATGCAACAGATAGGTCTTTTTTTTTAAAATGTAGCCCAACTGTGAAAATTATTATATTATATGATTTAAATACATCTGTCTTTTTTTCTTTTTTATAGGTTGTGCATCCATGGATCGTGCCTACTGAGGAGGAGTCGGTGATGACTTCTTATATTACTCTTATTTATGTTGATACTATTGCAGACCCAAAGATGGAGTTAATAAAGAAGGAATTAGCTGGAGCAACAGTCATAAGAAGAGCAGTTAGGCAAGGTCAGCCTAATGTTGAGGCTCTTCATGACCAACCTTTTACTAAGGCAGATCCGGGTGCTTCTTCTGGTGGAGTTGTTGGTGTTGGTGGCAGGCATGCTCATGCTGCTACCAAATAATAAATATGCTTGAAAACACCCATTTTCACCCTTACACAGGTCCCTCTCATCCCTCTTCACCCTCGTGTTCTCGTTGCGAATGCGTTGAGTGAAAAGACAGATAGGATAAACTCTTTGAAAAAGTAGAGGCTATCTCTAAAGCAATTGAGGAATTCAAATCCAAGAGGTGTGTCATACCATCCAAGAAGGTGAGGGAGCCACACACTCCTACAGCGTTGGTTAGGAGAAAGAAAAGAGCAATTAGAGATGTACTCTCAGCTTGAAAATAAAAAAAAATTGCAATTCCTCCCTCTCCAAAAGCTGTTGAAGTTCAGAGGCCAGTCAAGAAGGTGGACATATATGCGGAACTTGACGCCAAAGAGAATAGGGATCTGCGACAGGCCAAATCCACACGGCAAGAGTTGGATCGAGGCAAAAAAGATTCTTGCAGTCATTAACGTGAACGGCATGCATTATCGGGCTGTTGAGATACTACTCAAGGTGGGAAAGATCAATATTTATGACTCTAACGTACCTCTCGTCGACGATTTTGATCTTTTTCTCCTTGTGTAGCCACTAATGGTGTTGTTGCCCATCTTGTTGAGGGAGAGTAAACTGATGAACCATTTGCCAAAGGAAGTGTTGATGAAGAAATCATGGGATTTTGAAGGTCAAAACAGGGAAATAATTCTTTCAAAAGATGATGTCGCTAAAGCAAGCGGTTCACACGCTCTTGCACACATCGAATTTTTGCTTACTGGCACAGAAATGGCCAAGCCAACGACTTTTTTGTGCGACTATGTTGTGGCAAACCTGCAAGAGGTCTGGGCTTATGGGGTACTAACTGGACGTTTGAAGCCTGTGTGTGTATATAGAAGAGCCTGTGAAATAAAAAATTTTAATTTCAAGTCACCCTTTACTTTATTATATGTACATGTAGTGACAATAATTTTTTCTGATGAAAGTTGAGTTTTTTATAAGCAATAGATTTGATTGTCAATCTGTTGCAACAGTGGAAAGACCTGTTTGAATAATCTAATAATCTAATAATCTAAGTCTAATCTGTTGCAACAGTGGGAAGACCTGTTTGATAATTTCTATGAATAATCTAATAATCTAAGTCTAATCTGTTACAACAGTGGGAAGACCTGTTTGATAATTTCCACAGATGACCTAAATTTTACAATATATGCCTAAATCTTTTTGATATTTTCCAACAGTTATGCTTGAATATCCATGTACTCGTCGACAACAAACCAGTAGCAAATACATACACTACCATAAAAATTTCAGCAATTAGGCTTCAATATCGATGTGCCCAACAACACCAAATCAGTAGCAATAACGGCAACAATGTAGTATCTTCTTACTCGATTTTGTTTCTCTTCAGAAGCCTTGACTTTATTCAACAAACCCCAGATTACACGATTTGCTTGTGAAGGGTGTCGTTCTTCATACCAATCAAAGTAATCGCATCCACTCAATTTCTATAAAAAAAAAGAGAACATAATTACAAAATAATTACAAGTCAATAATTAATCAATTTATTAAATAAAAAAAATATTACCTTTGAAATCTTACAAGTAAAAAACCTACGACCCGGATTTTGTTGAGTTCAAGAAGTCTTTAACAGAGCTTCATGACCGCACTTACAATATCAAAAATTCTTATCACCAAAAACAGTGAAAGATGCGCTCGACATTGTCAAGGTCAGTTGGAAAAAATGAAAGTAATAATTTGAAAATTTGGATAGATAAAAGAAGATGACGATGAAGAAGAAGATTTGGGAATTTAGGGTTAAATTTTAGGAGGAAGATGAATAGATAAGACAATGGGGGGGAAAATGACCGTTGGGGGCCAAGTGATGGAAAGTCAGCGAAATGTGTCAGGACTGACACTAACACATTTGATGCCTATTTTATTTTACGTCTTTAAAATGAACATGTCTACTTGATGCCTATTTTATTTTAGGTGTTTAAACTGAACACCGTTGATGGGTTGAACCTTTTTTATTTCAATTCACTTTAACCTTTTTAAACGTAGTGACAATTTTTTATGTCCAACAAAAGTTGAATTTTTATAATGCAACAGATTCTCCATCCTTTGTAATAGTTATCCTACCTGTTCTGACATATAGTTTATCTGTTGTAAAGGTTGGTCATCTGTTGCATTATCTAGATGTTTTTATCTAAAGTTCATCTGTTGCAACAGTGGGAAAACATGTTTGATAAATTCCAATCGATAACCTACCTGTTGTAACATACATATAAATCTATTCGATTATATCAATAGATTTGTCGTCTGTTGCAACAGATAAGGTCCATCTATTGCAACATATGTGTAAATCTGTTCTTTTTTTCAATAGATGTGTCATCTGTTGCATTATCTTGATGTTTTTATCTAAAGTCCATCTATTGCAATAGTGGAAAGACCTGCTTGATAAATTCCAACAGATCACCTACCTGTTGCAATATATGTCTAAATCTATTCGAATTTTCCAATAGATATGTCGTCTATTGTAACAAATACATTATCGATTACAATATTTGAATCTAGTATTCCTTTTCAATTAATAATTTCAAATCTAAGGAATAAATAAAATTCATAGACAAAATAAAATAAATCGAAGCCTTTATAAATTAGCTGCATAAGTCAACGAATAAATAAAATGTAAAATAATTATTATGGGTATCGATCTCAACAAATACATCAACAACAATTTAAGTATACTGTAAAGGATTGCTTTGACAGGCTCAAACTATAAAGATCTACTCAGTATGGACAAGTTGTTCTTCATCCGGTGCTATGGAATTCGGCTTTGTTCGTCGTGGATCTTCATTGTCGCTTGCGTACGGTTTCTGCGCTTTTTGTTCTCCATATTTCCATAAAAAGAGTAGCATATTGTCAATGTTGTTCAGCAGTAGCTTTTTCTACATTCACCTGGAAAGTCAAAATTAGTCAATGCTAATCACGGAGATATAACAAAACGGAAAAGGATAACTCATCTCTTTTAGCAAATCAAACAGGTCTTCCTCCAGTTTTAAATTATCCTAAATATATTATATTTCTGTTGCAACAATGAATCAACTGTTGGGACAAATTTCTACATGAGGAAGACCCTATGTGATAATTTCCAATGGATGAACCATCCATTGCAACATATGAATCATTTGTTGCAGCAGATAGGTCTTCTGTTGGTACAAATAAAAGTTGTATGAAGATTTGTTTGATTTGCTAAAATAGACGAGACATATGTTGCACCAGATAAAGTATCTGGTGCAACAGGTTAGTCAACGGTTGCAACAGATGTATATATCTATTTGATAATTTTCAGCAGATGTGTCATTTGTTGAAATAGATATGTGTATTTGTTTTGTCAGTTGGAAGACATATAATATATTCACCTTCTTCATCTCGTGCTGCTCTCCTTTGGACATTGTGCGTTGCTCAGTGCAACACGCAGATAGAGGAGTTGTAATGTCGCTTTTTTGGATGCCTGATAATGCCCTGGAAATCACTCTTCTTCTCCTCTTAGCCCTAATCTCTAATGAAGAGGATGGAAATAAAATCCTCTTTGAGGGAATGAGACCCCTCTTAGATGTCAATTCCTTTACAGAAGTAGTTAATGCATTAATAACATTAATCACTACATCATGTTTCGCCCTGCAGTCTTGACATTTGCATGCAGAACATTCGCTAGGAGAGGCAAAATCTGTATAACCAGTATGATCATACTCATAATGGTTTGCTTTAAATACTGTAAGAGGAGCATCATTAGCACCAACAGCAGCACCACTACCACCACCAACAGCTCCATCAACAACAACAAGCCCACCTTCCAAAATTATTTTTTTGTAATGGTTGTTGCTCCAAATAATTCCATTTTTATTCTGTCGCTGACCTTAGGGTCCGATAAAGTTTGCACAGACCGTAAAGTAAAAAAAAATGGCATCTTCAACTCTCGATTGGTCGGAACTAGCGACGGATGCACATTCTAACATAAATCATTACATATATTAGAATGATGATTATATCATTCAAAAAAACATTAATTAAAAGAAAAATTAATTATAATTATACTTACTGCATCCTTCGGAGGGTTGAAGAGATCAAGAAATTTTGCATTTTTATGAGTTTTGGCCGACAATCATCTCAAGATTCTTGGACAGGAAACTCCTTCCTAGTAGTTCACTTGATGTCTCAAATAAGGAATGGCTTCAAACGCCCAAGCCTATAAAATAACGCCAATAAATCAAAACCATTATTGAGCAAAAAAAATGAATGATATCATAATAGAAGAAAGAAACATTTACCATGAAAGCCCATGGGAAGCCATATAAGTTGATTGTCTTTGGCGCTAACGGAGTCAACAAATATTTGACAATCATTTTGAAGCTTTCATACCCCCATGGATAGTTGTTAAATGCCTCAAGATCCTCGGAGAGCTTTATTAAACCGAGGCTTATGTTTTTGTTAACGTCTCTCGTCCAAAGAATATTATGTACAAACCAAACCAAACCAAGCACAATGACTTCTTGTGCTTCTTTGAAAGTCCTTTACCTTTCAACGCTTCTATCAAATTTTTATTTTTGAAGCTTGGACCAACAATGGACACTAGGTCATCACGATCACATGATTTTTCTTTGCCTTTTTTGGGTGTACGGGGTGCTTTTTTGGGGTTAGAATAGGTATAACTTGAGAAGGAGGATAACATTTTAGTCCAGTAACTATGGCAAACTCCTTCCAACCAAAACAAACAGGCATGCCATAGTAATTTATCCACACCTCATACATCTTATCTTTATTTTTATACATAAACCTACGCTTGAGAAGTTCATATACCATTTTCATTTAGAAACGAGCATTGTTGTCCTCCGACAAATCAAGATATTTCTCAAAGCAGCTGTCCCTGAAATAAGCATCCAATTTTTATTCTCAAAGTATTTTTTTGAAGGCATCGAAAGATTTTCCCATGGCTAACTTAACCACAAAATCACCCGTTAAATCTGCGGCACCATCGCACCGCATTCTCATAGGATAACGATTAATGCTGAAGGCTTTGACCAGCTCTTCGGTGGAAGAGCTATTAGCATCTGCATCATCTCTTTTGAAACATTCCTCCTCCCCGTGTTCATCATATTCTGCTCTCGATTGAGATAATGCTTGTAAAGCAAACTCATAGAGTGGTGGATGTAGCCTAGCTGTTTCACTTGTTCCTTTACTTGGACTTGATTCGGTTTTTGTTCTTTTGGAAACCATATTATCTAAAATTAATAGAAAAATAAAATAATATATTATTATTGATTAATGCATCATTAAAAAAGAATAACAGTAAATCAAACAAGTAAAACAGTAAAATAACAGTTGCAACAGATCACCGATCTGTTGCACCAGGTAGTATATCTATTGCAGCATATAACCAAACTGTTACAACGGATGAGTAATCTATTGCAAAAATACAAAACATACCACTCATCTTTTAAGACAGATGAATGGTCTGTTCAACAGATCACACAACTGTTGTGACATCATCTGTTGCATCATATGAGTGATCTGTTGGAACAGTTAAATAATCCATAGCAACGGTTGAGTAATCTGTTGCAACAATACAAAACATATCACTCATCTGTTGAGATAGATGAATGTATGTGTAACAGGTCACACATCTGTTGTAACACATGATGATCTATTGGAACAGTTATCAATGATCAATATTGTTTAGATTTCTTCCAACATAGGATCGTCTATCGCCGCAGATAAATGATCAGTTGGAAAACTCAAGTCTTAGACTTTTCCTGTAAGAAGAGTTGGTAGGATTTTATCTAATAGGAGGTTCATCTATTGCATCAGATCATTAATCTGATGGTTCTTCCATTGCACTAGATGGTTAATTAGTTGCATTAGATTTTTTATCCGAAGCTTAATCTGTTGGAACATATGGTAAAGTTGTTGTATCTGAATTATCATCTAATGGTTCCTCTGGTGCATCAGATGGTTGATCTGTTGCATTATATGATGAATCTGTTACATCAGATGGTTAATATGTTGCACCAGATGGGTAATCTATTGGAGGAAATAGTAGCACAATTTTATTAATCAAAAAATAACAATTTCACCATTTTTACCAAGAACAAGAACAGAACAAATCAAACCAAATTGTGCTTTTATTTTTATAAATACAAACAATAAAAATCAAACTTCAAAAAAATACAACAAACAACAAATTATCATAATTCACTTCGAAAAGAGAAGAGAAGAGAAGAAATACTAAAAATTAGTGTTTAATTCAGACCGTATTTCAAATTAGTGCAACAAATATTGAAATTGTTAACCAATAATATAAGAGAAGTTGGCTCAAGTTCCTCATTTTCTTCAAAACTAAAAAGGCCATAAATTTTTACCTGTGAAAGAAGAAAAGGACCGATAAAGAATTCGAAGCTGTTGTGGCCGGAAAGCAAGTCTGTCACGTTGATTGAAGTCGAAAAGAAACTGAAATTCCAACTATTTGTAATCGGATGTTGAAGTCATCGAGGATTGAAATAAGAAATTTACAGAACAGTTGGTTGGGAGAGAGTTGAGAGAAGATGTTGAGAGAGGGGTGATAGACAGGTTGATTGAATTGAAGAGGGGAACTCGAAGCCCAACTATTTGTCATCAGGGTTGAAGGGAGAAATTTTGCAGAATTATTGGTTGGGAGAGAATTGAGAGAAGCTGTCGAGAGAGAGGAGAGAGTGGTTGATTTGAATTGAAGAGGGTGTGGGTTGGGTTGATTTGTATTTTTGAAAAGATTAGAAAGTTTTGAAAATATTAATTAAGTCCACAATTAACTTGATCAAGTTTTCTAATAATGTTTGACCCTATCTATTGGTCAATGTCACCAATCCTTCATTCAAGACTTAAAAGACACCTATCCTTTAATTTTCTCAAGTTTGAGCTTAATATGAACGGTAAAGCAATTAAAAAAAACATAAAAACTACCTAAAAATGTTTGGTTCAAAAGAAAAACAGTTTGAAAAGAATTAAGTCCAAAAAATCCAACAAGTTGAAATTAACTAACTGCAAATCATGCTAAGCAAAATGGATCTAGCTAGTAATGTATTGGGGGAAGGACAAAAATAACACCAAAAACTAAAATAATTCCACAAAACTAGCACCTAAATTTTAAACCCCCATAAACAGCCACTCGGGAAACTAATTCCAACCGAATGGCTATTGTTTTGGTACTTCACAATATATGTTGTGTATTTATTTTTTAAGGATTCCCTATTGAATTTTGTTTTCTTTTGTTTTTTTATCAAGGGAGAATTCCACTTTTCTTTTGTTTTTATGTGAGCACTTGTATTAATGTTTTTTTTTCTTTTCGGCTCCTTTTCTTTTTTAAAGATTCTACTCATTTTTATTCTTTTTAAATAATTGAGTAATTGCTTCTTTTTTTTTCAGATTATTTTGCATTCATCAACATTATTAAAATAACATACTATTTGTTTTGTTTAGTTTTAAGTTTTGTTTAGTTTTACTTATTTGTACAATAAAATACAATACCATATATTTTTAATATAATACAATTGTTAAAGATATATATTTATAATAATGATACAGTTTCTATATATATACATATCTATAAATAATTATAGCATTTTTATACACATTTTATATAATTTTTAACTACAATTATTATTTAGATACATATTTTATACGACTATATATAGTTTCTACATGCATTCTAAAAATGTATCAATCTAGTATAAGAGAGTATCAATTGAGTATATGGACACTGCAAGTGTATCAATGTAGTGTAAAAGTGTATTAATGTGGTATAAAAGAGTATCAATTCGGTATAAGGACTGCATGTGCTTGCATAGAATTTCTTTTCTTTTTTTTAAAAAGTGTATCAATATAATATAAAAGTGTATTAATTTGTTAAAAAAGTGTATCAATTAAATATACAGACTGCATGTGCCCAATTGGACCAAATGGCTAAAAAAAGGTATTAAATTTGACTGACTGAGCTAAGTTATCCACCTTTTCAATTATGGGCCATTTTTTTTTTAAAATGGCTAGCCCACGTCCTTTCCCTAAGGTATTACTACTAACTATTACAGGCCTATAATTGAGAATTTTAAATAAATTAATAATAGGCAATTGACTGAAAATAAGATAAACAATCATCTAGCTAATCATAGTCATCCACAAAACAAAAAATCCACTAGCACTAGGGGTGTACATAGGTCGGGTTGTTTCGATTTTTCATTAAAATATAACCAAACCAACAATGTCGATTTTCTAAATCTATAAACCAAATCAAACCAATATACAATCGATTTTTATATTTCGGTTTTAATCTTTGTTTTTTGTTTTTTTCGTTTTTTTTCTCAGTTTTTTTACAATTATAATGTGATTGAAGAAAAAAATAAATTTTTTCACTAAAAAGATAAATAAAAAAACAATGGTCATAGAGTAGTTCCAATTAAAATTAAATTGGCAAATTACTAAGATGTTTAAACTACTATCTCTCAAAGTAATATTATGAGGATACTCAGTGGTTTAATTTGTAAGTCACTAGTCACAATAGCTTATCTGAAAGCTTTTTTCACATAAAATGTGAGCATAAAGAAGAATGAAGAATTGGAGGCAACTTATTAAAAATTTAACTCCATAAAATAATTAACTATAACATAATTCCACAAGAAAAAAGAGAAAGAAGAGAAACAAACCTAAATCAAAACTTGACGAATGAAGAGAATGAGAAAAGTAACATGAAAGTAAGATGAGAAAATAATGAGAACTCTCTGAAAACTTGGAAAGTAAAATGTAAAGTGAAGCAATTGAAGAGTTATAGGTTTTTAAATTAATATTAGGTTTTGTATTAATCTGTTACTAATGGATAAATATTAGGAAAAAGGACAGCAATCTCACCCAAAACTAAAATAATATCATAAAAATAGCACTCAAAATTAAATACCCTATAAATAGCCACAAACTAATTTCACTAGCTAACCTTCATTGTCATACGTTTAAACATAATCGAAAATGTCGTTAAAGTAACTTTCTCTTTCTTTCTTTCCTTTTCATTCACAATTTCCTTTCCATTCAAACTCCCAAACCTCCATTCTTTTACCTTTTTTGATACTTCAATTAATCTTTCTTATTCCATAAATTTTGTATAAAATCTTCAAAAATCTGCATTCAATTAGCTTCCAATAATTTCTTTCCATTGTAAATTTGCTCAAAATTGATACAAAATAATGGCTTCAACTTTAGTTTTAGTTTCAATAATGATAAAATACGGAGGTCAGTGGATATCTGATGTTGAATTTAAGTGTATCAATGTGGTATAAAAGAGTATCGACTGAGTATAGGAATTGCATGTGCATGCAAAGAATTCCCTCTCCCTTTTTTAAAAAGTATATCAATGTAGTATAAAAGTGTATCAATGTGACATAAAAATGTATTAAATGGGTATAAAGATTGTATATGCATCCATAGGTTCCCCTTCTTTTAAAAAAAAAAAAGTGTATCAATGTGGTATAAAAGTGTATCAAACTGGTATAAAAGAGTATCAATTGGATATAGAGACTGTATGTGCATGCAAAGATTCCCCTTTTCTCTTTTAAAAAATGTGTATCAATCTGGTATAAAAGAGTATCTATTGGAATATTCTTTTTTTTTTAATCTTTACATGCATCAAAACATGTCCGACTCACCCTGATTGAGTCAGCCTCTAAGAAGAACATCTCCAACTCACTGTGATTGAATCAGCCTCTGAGAAGAACATGGACCAAGACATGACTTTTCTCTTACCTTGAGACCTCATTATTTTATTTTTTTTCTTCTTCAAGTTTAAAGAACTATGACATTGCTTCAAGTACAAACCTGTATGTAATGATTCTGTAAAATAATCATCATTAACAACAAATTTGAGGTCAAAATTGACCGCTTTATCCGTTAATTTTAATTTTCCTTTTTATTTCCTATTTTTTGCTTCATGTCCATAGTTTTCAATGCTCCAATGCAAGAAACAATAAATCAATTTTTGATATTGATCATAAAATACAGTAGATTGATTGATGCATAATAGAAGAGAAAAAAAGAAGATTTGAGAAAGTATATTTAGAAAAGAAAAGTGATTTAAGAGTAACAACTATAAAGAGCATTTAATTTTCTTAATTGTGTAAAGAGAGTGGTTTTGGACCAAGTGGCTAAAAAAAGGAAATAAATTGGGTCGACTGGCTCCAATTGTCCATATTTTCATAGTGTAGGCCATTTCTTTTTAAAATGGTAAGTTCATGTCCTTTTCTCTAAATATTATAACTAAAGGCCCAAGAATATATATCTATTTTTCTGAATATAAAAAAGTTATAAAAGTAATTAGAAAGTAGATTATAAGTAATATTTTTTTACATATAAAAAATTAAAATTATATATGTATTATGTCGGTTCGGTTTAGGTTCGGTTTGATTTTATTTTTGCTAATACCAAACCAAGCCAAGAATGATCGATTTTTTTTTTTTTGAACACCAAACCAATCAAACCAAACTATAAGTCAATTTTTTTCCTCAATTTGGTTTGATTCATCGGTTCAGTTTGACTTAACAGTTCGATTTGTACACCCCTAACTAGCACCCAAAAAATTGTTCGTCTTTGTCAACACTTTTCTTTTTTCTATTATTTTGTTAGTAAAAAATGTTTGATATGAATGAATGACCTTAAATTTAATTAATTTATTTATTTCGTTTAAGTACGTTATGTAGGCGAAGAGAAGGGTTCATCTCATAGATAATCACCTTTTAACTTTTCCCCGAGTTTCACATTTAACTATTAATCAACTTTTCCGCGAGTTTCCCATTTTGAACTATTACCATTTATGTATATTAACACACTTAGTTGATGGTGATAGTTCAAATAAGAAAAGAGGACAATTGATAGTTGGCCCTAATCAATTTCGAGGTGTGTTTTAATATACGGAAAAGGTTCAAAAATACCCTTGAACTATCTGAAATAGCTCAAAATTGCCCCTCATTAGATTTTTGGCTCAAAAATACCCCTCCGTTAAATATTTGGTTCAAAAACACCCCTCCCTCTAACGAAATTCGGAAAAGGATAAAAAATACTCTGAACTATCTGAAATAACTCAAAATACCCCTCTATTAAATATTTGACTCAAAAATACCCCTCTCCTTAATAAAATTTCACCAAGCATACCACCTAGATAATAAAAACTACGTGATTATACCACATTACCATCTACATGTAAAATGTTAGTATTGGCCACATTATCATCCACATGTAAAATGTTAGTATTTTTTAATTATATGACATTCCTTTCTTCTTTATTTTTATTTTTATTAAAAAACGTCAGTGAAAAGAACAAAATTTACACGGCTTTTTCATTTTTAATCAAAGTAGACAAACGGTGGTTTCATAATATTTTTTTTGAAAAAATTTTATTAAATGTAACATCGCTATTATCAAATTCCTTTGATCATCTAAAAAATAAATTTTTTCCTGTTAATAGGTTTAAAAGTGTGAAACCCAACAAAAGAGTCTTATTAAACTGATAAACCCATTAATTATTAGGCCAATATAAAAGTTAAAATTAACATTTACTCGTAAAAGTAACAAATTTCAAACTAAATTTCAAATTAGTTACTCAAAAGATGTGTTTGGCGTTGCTAGCTTTTACTCAAAATGCTTATGTTAAAATGATTTAATAAATATTTTCTCTAATCTAAAATTAATGAATCTTTGAATGTGGCACACATCTTCAAAAAATTATTGAATGACACAATTAAATAATAATTTATCAATAATAAGTATCATTTTACTTTTTTCAAACTTATTCTAAAAATAATAATATTATTCATCAAAACTAAATTTAGAAAAATGACTTCATTTCGAATGATTAAACAAGTGTTAAAAGGAATTCATTTATTTTGAAAAAGAATTTGCATGTAGTAAATTCAACTCAATTATTAGTACATCAACATTTGCTAGCTTAAAGTTAAAATTCTAGCTCCTTCTCCGAGTAAACATCAGATCAAGATCAAGCTGTCCCTCATCCCAAACAACAATAACAAAATGAAATTTAAAACTTTTAAAACACTAATGAAAAGGTGAAATTTAGAACTTTTAAAACACTAATGAAGTAATTAGCAAAAGATTGATTTTTTGGTTTTTCCGTTTCACTGCTTTGCAAAAAAATAAAAATAAAAATAAAGAAGAAAAGAATGTTATATAATTAAAAAATGCTAACATTTTACATGTGGATGATAATGTGGTATAGTCATGTGATTTTTTTATCTAGGTGGCATGTTTGGTGAAATTTCGTTAAATGAAGAATATTTTTGAGTCAAATATTTAACAGAGGGGTATTGTTGAGCCATTTCAGGAGTATTCTTGATCTTTTTCTGAATTCCGTTAGAGGGAGGGGTATTTTTGAGCTAAATATTTAACGGAAGAGTATTTTGAGCCAAAAATCTAACGAGATACATTTTTGAACTATTTTATATAATTCAGGGTATTTTTGATCTTTTTCCGTTTAATATATAGATGATGATTTACCTAGAAAAAGGTAACAACTGGTTGGGATGAAAACTCATAAAAATGTAACAGTGTAAGTGTGGCTTTGATCACTAGAGAGAAAGGATGATGGAGACAAATTAATAGTTTAGGTGCTTGTTTAATGAATTGTAATGATGCTTTGCAAGTGGGAGAAAAAAATTATTAAACAATAAATAAGATAATCTTGTTTTTCTTTTTTTAATAATAGCTTATAGTTGTCTCTTTTTGACCATTCAAGTGTTGTGTTAATAAAATATTTTTCTTCTGCAAACAAATGTTTATATTTCAACCAAGATTGGTTTCTGCTTTCTCAGTTTATTAAGCATCAGTAAATAGCAGAGTCCTCTTATTTGCTTGTGTTTCAATTAACTGTGTGTCATATTTTAGGGTGTAAAGATGTTGAGGATGGTAACGGGTAGACCCGGTCCAAGTGGATTTGGATCAGCTACCACTGCTGAACAAGTTACTGATGGCATTGATGGCTCCAATCTTACTGCTATTGTTACAGGTTTGATTATTTAGTCTCATTCATATATACTTGATTGATGAATAAATCAGTCGGAAACAGCATCTCTACCTTCCAAGTTACGAGTAAGGTCTATAGTGAATAAATCTGTCGGATATCTCTACCTTCCAAGTTAGGATTAAGGTCTATAGTGAATAAATCTGTCGGAAACAACATCTCTACCTTTCAAGTTAGGCATAAGGTCTATAGTGGATAAATCTGTCGGAAACAGTATCTCTACCTTCCAAGTTAGGAGTGAGGTCTCTAGTGAATAAATCTGTCGGAAACAGTATCTCTACCTTCCAAGTTAGGAGTAAGGTCTATAGTGGATAAATCTATCGGAAACAACATCTCTACCTTCCAGACTAGGAGTAAGGTCTATAGTGGATAAATCTGTCGGAAACAGCATCTCCGGAAACAACATCTCTACCTTCCAAGATAGGAGTAAGGTCTATAGTGGATAAATCTGTCGGAAACAGTATCTCGATCTTCCAAGCTAGGAGTAAGTTCTATGGTGAATAAATCTGTTGGAAACAATATCTCAATCTTCCAAGCTAGGAGTAAGGTCTGTAGTGAACAGTTGCGGAGCCAGGATTTTCATTGAGGGGTTCAGAAGTAAACATACAGACTAGTCGAAGGGGGTTTAACATCTACTATATATACATAAAAATATTTTTGATCGTGTAAAAATAATATAAAAATAGTATAATTTTCCATCAAAGGGGGTTCGGATGATTACAAGGTGGATCCGCCACTGGTAGTGAATAAATCTGTCGGAAACAGTATCTCTACCTTCCAAGTTAGGAGTGAGGTCTGTGGTGAATAAATCTGTCGGAAACCACATCTTGACCTTCCAAGTTATGAGTAATGTCTATAGTAGATAAATCTGTCGGAAACAAGATCTCTACCTTCCAAGTTAGGACTAAGGTCTATAGTGGATAAATCTGTCAGAAAATCTCTAACTTCCAAGTTAGAGTAAGGTCTATGGTGAATAAATCTGTCGGAAACAACATCTCTACCTTCCAGGAACTAAGATCTATAGTGGATAAATCTGTCGGAAACAACATCTCTACCTTCCAAGTTAGGAGGTCTATAGTGGATAAATATGTCGGAAATAACATCTCTAACTTCCAAGTTAGAGTAAGGTCTATAGTGAATAAATTTGTCGGAAACAACATCTCTACCTTCGAGGAACTAAGGTCTATTGTGGATAAATCTGTCGGGAAAAACATCTCTACCTTCCAAGTTAGGAGTAAGGTTTATAGTGAATAAATCTGTCGGAAACAGTTTCTCTACCTTCCAAGTTAGAAGTAAGCTATGTGTACACACTACCTTCTCCAGACTCCACTTGTGGAATTACACTGGATATATTGTTGGTGTAGAGTGAATATTTTGATATCATGATATGACATTTGAATTAAACTGATGGATTTGGTTTATATATGCAGACACTGTAGATGACTTGCTTATTATGAGTAAGTTACATGCAATTGTCCTGTAGGTGACCTAATTGTGAGTTCCTTTTTAGTTACAGAGTCCACATGCACACCTCAAGCACACGAATAGAACCATGTTTGCATAGTTTATTCATTCAACTATCGAAACTCCCTTGTCCAATTAATTCAGAAATTAGAATCTAGCCAAACTCTCTACTAAAAGACTCCATTTCCGGTCTTAAATTTGACATAGCTGGTTGAAGGCCGAAGAGATTCCAACAATACAACCATATACCTCCGATACCTTGATAGGTGTTTGTGTTCATAGCTGGTCTTTGACTCTGTGATCACCTTGCTCACCGGAATAATGGAAGAATTTCTATAGTTTATTGAATTAGTTTAACTTATTTACAATGTCAATGTACATAAAGAAATTTAGAAATTTTTACACTGTCAGGTCAGTCAATATATTTATAGGTAAGCCTCCTTAAAGTGTGAGATCTACAATCTTGAAAATAAGGCTTATGTTACCTTCTATATAACACCACAAAGGTGACCTGATGGTCCAGAGTACCTTACGTACAACAGGGGAAATGGTGGTATTCCCAATATGGTAGTTTTGGAATCGGAGGAAGTAGCTGAAGATAGGTTGAAATTGTAAGTTCATGAGAAGATTGAGCTGAGATGAGGCAAGCTCGATCTTTTAGAGAAAACAGTAACACAAATTTCGGTCACTTGGGGATGGAAAGACAAGGAAATACTTGTATAAAAAGTTAGCAGTTAAGTGATGAATATGTGCTATGTTGCTCGAACTCTTTAAAATATTTGCCAGGTGCATGTCAGATCCTTCAAAAGCAATACATTTTTGAAGGA
Source organism: Capsicum annuum (assembly GCF_002878395.1). NCBI lineage: Eukaryota > Viridiplantae > Streptophyta > Magnoliopsida > Solanales > Solanaceae > Capsicum > Capsicum annuum. The sequence continues at coordinate 21,824,822 of NC_061119.1, forward strand.
TCTGACAGGGCTGCACCAACATTATTGGAGAGTCCGAGCAACATAGAATATGTGTATGGGAGACACTTTCTTGCATTCGTTAGTTTGTGTAAACACAAGGTCCGGGTAAATCTTTGCTGGTGCTTAAGGACTTTTTAAAAGAAAATCGTATTTCCTTTCGTTCCGTTTATCACAGGGAAACTGGTTTATCACAGACAATCCAGTGTGGTTCATTATCTAAGGGATTGCATAGTGGAACTCTGAACATTTTAAACTCAGAGAATCCAGTTTCTCTTTGTTCTGAAAAGGAAAATTTGGCAATCTGATGCTAAGTACTTTTAAATCACATGGTAATTCACTTAACCATGTTACCTTACGTGGTTAAAAAGGTAGTTCGGTGCACAAAGAATTCCATGTTCACTCAGGATACCACACTCCAGGCGGTATGATGTGTGATGTGTGTAGTATACCCTGGTGCGAACATCAGTGGTGGATTCCAAGGCTCAAAGTCACACAGAGAAAACTATAACTTTGTTCGACGGCTCCTGTTCTTGCTGTTTCGTTGTTAAGTATTCAACCTTTTTATGATAATGCATTTGTGATTACAGGAGGTGCAAGCGGAATTGGTTTGGAGACAGCAAGAGTTTTAGCAATGAGGAATGTCCATGTCATTATTGCAGCACGAAATATGGAGGCTGCGAAGGAGGCAAAACAGTGTATTCTCGAGAACAATAAAGATGCTCGCATCGATATTGAGAAACTTGACCTGAACTCAATTAGATCTGTCAAGGCATTTGCTGATAATTTCAAAGAACTTAACCTTCCCCTCAATATTCTAATGTAATTACTCTCGACATTTCTTAAGTGTGCCTTTCGATTGAGTTTTACTAATACCATATGTTTGCTTAATGAGAATACGCAAAACAGAAACAATGCAGGTGTCATGTTCTGTCCGTATCAGCTTTCGGAAGATGGCATAGAGGTGCAATTTGCGACAAATCATCTAGGTACCTATGCATGTTCAACTCAAAAATGCACATTTTGTAGCTGATTTAACTCTCAAACCATTATCTTTGATTTTCAGGTCCCTTCCACTTGACTAACCTTCTTATCGACAAAATGAAGGAAACAGCAAAAGTTACTGGTACTCAGGGTAGAATTGTGAACTTGTCATCAATGGCTCACTATCTCACTTATAAAGAAGGAATACGATTCGACAAAATCAATGACAAGAACAGGTACACTGCAAACTATTGAACTTTGGTCTACTTTACTAAATCATAACTACTCGTTTTAGTTTTCATCCATCTATTGTTTCTTTGAACCAGTTATCAGGACAAACTAGCATATGGTCAGGCCAAATTAGCGACCATATTACACGCCAATGAGCTTTCTCGCCGACTGCAGGTAATTCGCAAAATTTTTGCATCTTTGAAGGAATCAGTAGGACATTGGGAGTAGGAAGCTATTTCTATATATCAAAATAAGATCACTCTCTTAGTTTGATAGTCTTTTCTAGTTCATGACGTAAAGTTGTTGAATTGTGTGAACTGTCTCATTTACAAGCTTAAACTGTTAGATATTAGGCGTTCTTGTTATTTTCTATTAGTCATCGATATGGTCCTTCACATGCTATGGAAATTCTTTAACGATAGGTCGTTGTGAGATTCAAAATTTAAAAGTGTTATCTTCTCATCAAATGCAGGAAGAGGGAGCAAATATAACTGTCAACTCACTGCATCCAGGTTTAATAATGACACCCCTCATGAGACATTCTTCTCTTTTATCGAGTAAGTATTCTATATTACTTTCTCACAAAACATCAGTTGAGATTCTCATTTTTTATGAGTTCTAATCACTTGGATTCTCTTTGACAGAATTTCTAAAGGTTTTCGCTCCTTTCATTTGGAAGAATGTCCCTCAGGTAATATCCCCGCCCCCTTACCTTTCTCCACTTAAATAATGGGGATTTTATCTACAATAGAATTCGAAGGTATATAGAGGCAGATGCATGCACATTGCGGCATTGGGTTCATCTGAACCTAGTACTTTCAACGTGAGCATAAATATGTGTAAAAATCCACTAATATTGCAACAAATAGTATATCTGAGCCCATAAATTCAAGTATACAATGATTTGATGCTAAAAAGCTTTAAGTTTGAACACTGGATCCGTCTTTGAACCCGTGACCTGCTGCTAATTCACACATTACGTTGTCGCTCTCTTTTTCTGCTCCCCCCC
>NC_061119.1:21827142-21838089 GCF_002878395.1 Capsicum annuum
CCCCCCCCCCCCCCCCCCCCCCCTCCCTCCCTCCTTTCTTTAACCTTAGTTCAATCAAAATTTCCTTGTACAATCATATTACAAACATATCCAGATATCTGCATATAAACCTTTATTGCACACATTATGTTGACTGCCATTACAGGGGGCAGCTACAACTTGCTATGCTGCACTGCATCCAAGTCTGAAGGGGGTTACCGGAAAGTACTTCAACGACTGTAACGAGTACGGGCCAAGCAAGCTAGCTTACGATGAAGATTTAGCGCGTAAACTTTGGGATTTCAGCAACGACATGATTGATGCAGCTTTAAAAGCTTGATAAGTTAAATGCAGTTCCTGAGAAACTAAGCCTTGAAAGAAATGTCTTTTCTAGTTCTGCTATTTCTAATTTGTGGCCTTATCTCTCTTTATTCAGGGGTCTATAGGAAACAATCACTTTATTTGATCTCTTCTCTGAGTTAGCGGTATGGATGGTGTACACTTACCCTCCCCGGACCCCACTTTGTGGAAATATACTATGTTGTTGTTGTTGTTGGCAATATCTCTCTGTCCCCTTTTAAGATTATCAGCCACTGTAAATAGCTCTGCAAAGTATAATTGTCAGAGTTCTACAGTAGGCAAATCACACTATCTTATATGATTGTTATGTTTGTTTTTTCGCATAAATATCAATGTCTTAAATAAACAGTAGTATGCATTTTTCATGTTTGTTTTTCGAGTAAAATATGTTCTTAAAGAAAGGGTAGTATGTATTTTCTCAAAATATTTATTTTTCGCATAAATATCAATGTCTTAAAGAAATAGTAATATGCATTTTCATGCTTGATTTTCGAGTAAATATCAATGTCTTAAAGAAAGATTAATATGCATTTTCTCAAAAGTTTCGTCTTTCGCGTAAATATCAATGTCTAAAAGAAAAACTATGTATTTTCTCAAAATATTTGTTTTTAGCGCAAATATCAATGTCTTAAATAAATAGTAGTAAACATGTATTTTCTCGATAGGTAGTGGTTAAATTACTCCTTTTATGTAATTGTTGTTTTCAGAAATGGATCATGAGAACCCATGGATGAGAGAATGGAAGAGTAAACATATTTAGGTGTCAACCAATTGTAAAACTAAATTAAAAAAAGGGGGCAAAAATGATGCCTTATGTTTGGTATAGGTTCCCTAGTCTATTGGAAGCCGTCTTTTTACCTTCACAAGATAATATAGTGTGGTAGGGTAAAACCATGTAGGCACCCCGAGTTTTAGCGCATTCAGAAAATCTTAACAATGACGTGCAAAATGAGCAACACACTTCCATTTAACAAACTTCAGGAGTCTCAGGACACAACTGGCAATTATCCCCATCACATACAAAGCCTCAGAAGGCATGCCAAGCTCAAAGCCCTAGCTCCATCAAGTAGCTGACACGAGTTACGACACATACATACCCACTAGAACTTGTACTGTAAAAACAGCTTTTACGAATAAGAACTTGAGTTTTAGCTCAATACATTCATAGCACTAATATTATGTGAGCAACAATTCAGCAGAGTGCGACAACTAAAAACAACCAATAGCACACTAAGCAGCACTTGAGCTATCAAGTTCCTCCAACTTGTCTCTTCCATGAATCCTCAACGATCAATTCATCAACTCCCCTATCTTCATAAGTGATAAACACCACGAAAAAAAAATTGTGGATTAAGTTAGAGAAACAACGAGACATAGGATGAGGCCAGGACAGCTGAAAGAAATAATAACAGGTTCTTAAAACTCTTGCCTACCATCATGCAAGTAGCGGCGAATTATGAATGGTATCTTCCTCTCCCGGAGCTCTTTCATTGCAATCTTTCAGCGGAAATGAAGATTAACAAAAATACGTTAGGTAATCTAAAAATTTCACTAAATAGACACTTTGCATTAAGTTTTAAAAAAGAGGCTTACCTAGGTGGGTTAGTTTCCCTCTCCAACTCAACCATCACAGGGAGTGCGGAACCTAAATATGCCACCATATTTAAAACAGAAAAAGCTTAAAAATACCCTGAACTATCTGAAATAGCTCAAAAATGCTCCTCGTTAGATTTTTGGCTCAAAAATATCCCTCCGTTAAATATTTGGCTCAAAAATATCCCTCCCTCTAACGGAATTCAGAAAATGATCAAAAATACCCATGAACTATCTGAAATGGCTCAAAAATACCCCTCTGTTAAATATTTGGCTCAAAAATACCCCTCCCCTTAACGAAATTCCACCCAGCATGCCACCTAGATAAAAAAAACTAAATGACTATGCCACATTATTATCCACATGTAAAATGTTAGTATTTTTTAATTATATGACATTTCTTTCTTCTTTATTTTTATTTTTATTTAAAAACATCAGTGAAACGGACAAAACTTACACGACTTTTTCATTTTTAATCAAAGTAGACAAACGGTGATTACATAATATTTTTTTTGAAAAAATTATTAAATGTAACATCGCTATTATCAAATTCCTTTGATCAACTAAAAAACAAGTTTTTTTCCTGTTAATAGGTTTAAAAGTGTGAAACCCAACAAAAGAGTCTTATTAAACTGATAAACCCATTAATTATTAGGCCATTATAAAAGTTAAAATTAAGATTTACTCGTAAAAGTAACAAATTTCAAACTAAACTTCAAATTAGTTACTCAAAAGATGTGTTTGGCTTTGCTAGCTTTTACTCAAAATGCTTATGTTAAAATGATTTAATAAATACCTCTTCTAATCTAAAATTAATGAATCTTTGAATGTGGCACACATCTTCAAAAAGTTAATGAATGACATAATTAAAGAATAATTTATCAATATTAAGTATCATTTTACTTCTTTTCAAACTTGTTCTAAAAATAATAATATTATTCATCAAACTGAATTTAAAAAAATGAATTCATTTCGAATGATTAAACAAGTGTTAAGAGGAATTCATTTATTTTGAAAAAGAATTTGCATGTAGTAAATTCAACTCAATTATTAGTACATCAACATTTGCTAGCTTAAAAGTTAAAATTCTAGCTCTTTCTCCGAGTCAATATCAGATTAAGATCAAGTTGTCCCTCATCCCAAACGACCATAACAAGATGAAATTTAGAACTTTTAAAACAATAATGAAAAGGTGAAATCTAGAACTTTTAAAACACTAATGAAGTAATTAGCAAAAGATTGGTTTTTTGGTTTTTCCGTTTCACTGTTTTGCAAAAATATAAAAATAAAGAAGAAAGGAATGTCATATAATTAAAAAATGCTAACATTTTACATGTGGATGGTAATGTGGCATAGTCACGTGGTTTTTTTTTATCTAGGTGGCATATTTGGTGGAATTTCGTTAAAGGAAGGGGTATTTTTGAGCCAAATATTTAACAGCGGAGTATTTTTGAGCCATTTTAAATAGTTTAGGGGTATTTTTAATCTTTTTCCGAATTCCGTTAGAGGGAGGGCTATTTTTGAGCCAAATATTTAACGGAGGGGTATTTTTGAGCCAAAAATCTAACGAGGGGCATTTTTGAGCTATTTCAGATAGTTCAGGGGTATTTTTGAACCTTTTCCGTATTTAAAAATGAACTAATCTATTTCACTGATTTAAAAAGTTACAAAAATGGGTTGTTTGCACAAAATAAGTGCACAATATTTTTTTTCCATTTTGACACCGTTAAAATAGGATAGTGCACTAAATAAGTGCACTATCCATTTTTTATATGGATAGCGCACTACCCATTTTTTTTATGGATAGTGCACTAAATAAGTGCACTATCCAATTTTTTTAATAGTGCACTAAATAAATGCACTATCCATTTATTTACGGATAGTGCACTAAAAAAGTACACTATCAATTATTTTTCATATATTGCACTTTTTTTGTGCATTATTCTCCTTTTTCTATAATTTAGTGCATTTTTTTAGTGCACTATTCATAAAATAAATGGATAATGCATTAAAAAAGTGCACTATCCATTATTTTGATATCTTGTACTTCTTTTGTGAGATGAAATTTTACGTATTTTATTGTGAGATAAAATTTTAATTTTTTTATAATATCAAATTTCAACATAACGTACAATGTAAAAAGTTACATATTTGTATGTCAATGAATGGGGTACTTTTTTATGACATGAAATTTTACGTATTTTATTTTGAGATGAAAGTTTAATTTTTTTTATAACACCAAATTGCAACATAACGTACAATGTAAAAAAATTACATATCTTCTTCGTCAGTTTCAGGAATTACGTTGAATTCATGTTGTGTTGGCTCAACTACACTCAATTGATTTATACAACAATATGGCACTCCAAAATTTAATGTTTGGGGTAAATGTTTTTGAAGGCCTATCCATTCGTTAACAATTGGATATACTGGATAGGTAGAATCTCGATGTAGTCTCTGATTTTCAAGCACTTTCCAATGCTCCTTGAAAGATAAGATCATCTAATGCATGAAAAAGCTTTAATGTCTTTTCCATTTCTAATATTTCTTTATTCAAGTGTTCAATAACTTGTGCATCATCCCTGAATTTACATATCTGAAATATCGTGTATTGTGCCTGTACAACGGTCAAACCATGCCATCGACATAACACCTTGATACAAGAATAATCCCGGACATGGATTTATGAGAGTGCGTGTTGGATCTAATTATGCACCCAAAACAGTACAAACACTACACTTGGGCTACACTTGATGGGAGCCCATCACTTAAGGGCCTTTTGGTCATTTTTAGCTTTCATTTTGTAATAGCTATATAAGTAACATGCTAGGGCCTCCATTAGGAGTTTTTGGGATATTATTGTAAGTGTTGTAAGACTTGGAACACCATAGTTAGGGCTTGGAAAAGCCACCAACCGAAACTATGGCAAGATCTAGTGTAGAATCACTAGTGATTGTGTTTGCTTGAAAACATTGATGCTTGGAAGACGGAATCCAAACTTGTATCTTTGTAAGAGATAGGTTTATTATTGTGTGTAGTGTTAAGGGTCCAAGATTGTCCATTCTTGGGTTCTTAAGATTATACCTTTATGTGGTTTATCTATCTATCCTTTTACCTTCATGTAATCTTGTATATTGTTGTGTTGTAATCTTGTGTTCTTGTTGTTATTGTTAAATTCAAATCTTGTGTCTTCTTGTTCATCATATATTATGGTTAATCTTAGTTTGGACTGTTGATTTGGTGTCAAATACACCACTATATCTTGTAATCTTATTGTTGGTAGTGAATCCGAGAGTGGTCTCCATCTTGGTCCTCGAATCCTTAAGATTTATGGACTGATTTGGATTGTTTTTCGTACCTTCCTTTTTAGTCTTGTATCATTTGGTATCAAATCTATCTTTGATTTTGTTCTTACAATACCAATATTGGGCTTTCTTTCTAAGAAAATAAAAAAAAGAAAAGAAAGACGTGTTCTTGAGCTTGAGATCTTGGCCGAGAAGTTGAACTTGTTGTTGTATCTTGGACGAATATTGTGTGTCTAGGCCTAGAATTTATTTTGCTTGTGTTTTTGTTTCAAGTGTTAGTATTCTTGTCCATTAACACTTTGAGTCGATCTATATATGAGCTTTAAAAAATTGATGTTGTTGTTGTGAAAAAGACCATGACCGTGTGTTGAATTTATTGTTCTTGGCCGTGTGAACTTGTTGTTATAGTATTGGTTGGAAGTTTTTGGTGTTGTTGTTGCTCTTGATAAAGTTGTTGTATAGTTCTTGACATTCATCACAACCTTCACCCTTGCTAAAATCGAAATACAACACCGAAAAGAACCTTGTCCATGTGTTGACACTAAAATTGGCCGTGATGTGTGTTGATGTTTGTTGTGGGGTGGACATTATTGTTCTGTTGTTGACGTGTTCTTGAAGGTTTTTGTGGTGTTCATCTTTTTTTTTTCATCTCATCTTACAACTTAAGACAACCAAAAGTGTAACATAGATTCAAAAAGGTGAACCTACTAGTTGTAAAGTTGTTTGTGAGAAGACTTAGCCATCACTTTCTTGACATCTACTTTTCAACCACTTTCCTTGTTTAGGGACCTTGTTTTGTGAGAATTGTACAAAGTCAAGTCTTGCCTTTTGAAGATTAGACTTAAAGGAGATTTAAGACATATACTTTCCATCCAAAATCAATTGTTTCCATTACATAGTAACTAAAGTTTGTAAACTTCAACTAGTGACTAATTGAAGGGTCGTGACCAATGGTATGCTGCCATGTCACCCAAGTTACTGTTCACATGAAAATTTTAAACTCAAAATTTGATCTTCTAGTTTCATTGTGTTGTTTATTTAGTTTTCTTTGTTGATTCCATTACTAACTTACAAGTTAGTTTTAGATTGTAAGTTAGTTTTGAAGCCGTCCTTCGTGTATACGTTCCTTTGTGTGTCTTATTCTTTTGAGTCGTTGTATTACTTGATCCACCCCTCACTACCTCATGGAATACAATAAAAGTTACGACACTTGTGAAATCAAAGTGAGGAAAAAAAATCCTAGAGACAAAACAATAGAGAGGGAGTGTGAGGACCATTCTTGTACAACTAACTTATTTATTGTTTTGTAGGTAAATTCTTGGCCATAATGGAAACCATTTTGGCCCTCCTTGATGCTTTGTCCCGAGATCTTTCTAGGGTAAATGCGGGTCTTGAAAAAATTGACTCGAATGTGGTAACTATGAGTGAGAGGTTGGATCTAATGGAGAGTCAAAGGAACTCTCATGCTTTTACTCCCAAAACTTTACTTCCAATGACCAATCATCCAAGACCACCACATAATGCCACAAGCCAAGCTCCAAATACCCCTCAAAACTGAGAACAAGATAGACCACATCTCCCGTAAGTTGATCAAGTCCAACAAGGAGGACTTAGAAGTCAATTTCCTCCCATCCAAGCTCCACATTACCAAATTGAGCCTCTCAACCGAAACTTCCCTTTCCAAAAATCGACACATCCAAGAAAAGGAACATAGTAGAAAGGAACGTGAGGTACATGGAGTCTACAATGATGCTTCTATGATGGAAGAAAAATTAAGTCGGGTGAGATTGAAGGCAAGTCTTAAGATGGAGAGGAAACCGAGGTGCAAAATAAAGTTGTTGACCGAGACTTGTTGTATTGAGCTCTCGGGTTCCTCCTATTTTGCGGATTGTTTTGTACCGTTTCATAATTTGACGGGCTGTTTTGTGCTGTAAATTTGTGGGCAAATTTCTCTCAAGATGGAGAGGATGATACAAGAATAATACCGGACATGAATTTATGAGAGTGCGTGTTGGATCCGAGACTTGGTGTGTTCAATTGAAGAGCCAAATAGGACCTAATTATGCACCCAAAACAGTCCAAACACTACACTTGGGCTACACTTGATGAGAGCCCATCACTTAAGGGCCTTTTGGTCATTTTCAGCTTTCATTTTGTAATAACTATATAAGTAACATGCTAGGGCTTCCATTAGGAGTTTTTGGAATATTATTGTAAGTTTTGTAAGACTTGGAACACCATAGTTAGGGCTTGGAAAAACCACCAACCAAAATTAGGGCAAGATCTAGTGTGGAATCATTAGTGATTGTGTTTGCTTGAAAACATTGATGCTTGGGAGGCGGAATCCGAACTTGTATTTTTGTAAGAGATAGGTTTATTGTTGTGTGTAGTGTTAAGGGTCCAAGATTGTCCATTCTTGGGTTCTTAAGATTATACTTTTATGTAGTTTATCTATCTATCCTTTTACCTTCATGTAATCTTGTATATTATTGTGTTGTAATCTTGTGTTCTTGTTGTTATTGTTAAATTCGAATCTTGTGTCTTCTGGTTCATCATATATTGTGGTTAATCTTAGTTTGAACTACTGATTTGGTGTCAAATACACCACTATATCTTGTAATCTTATTGTTGGTAGTGAATCCGAGAGTGGTCTCCATCTTGGTCCTCGAATTCTTAAGATTTGTGGACTGATTTAGAGTGTTTTTCGTGCCTTCCTTGTTAGTCTTGTATCACACCTCATAATCACACCGTTTAGAATATAGTTGAGTCCACTGAAGTGTTTCTCCCCAAATAATAAAATCACCAGCTTTAGAGGAGTATGTTTCTCCGACAATGATACGTCCAGCAATTTGTAAATCATGATAAATAGAAATAGGTTTATTTTCTAAGGGACGAATTCGATCATACCATTTTTTCCCTGATAAATCTATATAACACCCAAATACTTTTGCAAAATTTTTTGAAATTCTCTCATTTTTTATTTTTCTACTATCAAACCAACTTTTCATTGAAGTTTGACGTAATACGTTATTTGTAATAAGTTGTAAGATGCTATCTCAAAATAAAATACGTAAAATTTCATCTCACAAAAAATTACACCATTCATTGACATACAAATACGTAACTTCTTACATTGTACATTATGTTGTAATTTGGTATTATAAAAATTTAAAATTTGATCTCACAATAAAATACGTAAAATTTCATCTCACAAAAGAAGTACAGATATCAAAATAATTGATAGTGCACTTTTTTAATGCACTATCCATTTATTTTATGAATAGTGTACTAAAAAAATGTACTAAACTATAGAAAAAGGGGAATAATGCACAAAAGAAGTGTAATATATCAAAAATAATTTATAATGTACTTTTTTAGTGCACTATCCATAAAACGAATGAATAGTGCACTTATTTAATTCACTATTCATAAAAAAAATGGATAGTACACTTATTTAGTGCACTTTTCATAAAAAAATGAATAGTGCACTATCCTATTTTAACGGTGTGTCAAGACTGCAAAAAGGATATTGTGCACTTACTTTGTGCAAATAATCTATTTTTTTAACTTTTTAAATCAGTAACATAGACTGATTCCTTTTTAAATATGATGGTATATTTAGATTCCGCACTTGCATTCATGCTGCACGAGGAAAAATTATCAAACCAAGTCAAACAAAACTGCATCACTCTTCGCAAGTCCTCAAACTATAAAGAACAAGCTTAGCAAAAGCAATACTGTGGAGAAAGCAAAATGACCTGATTTGGCGAGCACGGGTGCCCAGGATTCTTGCACGCTCATATTTCGTCATAAACTTTGACGTCTTCCTAGGTCGTTCCACAGGCTCTTGCTCTGTTTTTTCCGCACCTTCACCCAACAGGGGGTCTGGAATGTCGCCATTGTTGCCATTATCTTATTCAATCTCTGCTCCTTCCTGTCAGTTAAGCCAAATAATGAAAAATACTCCATCAAATACTTATGCAACATTAACATAGCTATAATAAGGATTACAAATAAGACAAATCATCTTACCTCAGGCTCAGGATCCATTGGCTCGTCCATGTATCTGCACAAATGTGGACAGATTAAATGCCGATTAGGTACAATACCCAATGACGCTTACCAAAATCTAACATAAATTATCTTCACAAACACCGAATTAAAAAAAAAAAAGAAAAGAAAATACCCTATTTCATCTTTGAACTATATCCAAAACGCCTGAGACACACCTCAACTTAACGGGAGTCCTATTATCCCTGAACTAATTAAAAGTATAATTTTAACATCCTTAATGTCTACGTGGCACACACGTGTGCCTACATGGACTCTTCAGTGTATTGTATCATGTAAGCACTAAAAGTGTCAAAATCACCCTTTTAATTAGTTCAAGGGGTAATAAGACCCCTTTAAATTGAAGTGTGTCTCAACCGTTTTATATATAGTTCAAGAGTGAAATAAAACATATCTAAAAAAAAAAAAAAAAATAAACCAAGTAACCAACGGTTTAACTGCAAAAATAGCTACTAGAAAAGGTCAATACCTTACTCAATGCATATAATAAGAGTCAAGCATCTAGTACCTCTAAACTATTACCAAATTTGCTACGACATACTCTAAATCACGGATTTCAATTACTCCTGAACTAAATTTTAGCATATTTTTGTCTATCTTGTTTAGCTGACATGATAGTTTTTGTCAATCTTTTTAGCTGATGTGACACCTTTATGTGGACCTTATTTTATGTAATAAAGGTGTCACATTAGCATAAAAGGTTGATAAAAATATGCTAAAATTATTTTAGGGGTAGTAGGACCCCTGTGAAGTTGGATTGTGTCTTAACAACTTTGGCCAAATTCGGGGATACTGGATGCTTATCTCTATATAATAATCTAGGGAAAGCATGACATAAAATGAGTAGAAAACTCCCAAGTAGGGGTGTACATAGGTCGAGTTGGTTCGATTTTTATTAAAAAAAATCAAACCAATCATGTCAGTTTATTAAAACTAGAAACCAAATCAAACCAACATAAAATTATTTTTTCGATTTAGGTTTTAGTTGGTTTTTTTTGGATTTTTTTATAATCTTAATTTTTTACAATTATATTGTGATCGAAGATTAAATCAAATATGTTTTCATTCATGTGCTAATGAAAAACTATAATTATGAAAAAATGAGGAGCGGAAAACTCTCTTGAAACTAAAAAGTGAGATGAAGAGTGAAAAGTTTATGTTTTAAGTTTATATTGGGTTTTCGATCATTTAATTAGCAATTAATGGACAAATATTACAACTTAAAGACCCAAATCTAAATATATATAGGGCAAAATTCAGAAATAGCATACTTATCTCCTTAATTATGAGTTTCATAGCAACAGTTTCATAATTGCATAATATAGCAAGTTGTATTTTATATTTTTGCAAACTGTTGCTATAAAAATACAAATACATATAATTTTTACTACCCTTATGATCGATATGTATTTTATATTTTTGCAAACTGTTGCTACAAAAATACAAATACTTACAAATACGTATGCTACAAAATGTAATTTGATAAAAGTGTTGCTATTTTTTTATAATTTAATACTTAAGTATGTTCCTTTATGTATTTTTTTCAATATATATCTATATTTATTTTCAAATTATTGAAAATTACTAAAACTAGTTGAAAAAGTATTTAAAAAGTAGATTATAATTAATATTTTATGTA
>NC_061119.1:21838189-21841752 GCF_002878395.1 Capsicum annuum
TCGGTTTGATTCGGGTTCGGTTTGACTTTTTTTTTTGTTAACACTAAACCAAACCAAGATTGGTCCGTTTTTTTTTCTAACGTCAAACCAATCAAACCAAATCATACGTCGATTTTTTTTCTCGGTTTGATTTAATTCGTCGGTTCGATTTGACTTAACGGTTTGATCTGTACACCCCTACTCCCAAGTTTGTATAAGCGTGTACTTATAAAGCAATATACATTGAAAAGGTTTGCTGCAATCTTTGAGATACTCAGATGAATTGAGATGAGGTAAGCTCGATCTTTTCGAGAAAACGGTAACACAAATTTTGGTCACTTGGGGATGGAAAGGCAAGGAAATATTTCTATAAAAGTTTCTTGCCTTCTATGATAAAAGTTTAGTAGATCAAAATTCTTAATGTCTTCATGTGTCCAACAATAGGGGAAATAAAGGTAAATAGTTTCAGTCCTGTTATTTAAACCAAACTAAATAATTTGACCTTAGTAGTTAAAAGTAATTTCATCCAGTGTTGTTCATTATCTAAAGGATTGCATAGTGGAACCTGAACATTTTAAACACGGGCAATCCAGTTTCTCTTTGTTCTGAAAAGGAAATTTGTCAATCTGATTCTACATACTTCTAAATAACATGATAATCTACTTAACCAATATGTTACCTTACATGATTAAGAAGGCAGCTCGGTGCACAAAACATTCCGTGTTCACTCACGATACCATTCTCAAGGCGGTATGATGTGTGCAAACATCAGTGGTGGATTCCACGGCTTGAAGTCAAACGTAGACAACTTTAAAGTTGCTCGGCGGCTCCTGTTCTTGCTGTTTTGTGGTTAAGTTTCAACCTTTTTACGATAATGCATTTGTGACTACAGGCGGTGCAATAGGAATTGGTTTTGGAGACAGCAAGAGTTTTAGCAATGTGGAATGTCCATGTCATTATTGCAGCGCTAAATTTGGAGGCCGCGAATGAGGCAAAACAGTGTATTCTCAAGAACAATAAAGATGCTCACATCAATATTGAGAAACTTGACCTGAACTCAATTAGATCTGTCAAGGCATTTGCTGATAATTTCAACGCACTTAACCTTCCCCTCAACATCCTAATGTAATTGCTCTCGACGCTTCTTCAGTTTGCCTTTCGATTGAGTTTTACTAATACCATATGTTTGCCTAATGAGAATTCGCAAAACAGAAACAATGCAGGTGTCATATCACTACCAAAACAAAGAGGAAAACCGACCACTTTGCAGGTGTCATATCACTACTAAAAAAAAAGGAAAACCGACCACAAATATTTTCGACCACAAAACCGATCAAAGTGTGTGGTCGGTAAAACTGTGGCAACTTTTTAAAAACCGACCTCGTGTGGTCAGTTTTTTATTAATTTTTTTTAATTCATTATTATTTTATTAAAAAAAAAAAATTTAAAAATAAAAAAATTCAAAATAAACCGACCACAGGTGGTCGGTTTTATTTTAAAATTTATTAATTAATTTTATTAAAACCGACCACTTCGGTTTTAAAAAAAAAAAATTTAAAAAATCGACCACTTGTGGTCAGTTTTTATAAATATTTTTTAATTATTTTTTTTTAAAAGCTACCACATGTGGTCGGTTTTTTGATAATTTTGTAAAAGAAAATATTGAAAATTTTAAAAAAAGCTACCACATGTGGTCGGGTTTTTTGATAATTTGATTAAAAAATATATTTAAAATTTAAAAAAAAAGCTACCATATGTGGTCGGTTTTTTTGATAATTTTGCAAAAAAAAAAATATTGGAAATTTTCAAAATACAAAAATTAAAAATCAAATTATTTACAATATAGTCCACCAATCATTTACAAACATTGATTATTATCTATAATACATCCCACCAATCATATATATGTAATCAACAAACCACCATAAGAATACAAACATTATTTATAAAATTTATCGAGGTTCCAAATCCAAACTATAAAACATACAAAATACTAAAAACTACAACTCATCATCCGCATCTTCATTCTCAGCCTCATCCATTCAATTATCGATATTTCGTTAATATATTCAACTTTAATCAGATTCCATCTACACAATCAATCATCACATTCAAGTGATTAGTTCAAGTCACAAAAGTTCACATTTCAAATACCTACACCTAAACATTTTCAAGTAACTAATTCACTTCACACGTTACCAAACTAAACTTAATTCAAAATGAAAAAAACGTACCTACACTTAAATATTTTGAAGACACTAATTCACTTCTCAAGTGACCACATTTTACTAAAATCAAAACGCAAGTTCACATTTCAAGTACCTAATTTCAAAACAAAAGTCACTATTCCATAATTTAAGTAACGACACTTAAACATTTCAAGTCACAAAGTTACTTCACAAGTTACCTAACAAAACTAAATTCAAAATGAAAAGTTCACATTTCAAGTACCTACACCGAAACATTTTCAAGTCAATAATTCACTTCGCAAATTACCAAACTAAACTAAATTTAAAATGAAAAGTTCACATTTCATGTACCTACACTTAAACATTTTCAAGTCACTAACTCACTTCTCAAGTGACCACACTTAACTATATTCAAAACATGATATTAACCTTTCAAGTAACTACACTTAAACATTTTCGACACTAATGCACTTCTCAAGTGACCACACTTAACTAAATTCAAAACACAAGTTCATATTTTATGTACCTAAACTTAAACATTTTCAAGTCACTAACTCACTTCTCAAGTGACCACACTTAACTATATTCAAAACACAAGTCCACCTTTCAAGTAACTGCACTTACACATTTTCGACTCACTAATGCACTTCTCAAGTGACTACACTTAACTGTATTCAAAAGACAAGTCCGTATTTCAAGTAACTACACTTAAACATTTTCGACTCACTAATGCACTTCTCAAGTGACTACACTTAACTATATTCAAAACACAAGTCCACATTTCAAATAACTACACTTAAACATGTTCAAGTCACTAACTCACTTCTCAAGTGACCACACTTAACTATATTCAAAACATGATATCAACCTTTTAAGTAACTATACTTAAATATTTTTGACTCGCTAATGCACTTCTCAAGTGACCGCGCTTAACTAAATTCAAAACACAAGTTCACATTTTAAGTACATATGCTTAAACATTTTCAAGTCACTAACTCACTTCTCAAGTGACCACACTAAACTATATTCAAAACACAAGTCCATATTTCAAGTAACTACACTTAAACATTTTCGACTCACTAATGCACTTCTCAAGTGACCACACTTAACTATATTCAAAACACAAGTTCATAATTCAAGTAACTACATCTAAACATTCCAAGTCACTAATTCACTTCACAAGTGACCAAACTTAACTAAATTAGAAACACAAGTCCACGTTTCAAGTACCTACACTTATGCATTTTCAAGTCACTAACTCACTTCTCAAGTGACCACACTTAACTAAATTCAAAACACAAGTCTACATTTCAACTACCTACACTTAAACATTTTCAAGTACTTATTCACTTCTCAAGTGACCACACTTAACTAAATTCAAAATACAAGTCCACA
>NC_061119.1:21841852-21845119 GCF_002878395.1 Capsicum annuum
TCTCAAGTGACCGCGCTTAACTAAATTCAAAACACAAGTTCACATTTTAAGTACATATGCTTAAACATTTTCAAGTCACTAACTCACTTCTCAAGTGACCACACTTAACTAAATTCAAAACACAAGTCTACATTTCAACTACCTACACTTAAACATTTTCAAGTACTTATTCACTTCTCAAGTGACCACACTTAACTAAATTCAAAATACAAGTCCACATTTCAAGTACCTTAAGAAAATTTCCTTTAAAGTCCCTACACTTAACCATTTTCAAGTGACTAAGTCACCAACCAAACCACTTTCAAAACACAAAATCCCTTTTAAAATCCCTACACTTAACCATTTTCAAGTAACTACACTTAACAATTTTCAAGTCATGTACTAGCATTTCAAGTCACTACACTTAGCTATTTTCAATTAACTAATTCACATTTTCAAGTTACTATACTTAACCATTTTCAAATAACACTTCTATATCTATCCATTTTCAAGTAAGTAAACTTAACCATTTTCAAGTCATTACTACGCATTTTGATACAAGAATGACCAGCGACCAACAACACACCAAAACATACATCCAAAACAGTCCACAAGTTCAAGAGAACCGAGACGACCACGACGGCTGAGCAGAGACGGCGTCGCCATTGATGGTAAAGACGTCTTAGAGAGAGAGAAGGGTAAAGATAAGTATAGAGAGAGGGCGGAGGCGGATGATATAAGGAGATTACTCCTTAATTTGCACACAATCAGGTTCAATATTATTCAAATAATTACGAACAACTCAACTAAGTACAAAAAATCACCTATACATGGAGAAATCAAGATTACACATTGAACTAAATACTATAACATAACAGTTCACGAATCCACAAGTCATCGCTTAGGGCAAACGAAAATCATACAAAAATACAACTTTTACATATGTCGATATATGAATATAAAAAAACTTGAAATTAGAATAGGGGATTGACAATCAAAATCCAGCGGATTTGCTCATTTAAAAAGAAAAAGGATGGAAACATATGTTAGTTAACAGATATAAATAAACATGCATTCAAAATAATCTAGTCAAAATGATAGCGCAAGTGTCATGTATTTTTGAGATTTCTTCCACAATGCTAGTTTAGGCGCATAACGACACACAAAAATTGCAGGATTTAACTCAAAACTCACAATTAGATCTTAATAGGATCGTTCACAAGAGAAAATAGATAAAGAAGTACGAGTTTGAATGGAATAGCAAACCTAAGATAGATTCTCTCAGAATCCGTCATTTTCGATGAGAAAAGGGTTGCATGGCTGGTTCGCCGATGATGGAGGCATGAGAAAAGACAGAAGAAGCCATCAGTGGTGCTGGGTTGGATCGTCGCTAATGATGGTGGTGGCTGCAGCGCTGGAGGGGTGACGCCATGACTGGTGAGGTCTGGTCGGAGGTGGAGCAGCACGGAGGGGAGAGAGGCGCCGGAGGGGGCTGTTTCGTTGGAATAGAAGGACTGCGCCAGTGACGGCGTTGAAGCGGAGAAGGAGGAAGACGATGGGGACCTCGTGGTGGTGTTGGAGCCGCGCTGGTAGCGACGCTGTTGTCGCCGATGGGGGAGGTAAGATGGAGAGAGTCTAGAGAGAGCCAAGGAAGGCTGCCTCTTTTTTTGTTTTTTTGGAAATCAGGGACTAGGGTTAGGTTGTTTTTAATAAGGAAAGAGGTAGATCAAACCTCAGCCGTTAGATCAATTTTGATCAACGCCTAGGATTTTAAGATTATGTGAGGTTAGAATATGGCTAGGATTGCAAGAAATCAGGCTAAGATTGTAACAAGTGGCTAGAATTGCAAGAGATTGGATTAAGATTGTAATGGACTGAGTAGAGTAGGCTATAATTGTAAGAAATTGAATGAAATTGGATTAAAAGGTAAATGAATTAGGCAAGATAATTTTAAGTAGGCTGTTATTTAAATATTTAATAATAATAATAATAAATAATGATAATAATAATTAAATAACAATAATTTAAATAATAATAATAATACTATAAATAATAAATAATAACAATATATATGATAATAAATAATAATAAAAACAATAATATCAATAAATAGTATTAAATAATAGAAAACTTAGACAGTGTATTTGCAAAAAATGTGAGTGCGCACAATTACATGAAAAGTAATTTAATTAATAAAATTATGTAAAATATTGTATTTGAATTAATAAATCGTAAAATGATATAAAAAATTAATAAAATAACTTATATATATATATATATACATCACGAATGTGACACGTCGACAATCTGTTTGATGTAAGAAAAAAAATATGAAAAAAATAATAATATTTAAAAAAATTTAGTAATTTTGTTAAAATAACAGCCTAAATGTAGTATCAGGAGGTCAAAATTGGGTGTCAACAATGGTTAAGATCTAGAGGTAGAGAATTTAATTATGAATTGACTAAAATTTAAAAATTGAATTACAAATTGACTATGATTGTAATAAATTGGCTAAAATTGTAATGAATTAAATAAAATAGGCTAAAATGGTAAGAACTTGGATAATATAAAATAGTAAATAATATATAATAAATAATAAATATTAATAACGGATGAGACCTAAATATTAAGATTTTGATTAAAATTAGATGAAAAATTTAATTTAGCCTAATTAGATACAATTTGGCTAGAATTATAATAAATCGGGTAAAATTAATTTAAAATAGTTATGAATTGGCACAATTGAGTTATATATATATATATATACCTCGTAATACAACCTGTTATATATATATATCGATTACTGCATACGTCACTACACGAGATATACGGATATACATATATTTAATTGTCTATCAGCTTTCAGATACGTACTATAAACATCAAATACACGATTTTACTACCCCATAACAATATACAACATATTTTACAAATACTTAGATGAATTATCGATTACATTATCGTATGTCATTAATATACCTTTACTGTATAATATGTATATATATACACCTATACATACACACACATATACACACTATCGACTATATCGAGTTCTAAATATGTACTATATCTATCAAATACGTTCACAAGTATATTATCCAATAATATAATGTGATGTGCTTCTTATACTTACTCAGATGAGTGATTGATTAATTATATTTGATTATCTTAATTATATATATATATATATATACATATATATATATATATATATTTGATTACATATATATAATTATTGCTCACTAAAAATTATTTATTTATTATTTTTTTTAGTTCAAAAACCGA
>NC_061119.1:21848119-21994207 GCF_002878395.1 Capsicum annuum
TTTTTTTTTTAAAAACCGACCACAAGTGGTCGGTTTTCTTATTTTTTTTTAATTTTTATTTATAAAATAATTGATAATTAATTTAAAAATTATTGAAAAAAATTATTTTGAAATTTTAAAATATAAAAGCGACCAAGCGGTCGATTTTAATTTTTTTTTTTTTTTTTTAAAAAACCGACTACATGTGGTCAGTTTTTTCCGATCACAATCTGTGGTTGGTTTTTTAGTTTTTTTTAGTAGTGTATTCTGTCCATATCAGCTTTCAGAAGATGGCATAGTGATGCAATTCGCAACAAATTAATGCACATCTTGCAGCTGATTTAGTTCTCAAACCATTATCTTGGTTTTTCTTTAGTTTTTCATGTCATTTCTACTTGACTAACCTTCTTATAGACAAAATGAAGGAAACAGCTAAAGCTACTTGTACTCAGGGTAGGATTGTGAACTTGTCATCAATAACTCACTTTTTCACTTATAAAGAAGGGATATGATTTGACAAAATCAATGACAAGAACAGGTATACTACGATCTATCTACCTTTGATCCAGGGCAATGTATACACACCATGGTAAATTACTAAATCATGACTTATCTTTTAATTTTCACCCACCTGTTGCTTCTTTGAACCAGTTATCAGGATAAACTAGCATATGGTCAGTTGAAATTAGCCAGCGTATTGCATGCCAATGAGCTTTCTCGCCGATTGCAGGTAATGGACTAGATCGTTTGCTTCCTTGAAGGAGCCATTAGCAGGAGATATTTTTATATGTCTAAACTAGATCGCGCTGTCTGTTTTAGTTCACGACCTCAAGTTGTTGAATCATGTGAACTATCTCATATGCAAGTTTAAACTTTAAACCGTTAGAGATTAGGCATTCTTGCTATTTTCTATTAGTCTTCAGTACTATGCTCCTTCACATGCTAGTGACTAAGCACCAGGAATGGAGCTACTGTCTCGAACCCAATAGCTTTGGTTCAAACCTTGTATTGTCTTAAAAATCTATTGAATATGTACAAGTTATTGTTGGGTTCAAGGTGTATATGTGAATGGAAAATGGAGGGAAAATGATGGAGGGAAGAGAGACACCAAATTAGAAAGTGTACTTGTTATAGTACGAGCCCTACTAATTACCTATTTGTGGAACAAGTAAGTAGACGTGGTTCATAGAAGTAAATACTGAACACAATATTTTTACGTGAAAAATACCCAGCTCAAGAAAAGTGTAAAAAACTATGACCTATAGCTCTACAGGATTTAACCCCAACTTCACTATAATACTTGAGCCTCAACAATCAACAGGATTACAAGACTTCTTGTAAACTAGGAATTAAAATTTCTAACTCCTATCATTACAAAAACACAAATCTTTCCAAGATAAGTGTTCCCAAGTCTTCGAGTTACCCAACTTGAAGACACAATTCCTAACTCAGTTTATAGATCATTGAGACTAGAACAATGACTCATTACAACTCAAAGAACCTAACTACTACACATAGTCTACGACTTGCTAAGTAAAAGACCAGGTTCTTCTTCAAGTATGTGAACTGATATGCTGATTGTTGATTTTCTTTTCAGTGCTTGAGTACCAAGCCTTTTAATTTCGTTTGTTGTATTTAAGCCCTCCTCTGATAAAGTTTTTTTTTTTATGTCTACTTCTCTCTCCAGTAGGACTCTTATCAAGTGACTCTTCTACTTGTTGCTTCCGCCTCTTTCTCTCTTAGATTTAATATGACTCTTTCTTCTCTTATTGTTGGACTCCTTGATCAACCCAACTTCTGCACTATTTCATGTTTCTCTTCATCTTGACTAGGACTCTTTTGCAGAACTTCTTATTCTACTCAACTTCTGATATGATAGATATTATCCATTTCTGTTTGTATGCAGAGACATCTTATCCATAACTTGTCTGCAGCTTAGCTTTGTTCACTTGGATGGATTAGCTTTTACAACATGTTTCATTCACATGTCTATCATCAAAACTCCACATGTCCTAACAAATTCCCCCTTTTTGATGATGACTGTTGACACCTAATTTTTGCCCCCCACGACTAAGTTTAGTCCTGAGCTTCTTCAATTTTCAATACAATTGAAACATTTATGTTATCTGAATAAAAGTTTTTCTAAATATTTATTTGGGTGGATTCGTCATTTTAAGTAGAGATTATATAAAATCGTGTTCAATTATACGAGATTATATAATTTGATTACTTAAATATTTATTCTATGTAATATCGAATTTTAATTAAGGATCACTTTGAAAATAAATATAATAATTAAAGTCTTGATTTAAATATATTTGTCTTAAAAAATAATTTATCTGAATAAATATGTGTTTGATTTTATCGAATCTAGAAGCTCGGGGTTAAATGAGGTATTAATTCATTTCAAATTTTGACTTAATTTGGCCAATCTATTTGATTTGACCATAATTGAAATCAAATTAACCATAATTGCGATGCAATTGGCCAATTGATTTTCAATTTGGCCAAAACTTAAATGAATTGCCCAAATCCCCAATTCACATTCCTAATTATCTAACCCATACCTCTCAATTAATAACCCATTCCAATTTTTAACCCAATTTTGCCAAACCCCTAGGCCCATTTCGTGTTTTCTTCAAACAATAGCCCAACGAGAGGACTTCCAATTAACAGCATCAATAGGCCTAAATCCAACCCCCTCCAATAGCCCAAAGGTCCAAAGATCCGGCCCACTACCTCATTTCCCTTCTTTTTTCCACAAAACCCTTCTCTTCCAAGGCAGCAAAGCTGCGTACAAACTCCATCAACTTTGCAACCCGCCTCCAACAACCCGATTCAGCCAAAACCGAACCATCTCCAACCCGTTTTCGAACCGACTTAGTCCCAGCCCGTCAGTTTTCTCTTCACACGTATTTTACGCAACATTTGGACGAAGAGAAGCCTCGAATCTTCTAGAAACAAGGCTAGGTGGCCTCTCCAACGGCTCAATCCCGTGATCCTCGGATGATATTGTACGATTTCGTACATATTGGGACGTTTTTCATTGGTTCTTAAAGGAAATTAATTTTTCCCAAACCCTATTGGTTCACCCGTCGTAAATTTCTCGGAGAAAATCCAAAATGGGTACGATTGAGGATGAAAAACGGGGCTGTGGAGGAGATTTTTGAATTTCAAATCCTAGGGTTCCCTTCTTTTGAATCCCGAAAATACCCCGATTATGTTTCTATATAAGAACCGGTTGGGTCATAATTCGAGGGATTGGAAATTCTTGAATTCAAAAATTTAGGTTTGGAAAATCCAAACTGAGAGGTTCAAAATTTGGAGTCTCAAAAGAGTGAAAAAATTTTCTTGTTTCTACTGGAGGAGAAAAAATTCTTGAAAAGGCAGAAACACGGGTAGAAAATTTTTGGGGTTCAAAAATTCAGTTCGTTGTATAAATTAAGGCTTCGAGTTGACTGCGAATACATTTTTTTGGTGGTTGCGAGTTCGACGCTAGTTCGTTATCCCATTTTGCTGCCTGGAAAGAGGTAAACACTCTTGTCCTTTTAATTCCATTATTTTCTGCTTCATCCCCCTTTCTCCGTAGTATTAGTCAACTGTTTAATAATAATCATGAATGAGGCTGGGATTTGTTCACTTTAGATGGACGGGATGGCCTTAGGAGGTGTTGGTAATTGTTGTTATGCTATTTCGCCAAGTCAGTATTCATGTCATAATTTTCAGTGTAATTATGTTAAATATATTGTCTCTTAATTAACAATGTTAGTGGTCAGCAAGTCCATAGCTTGAATCGGCTGCTTGAATACTGTCTAGTTTTGATGAAGATTGTAAGAGCGGTTTTGATTTATAGACTTAAGGGGATACTTTGGGGTGTACTATTGTGTATATATTGGTATGATCCATGTTTCAAATACCTTTATGTTCATATGATTCATGAGGTTCACACGAGTTTGAATTCGATTTGTTGTTTTAGCCTTAATCTTTCATTTGTCGCTATTGTTCATGTAGCTTGCTTACTTTTGTAGTTGAACATTTTCCTTACTTTAGTCTTAACCCCTTTAGTCTGTTACCTGTAGTTTTGAACTCAAGATTCAATCTTTATTTTTTTTATTCTTTATTTTTATCACTAAATCCTGATTTCCGAAGAATCCTACTTGCTATGATTTTTGATTCTTGATTTCACGTCTGATATTGTTCACGATAGCTTAGATCCATAGTAATATGTTTCATGTCAGCACCTAGTTTACTGTTTTAGCTAGAATATTGTATGCTGTACTCTGTTGATTCATTATTTGCAGTGGTTTAGGTTCATTGTAGTTCTCTGTTGTGGTTTAGTGTGGTCTGACTCATAGCTCTGATTCAATGACTCTTAACCCAACTCGGACGAGTGTATCTTTCCAGATTCATTTCGAGTGTTTTTCTCCCTTTTGTTTTCCATTCTTCACGATTGAGGTCATCTCTGATAGGACTTGAACTTTTCCTGCCTCGTCAGTTGGTTTAATCTTGCTGTTTTGATTCACTGTGTTGTCTTGATTTGTTAAAAAAATAGTCGTTCTCTAGCATTTTGTGTAAAGATCTGCTGGTTTAATTTATGATCTAATTATTAATTTTGTTTGATAAAAGAAGGAGGGTTGCTTTGTGACCCAATGCTTGATTTTTCTTTGAAAAGTTGTAACATTGTGGCATTTCCAGTTTAGATTTCTATGTTTCTTTACTTTGTTTTTTTATGTAGTTAGTTTTCTCTATTTTGGCTCTTTTGAATTGATCGTACTATTCTTGTCCTGAGCCGGGGGCTGTGGGAAACAACCGCTCTACTTCATCTGAGGTAGTGGCGCGGATTGCTACACTTACTCCCTATACTCCATTCTGTGGGAATATGCTAAAATCCAAATGTCATTAAGAAATGGTTTTCTCTGTAAGTAGTTCTTTTGAGTCAAGGTCAAGATTTTATTTAGGAGGTTGTAGGTATAGACTTTTTGTTCCATCTACCGCGAATGTTATCTCTAATAAATTTGTGGTAATTCAGGCTGTGTAAGGAGTTTTCTTTGTAATCAATTAAAGCTAGAACTACACCTTTCTCGACCTAATATGATAGAAATGGTGATGTATTTTGTCATTATAGTTCCTAATCTTGGTGCTTCATGGATTTTTGAATGATAGTTAGATGTTTTATCTGGTTAAGTATGGCTTAAGCTAAAGCGTCAAACGTGAAGGACTTGACTGTATGCTACTTTATCAACTGGTTTTTAAACAAAATAAGGGATGGTTATTTTTGCTAACTTTCATGGGGGAACAAATGTTTGTCTTAGCTGATTAAAGTTGATTGTTGCGGCTCTTCTTGGCCTCTCTTTAAATTGGTGGTGTGAGAAGTATTTTAATCAAAATAAAGTTTCTTTGAATGTTCCATTGACGTCCCTTTATGTGCATTTGATACATGTTTTTCTTTGTTGTCTTACCTGCTTATTTTAACATAGTATTAATTCTTTGTACTTCATTGTTTTCTTTGCATGAACCTGCTTGGGAGTCCAAATAGACTCTTTCCCTTAGAATCTCATAATGATCCATTGAGGCCTGTCGCATCGAGTCAAGCCCGAAAGAAGGCCTTAAGTAGACAATCTCATAGTGCACGGACGCAAGGAGTCCAAGGAAGAAGCACGGGTTAAAATCCCGTATTCGAAGTGGCTAAGAGACTTAAAAGTCTCATTTATTTGCTTAGTTATTTATCGTTGTCTTTATGTATTCATTTCTTGGTTGTCTTATTTCTTTATTTTATTCATTCGGGCCACAAAACCAAAGTTGTATTTAATACAGGTGGAGTGAGAATCGAGCCAAAAGGGGCTTGGAAACATAGAATTAGGACAGGTGAAAATGGGTCAAAAACCCAACTAGATTAGGACAGGGTTGATGGTTTGGGCTTTAAAGCCTAAATCACTACTTCTCCTCTTTCCCCTTTCCTTTTTGCTTATTTATTTTACGTGTTTCTTGCGAACCTAGTTGAATCCCTAATTAAGTCGCTAAAAAACTGATTTTGCAAAAACTTTTTCCTAATCAACTACTTTTCAACAAATTAATCTTTTTGAAGTTGGTCAAAAGACGTTTTTAAATAGTCTGGATCACCGCAAGTTAGCGGACGTTTTAGGTGCCTAACACCTTCTTAAAACGTTAATATGAACCTCTTACTTAGAATCTTCAAAACTTGAACGATTTTTTTGTTTTGGATCGTTTAAAGTATTTTATAAAGGTTTCTTAATTCCTTTTTCAAAATTAAGTAGCGACTCTAAATAAGTCAAAATTTCTCCGCAAAACAGAAATGACGACTCTACTGGGGATTGTTTGAACTAGGTTCTAACCAAATGTTTGATTTTGTCTTTTGATTAACTATTTATGTGTTCATATGTTTTGATTCTGTAAAGTTTAACTATCACATCTCATGGTATATTCCTGTATTATTTAAACTTTTTTGGGGTTTCGTGAATGTCCCAGCCCCTGTTGTTCAATTTCAAAATGTGTTGGAAATCGAATGGCTTATTAGCACGTGAGTCATCTGATGGTTGTTCGTATTTTCAAACTCAAGTTGTCCGCTTGAGAACCAGTGTTCAAACCCACTCTAGACACCGAGGATAGAACGAAACCAAAATCCTATTTTAGGCATGAGCCTAGGACGTCCCAATACCCGAGCGGGGTATTGAGCCTATTAGAAAACCTGCCCAGCGTCTATTGACCCCGAGTCAATTACAGACGAATCATATTTATGTGTTGAAAAAATATGTGCTTGTCTAATTTAATCCATTACCCTTTGGGGTCGGGGGAAGGCTTATCTTTATTTGCTTTCATGTAGAATATGGCTCAACTACATTCCCACGAAAAGTTCAAGATGGTTACTAAAACCGACAATTTCTTAAAGTTATGGTGGGATCACATGAGCGCAGAAGAGAGAAAGATTGTTAGAACACACATCGGGCATCTCCCTTCTTTGATCGAGATGGACGCTTGGCCTGAAATGATCCATGTACTAACAAATTTTTGGGATGATCAGAATATGGTATTTTGCTTTGAGGATGTTAAATTGACTCCTATCATTGAAGGGGTATTGATTTGTTACGAGAGTACTGAAATGTGTTTTAAGAGAAGGGAGACACTTGATAAGAACATTTTAGTCCTAGTTGTGTGGGATCGTCAAAAGATCAAGGAGGTATTTTTAACTGATGACGACACCTGGCTAGGAGAACGTGATAGAGCAAATATCACTTTTCATGAGTTAAATCATCGGTTAGGAAGATTCAATGCTTTTCACAAATTTGGACATAAATTTGAGTCATAAGCAAAATAGAGGGAGACGAGAGCCTTTGTATTTGCGGTGGGCCTACTTGGAACCATGGTGTTCCCACAAGGGGAAAATGGCACAATTCATCTAAGTGTTGTCCCAGTGACCCATGCACTCTTCTTTGGAATGGAGTACAATTCTAAAAAGATATTCCACAACTTAGCTCCCATGATTGTTGTAGACATATATCGAGCTTTGGGAAGATGTCAAGTTGAGAATCATTTCTTTCAAGGCTGCAACCTTATATTGCAATGGTGGATGAATGATGCATCTGGTGAAAAATCCTAGAACGGTACAACCCGATTACAAAACAAGAAGGAATCTGCTAGAATCGCATGACATGTGGTTGTTCCTACACAAGTTCAAAACAGAAGCATCTCATGAATTTTGGTTTAAGACTCTTGGATAATTAAGAGGTGACAATGTGCAATGGTCCATTAACTACCTTCGTTTAGGGAAATACACTATTCAAGGGGGCGAGTGGCCTTTTCTAGTGCTTTTGGATCTCAGGGGAACCATCCCTACAATTCCGACAGAGTTCTTAGGCAATTTAAGATCAAGCAGGAGATACCTCAAATCGACTCTATGCTCAAATTCTTCACCGAGTATGATGAAAGCGAGCCCCCGCTCAAAGACAATATGATAAACGGATGGAGAAGAATAAGGTGGATAGAAGTCTCTTTCCGTTTAGGGTATGAACCCGAAGTCAGCGACACTTATAAGGATTGGTTAAAAAAAAGCCTCACCGAAGCATTAATTTCGGGGCCTAACGTGCCCACTCGGGTCGTGGATGTAGAATCTGAGCATCAGATCCGACTCCACGGGCTTCAAGATAAGTTTTAGAAAAGTGAAATCACGCACCGCCAGATGCATGTTGAGGGAAGAGTTGAAAAGAGCTGTAAGAGGCTGATGATGCTAGGTAGTATTTAATCGATTTGGATGATAGCATGGCCTCCCAACTCGATAAAATAGGAAAAATGACTTACGACAGCAAGGCACAGTTATGCGGGAGTCATCTGATCATCAATAGGTATCAAATAACACAGGAGGTGAACAAGGCAAAGAAGTAAAAGGCAGACAAAAGAGCCTCCAGTAGCTAGTTTTTCTATTTCTCCTGCGTGGGAACTTATCTTCTTTCATGTTATTTCTCTTTTTCGCTAAAGATTGTATCCCTCTTTTGTTATATTTTGTAGGCATTTATGCCCTTTTCGTGTCTATATAAGTTGGAGGATAATGGATTGACTTTAAGGAAGCATATATTTTCTTCAAAATCGTTAGGCTTGAACCCTGGGCTTAAAAAGGGTCACCCCAGTTAGGATACACATTATTATAATGTTTGTCTAATATAATTATCTTATGTGCTTATGTATGTTTGTTTGGATCAAAGACAAGTTTATCCACTATGCTCCTATGGATGAATTTGGATATGACTCAAACAACTCTACGTGGTTATTTCTTGTCAAATATTTTGCATTACTTATCATATACGAAAACTAACACTAAAGCCTTTGAGTTAATTTACTTTACAGATAATAGAAACTACTCCGTGTTGATATAAGCTGGCAGAACATCCCTAATTCACCCGGTCAAAGGCGCATAAAATCCCATCCTCTGATCATCATTCAATAATGACTGGAAATGATAAAGAAAATGCATTGACCATCAGGGACATGTAATAGCGGAACAGAATAAGATGATTGCAGAGCTTGCAAAGAAGTTAGAAATGCTGTAGGAGGAAATAAATTGCACTCGAGATTTGGCTAACCTGGCCATCACCGTCAATGCCTCCGCTCCAGGAGGACATGAGACTCTACTCTAAATTTTTCTCCTCAGTACACCAATTCACGGGAATCAGCCAAATAACATATCATCCATCTCCGTTCCCCTATTTGTCCAAAACACCAATCGCAAAAATAACCCAGATGCCTACCATCCGCAAAATCCATCTCTAACCCCACAAAACCTATCTCCGAATCAATGTCCAAATCCCCAGAACCCATTTGCAAATCAACAAAATTCGTACCCAAATCCAAAAGATTCACTCCTAAATCCACAAAATCCATCCCCAAATCTTCCATCGAATCTATCCTTGAATCCACCAAATTCGTTTCCAAATTCACAAAATCTTTCTCAAATGCCACCAAACTACTCGCAAATTCCACAAAACCTTTCTAAATTTCAAAACGTCCTCCCCACCTACCAACCAACTTCCTTTCATCTACAAAATCAAGACTTCATTCCAAATTCTCCTTATGCCATCATATCCTTTGACATGTATAATCCCCTTCCTAATCCTGAGATGGACTATTACGAAGAGAAGGAGAAAGAGTGGAGGAACGAGCTTGAAATGAAGTTGCTAGCTATGAATGAAGAGATCATGAGGATCAAAGAATCTCATGGAGCAAGGGACCACGACGGTTTAGGGTACGATGACTTATGTGTTCACCCTGGAGTAGATCTACTAGAAGGGTACAAGGTCCCTAAGTTTGAAGTGTTCAATGGTACCGAAAACATAATGTCCCATCTGAGAAGGTATTGTGATCAAATGCTGGGGGTAGGGAAAAATGAAGCATTATTGATGCGTTTGTTCAGTCGGAGTTTAACTGAAAAAGCCTTAGAATGGTTCATGTCTCAGGAACTGAAAAGATTGACTGGTTGGAGAGCATTGGCCAAAGATTTCCTTGACAGGTTCGCGTTTAACATTGAAATAGTCCCTGACCGATATTCACTAGATCGGATCAAACAGAGAAGTGATGACTATTTTCGAGACTATGCTTTCCATTGGAGGAAAGAAGCTGCCAAAGTGCAACCCCCTATGTCTGAGAAAGAAAAGGTATTTATGTTCTCTCGCACTCTAGAAGGAGAATATTATACCAGGATGGTGTCCACTATCAGGGAGACTTTTGTAGATTTGGTAAAACTAGGAGAATCGCTAGAAGAAGGTATTTAGACAAGAAAAATTACCAGGACCCCAACATCGTCCGGGACTGCTATGTTCTCGAAGAAGAAAAAGGAGGATCTAGGCACGGTTTTTGTTGATTCTATGGCAAAAATAAAAAAGAGGTTCAACTCTAGGAATATTTTCTCTTCTCCGCCGTCACCAAACTTTCAGCATGTATTCTACACTCAACCCCAATATCAATCTCCACTCCCAAATATCCAACCCCAATACCAAACTCCACTCCCAAATGTCTAATCACAATGCCAAGCTCCACAGCCAAATATTTTTCCCTAATACCAAGGTCCACCACCAAATTATCAGCCTCATGTCCGATCCACTCTTCCAAACAACCGAACTAACATCTAAGCACCTCCAAATTATCATCAAGTACCTTCTCCTGCAAATCAGGACCATTATAACCCTCTGCGTCCAAATATGAAAAAGAAATCTCCCTGAAACTTCACGCCGCTGGCTGAAAATCGCACCCAACTATTTGAAAGATTGAAGAATGTCGGTCATTTGCAACCAATCCAGCCAAAGCCTGTCAATCCCAACTCCCAATTTTATCATCCTAATCAAAATTATGCCTATCATTCAAGAGCAGCAGGGCACAGTACCGAGGATCGTTTTATCATGAAACATAAGATACAAGATCTGATTGATCAAAAGGTTATCACACTTTAGTCACCAACGCCAAATGTCAACAGTAACCCATTGCCTAATCATGGGGTACCTACTGTTAACATAATTGAAGTAGATGGAGAATGGGCTTCTGGCAAGACTATTATTAAGGTGAATTCAGAAAAGTGCAAAAGGGCAAAAAAGGTAGAAAAGATAGAGAGAGTTGTGGCGTCCTTAAGTGTCAATGAGAAAGCCCTATTTATAGTGATGATGGCCCTGACTCAAGTGTAAACTCCCTCGCCAAGGAAGAAATTTATTATACAGACCGCTGCTACCTAAGGGATGACACGATCGAGACGATGCTACATTCCTGAAGAATTGACCAACAAAAAGGATTAATAGAAAAGGCCAATCATTGAAGAGGAGGCTGAGGAATTTTGGAGGCATATGCAACCAAAGGACTATTCAATTGTCAAACATTTAGAGAAGACTCCGGCTCAAATTTTTGTTTTGGCATTATTAATGAGTTCGCAATACCACCGACAGGCTTTATCGAAAGTCTTGTAGGAAGCGTACGTTCCCATAGGGATGAGTGTTGAGAACCTGGATTTGATGATAAGAAATTTTATGGAAAGTCATCGCATATCATTCAGCGATGAAGAGTTGTCATTTGAAAGAGCGATGCATAATAAGGCCTTGCACGTCATTGTTATTTGTCGAGACTATATGATTAATCAGGTATTGATAGATGATGGATCTGGTGTGAACATTTGTCCTCTCTCCACATTGGTTAAAATGGGCTATGAATTAGGAAAAATTTTCCAAAGCCACGTAAATGTAAGAGAATTTGAAGGAAAACAGAGAGATACCATAGGTGAAATTGATTTACACATCCAAATGGGACCTGCTGAATTCAAGACTAAGTTTCATGTTATGGACATTCATCCTAGTTACAACCTGCTCTTGGGAAGACCATGGATACATGGTGCAAAGGCAGTTTCATCACCTTTTCATCAGTTATTGAAATTCATTTGGGAGGATCATGAAATAGTTCTCCAAGGGGAAGAAAGCCGAGCGAATCATCCCAATAGTTATGTGCCGGTGATTGAAGATGTTCCGAAGGGTAGTAGCTTCTATACAGTGGAAATTGTAAATGCTGTGGAAGAGGATCTAATGCCAAAGCTCCAATGCATTCTGTCTATAAAATAATTGCGTCTATAATATTGAGAAATAGGTTCGAGCCTGGTTAAGGTTTGGGTAAGAATCTGCAGGGAATTATTGAGCCCGTTATGATCCCAGAGAAAGACTTAAGTATGGGTTAGGATATCGGCCTACCAAGGAGGATGAGATTGAGAATAAGTCAGAGGCAAGTATGTTTAGGCCCTTACCGCTCATGTACCAATCATTTCCCGTGCGTGAGATATCGAATGATGATGGTCTTGGGGATGGGATAGGAAATCTGTTCGAGGGATGCAATGCTGTACCTGAATATTTCCCAAAGTCCAGTGGGGTAAAGAAGATTACACCAGGGGAGGCCTTGCAAAATTGGACCTCCACTCCATTCATAACCCGTCACCCACCGTGGTAGATGAAAGGGCAATTACTAATAGTTTTTTAAATTGGTGATGATCCGGAGGAGGCCTCGCGATCCACCCTTTACATCTCAATTTTTTTTCCGTATTTTTACTGCTCTCAAATGGCATGGGCTTGTGTTTGCATGAGTCATGAGCCATAGTTTGTAATTATCTCTCAAATTTCAATGAAAAGGCCTTCCCTTATTTTGAAAAAAAAATTAAAATTATTTTTAACACTACTATTCATATATTTTATTATTATCTTGTCATCATCTAACTTGGTTTGTTTGTTTATTACAGTAATAGTAACTCAAAACCTACTAATGTCATGTCATATCAAAGCTTAAATGAACAAAATAAGGGGAATGATGACGATTGGAAGGAAGGTCATGAGAAACAATTAGTTAAAGATATAGAGGAGTTTGAGAACCGGGATAAGCCTAACCTAGATAAAACTGAAACAATCAACCTGGGAGATCATGATGAAATCAAAGAAATAAGTATTAGTGTCCACCTGGCGGAAGCACAAAAGTGAGAGCTCATTCACTTATTGCAAGAATACATTGACGTGTTTGCTTGGTCCTATGATGATATGCCGGGATTGAGAACTAGCATTGTGTCGTATAAGTTGCCAATAAATCCTGAGTTTGATCCAGTCAAGCAAAAAATGCGGAAATTTAAGCCAGATTTAAGTCTAAAGATCAAGGAAGAAGTGACAAAACAAATCTAGTCTAAGGTTGTGGAGGTCAAAAAATATTCGACATAGCTAGCCAATACTGTCCTAGTGCCGAAGAAGGACGACAAGATTCGACTTTGTGTTGACTATAGAGACTTGAATAGAGCCAGTCCTAAAGATAATTTTCCGTTGTCCAACATCCACACCCTCATTGATAATTGTGCAAAACATGAAATGCAGTCTTTCATTGATTGTTTTGCTAGGTATCATCAGATATTGATGGATGAGGAAGACGCAGAAAAGACAGCTTTTATTATACTCTGGGGTGTTTATCATTACAGGGTAATGCCTTTTGGTCTCAAGAATGCGGTTGCAACAAATATGAGGGCTATGATGACAATTTTCCATGATATAATTCATAAAGAGATTAAGGTGTACGTGGATGATGTAATTATCAAATCCCATGAGAGTTCAGATCATCTGACCTATCTGGAGAAATTCTTCAACAGATTAAGAAAATACAATTTGAAGTTAAATCCTGCTAAGTGTGATTTTGGTGTGCCATCAGGGAAGTTAATAGAATTCATAGTCAGCAGGAGAGGCATCGAGCTAGACCCATCCAAAATCAAGACAATTCAGGATTTGCCACCCCTGAGGACCAAGAAGGAGGTTATGAGTTTCATGGGCCATTTGAATTACATTTGCAGGTTTATTGCTCAGTCAACAGTTATATGTGAGCCAATTCTCAAGATGTTGAAGAAAAATGCATTGAATAAGTGGACAGAAGAATGTCAGAGAGCTTTCGACCGCATCAAGGAATATTTATCTGCACCACCGGTTTTGGATCCGCCCAGAGAAGGAATTCCATTTCTACTTTATCTATCAGTCTAAAAAAATGCTTTCGGATATGTCCTCGGGCAACATGATGAGACCAGTAGGAAAGAGAAAGCCATCTACTACTTGAGTAAAAAGTTTACGCCATATAAAGCCTGTTACACTCTCGTAGAAAGAACACGTTGTGCTTTGACTTGGGCCACACAAAAGTTGAGGCATTACCGGTTGTCATATACCACATACCTCATCTAGAGAATGGATCCATTGAAGTATATATTCCAGAAAGTCATGCCCACGGGAAAGCTAGCCAAATGACAAATATTGTTGGGTGAGCTTGACATTGTGTATGTAAATCAAACGGCAATCACGGGGTAAGCTTTAGCAGATCATTTTGGCAGAGAATCCGGTTGATGGTGAATATGAGCCATTTCGAACTTATTTTCCAGATGAAGAAATTTTATTCGTAGGAGAAGACATTATAGAAATTTACCCCGGATGGAGGCTATTCTTTGATGGGTCGTTCAACTTTAAAGGTTCAGGAATCAAAGCAGTTTTGGTGTCAAAAACGGGTCAACACTATTCGATAACTGATGATTTGTGTTTCCCATGCACCAATAACATGTCCGACTATAAAACTTGCATCTTAGGTCTCAAATTGGCACTTGATATGGGTTTTCGTGAATTGCTAGTCATCGGGGATTCAGACTTACTGATTCATCAGGTACGGGGAGAATGGGTAGTAAAAAATTCCAAGATTACTCCTTATGTGGAGCTGGTGCAAGAATTATGTGAAAAATTCAAAGAATTTGATTTTACACATATCCCAAGGATACAAAATGATTTTGCTGACACTTTGGCCACTATATCCACTATGATTCAGCACCCAGATCAGAGTTACATTGATCCTTTGGAAATAAGCTTAAAGGAGAAACCCGCCCATTGTGCACACATTGAAGAAGAGCCTGATGGAATGCCATGGTATTATGACATCAAAAGGTATTTATAATCTAGAATATATCCTGAAGAGTCCAGTAACAACCTAAAGAAGACAATCTGGCATTTGGCGAAGAACTATTTTCCAAGTGGAGAAATCCGCTTTAGGAGGACTTCGGATTTGGGATTCTTAGGATGCGTCGACACTGCGAAAGTCAATAAATTGATAAAAAAGTACATGCTAGAGTTTGTGGGGCCCATATGAATAGGTTCTCCCTTGCTAGAAAGATCCTGAGAGCCGGTTACTTTTGGATAACTATGGAAAATGATTGTAGTAGGTATGTGCAGAAGTGTCCAAAATGTCAGATGCACGGAGATTTGATTCGAATGACTACACATGAGCTTCATGCAATGAATTCACCTTGGCCTTTCGTAGCTTGGGGCATGGATGTTATCGGACCAATAGAGCCACTGGCATGGAATGGACATAGATTTATTTTAGTTGCTATTGACTGCTTTGCTAAGTGGGTCGAAGCTGCTTCATATAGAGCCTTCACTAAGAAAGTGGTTGTAGATTTCATCAGAAATAGCTTGATCTGCCGATTTGGAGTTCCAGAATCGATCATTACTGATAATGGGTCAAACTTGAATAGTCACTTGATGAATGATATTTGTGATCAATTTAAAATAGTGCATCACAGCTCGACCATATATCGTCCACAGATGAAATGAGCCGTGGAAGCTGCCAATAAAAACATCAAGAAGATCTTGATAAAGATGATCGAAAATGATAGATCATGGCATGAGATGTTGCCTTACGCTTTGCTAGGGTATCGTACGACAGTTCGAACCTCCACCGGGGAGACTCCTTATCTATTGGTTTATGGGAATGAAGCTATGATACCTACTGAGGTTGAAATACCTTCCCTAAAGATTATTCAGGAAGCCAGACTAAGCACGAAGAATGGGTTCACGCTCGCTATGAACAACTCATGTAGATTGATGGAAAGAGAATAGTTGTTGTATGTCATGGTCAGTTGTATCCGCACAGGATGGTTAGTTCCTTTAACAAGAAAGTAAGAACTCTAACATTCGAAATTGGGCAATTAGTTCTCAAATATATATTTCCTCACCAAGAAGAGCACAAGGGAAAGTTCACTCCAAATTGGAAAGGGCCATACATAGTTCGCAAGGTACTATCTGGAGGGGCTCTAATTTTGTCTGAGATAGATGGTCAAGAGTGGACCAAACCAATCAATTCTAATGCAGTAAAATGATATTATGTTTGAACGACGTTCTAGTTTTTGTGTTTCCTTAGTTTACTTGTAATTTCCTTTGTAGTAATGTTGTTTTCTATTGCGTAACTGCCTAGAATCCCTTCCCTTTTATGTACGAACTACGTTTGACCTGAATTCCCAAGAATGGGATACATAGGCAGCCTATGTCAGCTTTGGTGAACCCCTTAGAAAATTTTATCCTTTCCCTTTATGTATGAACTACGTGATGACCTGAATTCCCAACAAAAGGGATATGTAGGCGGCTGATGTCGGCTTTGGTCAACCCATTAGATTTTTGTATATATCCTTAGCATAGTCCTAAACTACGTTTGATTGCCTAGGCGTCTATGGGAGCAGGGAGCCAGGGTGGGGGTACCAACATGATGGAGTACCCAAAAGATGGCGTGGAGCAAATGGAGAATCAAAGAAGGTCAACACGGAGTAGTTTCACTCAAACTAATCATTTTTCTATGGATGCAGGGACCAATACACAAAAATTAGAGTCTCTTTCAAAAATCTCCGAGCAAATTGGGAGCCACACCAGAGCACTAATGCTCAAGAACGGTATTTTTGGGTTGCCCTAAAAATGGGTTTAATACCCATTTATTAAGTACCTTTTGAATTGTCCATCTCATTTTTGGAGATCATGGACGACAAACAAAAGTATCTTGTCTTGTTTACAAATATTTATATTTAGAATTGTTCTAAAAAATAGTCGCTAGCAAAAACGACTTTATGTCTACTAATCATCTACCTTGAGTACAGGTACATGCAGAAAGCAAGACCCTGACAAATGAATTCAGGTGAAACTATTTTTAATTTACCAAGAAAGCCATTGCATATCATTGCTAAGAGGGCCATTGCATATCATTGCCAAGAGGGTCATTACATATCATTGCCAAGAAGGCCATTACATATCATTACCAAGAGAGCCATTCATATCATTGCTGAGAGGGCCATTGCATATTATTGCCAAGAGGGCCATTTAATATCTATTGACACACAAGACATAAACGCTGGCGTCGAGGACATCATCAGCATTTAATATCTGTTGACACACGATACATAAACCCTGGCATCGAGGATATCATCATCATTTTATATCTGTTGATACGCAAGACAGAAATATTGGCATCGAGGATATCATCATCATTTTATATCTGTTGACACGCAAGACAGAAATATTGGCATCGAGGATATCATCATCATTTTATATCTGTTGACACACAAGACATAAACGCTGGCATCGAAGATATCATAAGCATTTAATATCTGTTGATACTCTAGACACAAATGCTGGTGTCGAGGATATCTCATCATTTTATGAATCAATATCCAAATGCATCAAGAGCACACGATTTGAAGGGATGCCTTTAAGTCGCTATCTAAGGATGAATGATATATAAAATTTCCTAGAAATTGATAATTTGAGGGTCATCTATAAGTCCTATTATTTAAAATAGGGTAGTGTGAAAGATCACCTATGAGTCGAT
Organism: Capsicum annuum; assembly: GCF_002878395.1. NCBI lineage: Eukaryota > Viridiplantae > Streptophyta > Magnoliopsida > Solanales > Solanaceae > Capsicum > Capsicum annuum. The sequence goes on from NC_061119.1 coordinate 21,865,775, forward strand.
AGCCTGTAAGTTATCTGTAAGACACAATAACATCCTAACCGGATAGTGTGCAAGATCGCCCAAAAATTGATAGTCTGAAGGTTATCCATAAGTCGCAACTAGATCCTTACCGGAGAATATGTAAGATTATCAAATCGATGATGTCCAAGGGTTCTGTATAATCCGCATCATATCCAAGATCGATTATGTGCAGGATTACCCAAAGACTAGAAATTTGAGACATATTTATGAGTCATATTGTCGGATGATGTGCAGAAATACCAAAAACCTAGTGATTGGAGAGATATCTGTAAGTCATCTCTTATCCAAAGTCGAATAATGTGCAGGATTGCCTAAAAGCTAGAAATTCAAAGGATATCTGTAAGTCGCCTCGTATCCAATATCAAATAATGCTCAAGATTATCCAAAGATTGACAATTTAAGGGAAAGTTATAAATCAATCATCGGCTATAACCGGAGAGGCTATCATTCCACATACAACAAGATATATAGGTGACCAAAATGGTTTCCGAATCAATATAAGATTATATGGTTGTAGGGACTGTTCTATATAAAGTGTCATCGGTGTCCAAAAGGGCTACCCCACTTTAAAGACATATTCAGCCGACAAATATCATAATTATACAATAACCAAGAGGGTTGTTATGTTTATTATTTCTAGTTATTTCCTTCCAAACAGGTATGGAAGGATGACTCCGCTTCTTAGGGAACAACTCACGTGGAGATATAGTAAAAAACTATATGCCTCTTTTGTGAATTATGTTTAGAACTAACACTTTTTGCTTGAAGCATTGTCGAGAGCATCCGAGAGGATGAAAATCTCAAATAAAAACCATAGGTGCGGACGACTCCAAAAAGGACGCAGCACAACGTGGAACTCTTTCTTAGCAGCAAAACGGGGCATAGTCTAGAGAGAGACGTCAAACTCTCTGGACGCGAGCTAAAGGATGATCACCACCACCATCTAACCACACCCCTATTATAAGGAATGTGGGTATTTTGGGATAATCTGGTTTCAGCTTCACCTCTGAGATATTTTCTTAACTCATACCGAGGGTAACCTTCTCTTTCTTTTAAATTCGGCTGACAACATACTTAGAGGTTTGGAAATTATGTCTGGGTAAGTTTTTGTCTATGGGTGTGAAGGATCCCACATTCATGACTAAGAGGTTACAAGCCTTTTTTTCGCAACTCGATCAACTTGTCACTCATCCCAATCCAAAGATTGTCTGAAATAGAAAACTATATTTTCTACCAATAGACTCAAACTACAAGCAGTCTGATTCCTTGTGTCTCGGGGATATGTAGGCTGGGATCTATATAGAAAACTCAACTGCATTCTAACCTCCCCCCAAATCCTACTATTCCCCAGCTTTTCAGTTTTATCAAAGACTCCAAAAAATCGAGACAGCTTGTGACAATCGTGCTTTAAATCATGCTTTATGAACTACAAGTGGCCTGAATTCTCATGTAACCTAAGATATATAGGAAAGCTGATACTGAGGCCCGGCCATAACTCTATGAAACTCGTGCGAAGACCAACCTCTTTCAGATTTAAATTTGTGGTTGAACAAAATTAGGAACGTCAACCTCCCTTTTCCAAGGGTTACTTGCATCCACCCTATCCAAAGGAAGGGAGCAGTTGTTGACACCTAATTACCTATCTGTGGAACAAGTAAGTAGATGTGGCTCACAGAAGTAAGTACTGAACACAGTGTTTTTACGTGGAAAACACCCGGCTCAAGAAAGGTGTAAAATACCATGACCTGTACCTCTATAGGACTTAACCCCAACTTTACTATAATACTTGAGCCTCAACAATCAACATAATTACAAGACTTCTTGTAAACTAGGAATTAAAACTTCTAACTCCTATCACTACAAAAACACAAATCTTCCCAATATAAGTGTTCTCAAGTCTTCGAGTTCCCCAACTTGAAGACACAATTTCTAACTCAATTTATAGATCACTGAGATTAGAACAATGACTCATTAAAAATCAAAGAACCTATCTACTACACATAGTCTACGACTTGCTAAGTAAGAGACCAGGTTTTTCTTCAAGTATGTGAACTGATATGCTGATTGTTGATTTTCTTTTTAGTGCTTGAGTACCACGTCTTTTAGTTCCATTTGCTGTATTTAAGCCCTCCTCTGATAAAGTCCTTTTTGATGTCTACTTCTCTCTCCAGTAGGACTCTTATCAAGTGACTCTTCTACTTGTTCCTGCCGCCTCTTTCTCTTTTAGATTTAATAGTACTCTTTATTCTCTTATGCTGGACTCCTTGATCAACCTAACTTCTGCACTATTTTATGTTTCTCTTCATCTTGACTAGGACTCTTTTGCAGAACTTCTTATTCCACTCAACTTTTGATGTGATAGATATTATCCATTTTTGTTTATATGCAGAGACATTTTATCCATAACTTGTCTGCAGCTTAGCTTTGTTCACTTGGATGGACCAGCTTTTACAATATGTTTCATTCACATGTCTATCATCAAAACTCCACATGTCCTAACAGTACTCTTAAAATTGGAAAGTTCACTAATTCTCCCACATTGGTAGGAGAAGAAAACTTTGGAGTTTTTTTAATAAGTAACACTAACTCCACATGAATAGAGAGGCAAGAACAAGGTGGTGCCTTACGCTATTGTCGTCATCGCTCGGCTCAAATTTGGATTTGGCGATCGATGAGATCTATCTTTTTAGACGAATTTTATTTGAAACTTGTGTTACAAGTGAAAAACTTAATCCAAAAATCTGATATAATTCTCCAAGTGTGGGCGCAATTTTTACGCCATACAAACGCATACGCAATGCATCATGAAGGGATGTGACCCTTTGAGGTAAAAGGCACACTATTTTGCATTGTAGGGTGACCTGCGGGCAGAGATGAAGCACAAGTACGCAACCTGTGGGTGAAGATGTAGTGCAGAAGCTACTGGAAATTGTGAAACATCACCTATGCCGTAGATCAGGCGCAGGTCCAGCACAGACTGAGCGCAGGGACGTGACTGCTACTGAATAAGTGTCTTTCTGCTGAACCAATGCATCCTTTATAAAAGGACACATTTAAGACTATAAATACCTGATATATTCCTCAGTTATAGACATAATTTTTTATAGCAAAACACTCTTCTTCTATACAAAAACTCTGTGTGATCATTAAGTTGTTGAGTTAGTTCGACGAATCCAATAATTTGAGGTACCGCTATTGTTTGGATTGAAGGCCATTTTATCCTGGGAGGAAGATTCCATAACCTCGGGTACAGTGATGGCAATTATTCCTTAAGGACACTCCATGAAGTCGGGGGACTCAACCTTAAAAATTCTGTTTCATCTCATTTCTGAAATTTAACACACTTCTTGGATAGACTATTCATAATCTTGTGTTGAAGGTTTTAAGGAACTTCATAAGTGTTCTTGTCTTAGACTTGAACTTGGGTTGAAGTTGTTGTTGCATATATATATAGATTCTTGTACCCGAAAACATCAAAAATAACAATCTTAAGGAATAAACTTTCGAAATCTATATAGCTTATTTTATGGAGATTAAAGCTTTAAGATTTCTACTCCGTTTGAACTTAACTAGTGATTTGAAGACATAAAATCTTCATCACAAGTTAAAGATCACTCGGTTGATGATTGGAAGTCATATAAACTGCATCATTAGACTAGAAACAAGAAGTGTTTAAAGTTGTTGCAACTTTTTAATAAGTATTTTGATATAATAAGAGGTCGTTTGGTTTGAGGTATAAAAAATCCAAGGGATAAGTTATCTCGGGATAAAATAAAAGATCACTTAATCCCTTGTTTGGTTGGAGGGATTAATCCAACCCGGGATAACTTATCCCGCCATTTTCCCCTTAGTGAAAGGATAACTTATCCCATATACATAGTGGGATAAATTATTCCGGGTAATCTTGGGATAACGAATCATGGTATTAGTTATCTCGGGATAACAATTTCCCAACCAAATGACCCCTAAAGGTATTGTCTTGTGGTGACAGAAAAATGACGACTGATAGTTAAATGCGTGATGCTGGAACAACTATAGAGGCAACTAGTACTATCACAAAGAGTCGTACTAATGCTCCGTAAGCTATGGCACTGATAGAGAAACCTAAAAAGTTTGCAGGTATTGACTTCAAAAGATGACAGCAAAAAATATTCTTCTACCTCACAACTCTTTGTCTTTAAAGGTTCTCGTTTGAGGAAGCTCCAGAGGTACCCGAGGAAACCTCTGAACAAGAGCGCTTCGTAATTGTGGAGGCTTGGAAACACTCAGATTTCCTTTGCAGCAATTACATCTTGAGTGATCTCCAAGATGACCTCTACAATGTGTATAGCGGAACAAAGACTGAAAAAGAGTTATTGGGAACGCTAGAATGGAAGTACAAGACAGAGGATGCCGGAACTAAAAATTTCTTCATTGCAAGATTCCTGGAGTACAAAATGATAGACAACAAGTCTGTTGTTTTTCAAGTGCAGGAACTGCAGGTGATCATCCTTGATCTCCTTGCGGAAGGTATGATTTTAACAAATACCTTTGTTGAACAGTTTAAATATGTTCTTAGTATTTACATAATCTTTGTTCTAGGTTTGATTGTGAATGAAGCGTTTCAAGTAGCAACAATAATAGAGAAGCTACCACCTATGTAAAAAGACTTCAAGAACTATTTGAAACACAAATGTAAGAAGATGTCAGTCAAAGACCTGATTATATGTCTATGCATTGAAGAAGATAATAAGGCTGCAAAAAAAAGGTCAAGAGGCAATTTTGTAATGAATGGAGCAAACATTGTAGAAGATGACCAAAACAACTCTAAAAAGCGAAAAAAAGCTGGAAATGAAAGCAATCAACCCAAAAAAATTCAAGGGAAAGTACTTCAACTGTGGCAAGATTGGCCACAAATCTACGAATTGTCGTGCCCCGAAGAAAGGAAAAAAGAAGGACCAAGCAAATCTGGCTGAGTCTAAGAAAGAAATGAATGATCTGCGTGCTATGCTTTTTGAATGCAACTTGGTGGGAAATCCTCGCCAATGGTGGATAGATTCTGGTATCACCTACCATGGTTGTGCTAATAAGGAGTGATTTTCAACATTTGCTCCGGCTTAAGCAGATGAAAAGATATACATGGCAAACTCCGCTACTGCAAAAGTAGAAGGAACAAAAAAAGTGTGCTTGAAGATGACTTCCGGCAAAGCGTTGACACTTAACAATGTCTTGTATGTTCCAGAGTTACGGAAGAAGTTGATTTCAGTTTCACTTCTAGACAAAAATGGATTCAAATGTATATTTATTTCCAAAAAAACTGTACTTAGTAAAGGAGAAGTGTATGTAGGAAAAGGCTACCTTAATGAGGGCCTATTCAAAATGAATGTAATGAATATTAAAATCAATAAAAGTTCAATTTCGTCCTACTTGCATGAGTCTTACGATTTGTGGCATGGACGATTAGGTCATGTTAATTATAAAACATTATAAAAATTGATTAACTTAGAAGTTTTGCCAAACTTTGAGTGCAATAAATCAAAAATCAAAGTATGCTAAGCATTTGTATAAGTCCGTTGAAAGGAATTCCAATCCCTTAGACTTAATCCACACTGATATTTGTGATATAAAGTCAACACCATCACGTGGTGGTAAAAAGTATTTCATAATTTTTATTGACGATTGCACTAGATATTGTTATGTATACTTGCCAAATAGTAAGGATGAAGCAATAGATGCATTTAGGCAATACAAAACTGAAGTTGAAAATTAGTTAGAGAAAAAGATAAAAAATATAAGAAGTGATAGGGGCGGAGAATATAAATCTTCCTTCGTCAAAATATGGGTAGAGAATGGAATTATCCATCAAAATACGGCCCCGTATTCACCTTAATCTAATGGAATTGCGGAAAGTAAAATCTGAACTTTGAAGAAAATGATGAATGTCTTACTTATAAGTTTAGGTTTACCGTAAAGCTTGTGGGGGAGGCTCTCCTTACATCCAACTGAATACTCAATAGAGTTCCCCATAATAAGACACAATTAATTCCATATGAAGAATGGAAAGGAAGGAAACCCAACTTGAAATACTTTAAAGTGTGGAGGTGCCTAGCAAAGGTCCAAGTTCCTATGCCAAAAAGGGTTAAGATAGGACCTAAGATGGTGGACTGCGTGTTCATGGAATATGCTAAAAGTAGTAAAGCATGTCGGTTTTTGGTTCATAAATTCAAACATCCGGATATTAATGAAAATACGGTAATTGAATCAGATAACGTTGAGTTTTTTGAAAATATTTATCCGTATAAAACTAGACATGAACGGTCTAATAGGGGGTCTAAACGACCTCAAGATGAACCAAATGAGAATTTACATAATGATGAGAATCCAAGACGTAGTACACGTCAAATAACATCAACTTCATTTGGATCGGATTTTATAATATTTCTCTTAGAAAATGAGCCTCAAACATTTAAGAAAGCGATGGGGTTTCGGACTCATTCTTTTGAAAAGAGGCAGTCGATAGTGAGATTGATTTAATCTTAAGCAGCCATACGTAGGAGTTGGTTGATTTTCCTCCAGGAAAAAAACCTTTAGGTTCTTAATGGATCTTCAAAACAAAAATAAAAGCGGATGGTACTATTGACAAATACAAGGCGAGACTTGTAGTAAAAGGTTTCAAACAGAACGAAGGCCTTGATTACTTTGATACATACTCGCTAGTAACAAGGATAACGTCGATTCAAATGTAATTGCCTTGACGGTGGTATATGGTCTTGAAATCCATCAAATGGATATGAAAACCGTGTTCCTAAATAGAGAATTGGAGAAAGAAATTTACATGGAACAGACTGAGGGTTTTTTGGTTCCAGGAAAATAAAACAAGATGTGTAAACTTGTTAAGTCACTTTATGGACTAAAACAGGCACCTAAATAATGGCATGCAAAGTTTGACCAAACCATGTTGGCTAACGGGTTTAAGATTAATGAACGTGATAAACATTTTTATATTAAAGACACTCCAAATCACCAAGTCATTGTTTGTTTATATGTGGATGATATTTTGATTATCAGTAGATACATTTCTGACATAAATGCAACGAAAAGAATGCTCAAGAGCAAGTTCTATATGAAAGACATTGGAGTTACGGATGTGATCTTAGGGATAAGAATCAATAGAACTCCACAAGGGTTGGCATTGTCACAGTCTCACTATATCGAAAAGGTACTTGAAAAATTTAAGTATATGAAAATTGGTATTACCAAGACTCCATTGGATGTGAGCTTTGCACTTTGAAAGAATGAAGGTGAAAGTGACTCACAATTAGAGTATGCAAGAGTATTGGGATGTTTAATGTATATAATGAATTGTACACGACCAGACATAGCATGCGCTATAAGTAAGTTGTGTTGGTACATGATTAATCCTAATAAAACTCATTGGATGGCAATGAAAAGAGTTTTGGGGTATCTTAAATACGCTCAAGACTACGCTTTGCATTATAATAAATATCCCGTGGTACTTGAATGATATAGTGATCCAAATTGGATCACTAGATCGAATAAAGTAAAATCCACGAGTGGATATGTATTTACTATCAGTTGAGGAACGGTCTCTTGGAAATCTTCCAAAAAGACATGTATTGCTCGCTCTACAATGGAATTTGAATTTATCTCATTGGATAAAGCCGACGAAGAAGCAGAATGACTCCAGAATTTCTTGGAAGATATTCCTTATTGGCCCAAACCAATGACACTAGTATGTATACACTGTGATAGCCAAGCGGCAATAGGTAGGGCGAGGAGTACGATGTACAACGAAAAATCTCGTCATATAAGACGGAGACATAATACCATTAGAGAACTTCTCTCTAGTGGAATTAGCATTGTTGACTATGTAAAGTTAAATAATAATGTGTCGGATCCACATACAAAAGGCCTATCTAAAGAAGGAGTTGAGAGGACATCCAAGGGAATGGGTTTAAGGCCTAGGACAAGTCAGCATGGCGGTAACTCTACCTAGCAGACTGGAGATCCCAAGAGCCAGGTTCAAGGAGATCAAACAAAGTTGTGTTTGACAGGTTCAACATTGTCAATATACCAACTCATTCTCATGATGTAGACAATGTTTAGTAAACAAGGATAAGACTTAAGGTGAAAAGTCTTTTAATGATTATTTAAATTTGGCAGATTTGACCAAATAGTTTAATCTATAGGATTGAACATTTAGAAATCACCTATGTAAGGGTGAAGTGGAAGCCGCTTCAAGGAGAATGTTAGTAATGACCTATTCCTTAAGCTCTCATGAAACCGGATGTGTTGATGGCTGAAAAGAACAAAACTGTGAGAACCATAAGCAGTAAAAGTCTGGTTGTATGATATATATTATCTAGGTTTACATCAAAGCTCGACGGTTTAAAGATATCAAATCTACAGATTGACCAAGTGCATCTGATGCATATTCACTACGGAAAGTTCCTACTTATCCAGATGCAATCAGTCTTTGCTAAATGATCACATATTTGTTCGTATCTTTCTTCAAAAGATAGTCATTATCTATTCATGTGGAGGATTGTTGGGTTCAAGGTGTATATGTGAATGGAAAATGGAGGGAAAATGGTGGAGGGAATAGAGACAACAAATTAGAAAGTGTACTCTTAAAATTGAAAAGTTCACTAATTCTCCCACATTGGTGGCAGAAGCGAACTTTGGAGTGTTTTTAATAAGGAACACTAACTTTAAATGGATAGTGAGGCAATAACAAGGTGGTGCTTCACACCGTCGTCGTCGTCGCTCACTCGGCTTCGGCTTCGGCTTTGGCTTCGAAAAATGATCGATCGATGAGATCTATCTTTTTAGACGAATTTTATTTGAAACTTGTTTTACAAGTGAAAAATTTAATCCAAAAATCTGATATAATTATTTTTCTCCAAGTGCGGGCGCAATTTTGACGCCATGCAAAAGCATACGCAATGCATCACGAAGGGATGCGACCCTTCGAGGTAAAAGGCACACTGTTTCAAGCTGTAGGGTGACCTGCGGGCGCAGATGCAGTGCAGGTATGCGACCTGTGGGTGCAGATGTAGTGCAGAAGCTACTGAAAATTGCAAAACGTCACTTGCGGCCACAGATCAGGCACAGGTCCAGCACAGACGGGGCGCAGGGATGTGACTGCTACTGAATAGGTGCCTTTCTGCTAAACCAATGCATCCTTTCTGAAAAGACACATTTAAGGCTATAAATACCTGATATATTCCTCAGGTATAGACATAATTTTTTACAGTAAAATACTCTTCTTCTATACAAAAACTCTGTGTGATCATTAAGTTGTTGAGCGAGTTTGACGAATCCAACAATTTGAGGTACTGCTATTGTTTGGATTGAAGGCCATTTTATCCTGGGAGGAAGATTCCATAACCTTGGGTACAGTGAGGGCCATTATTCTTTAAGGACACTTTGTGAAGTCGGGCGACTTGGCCTTAAAAATTCTGTTTCATCTCATTTCTGAAATTTAACACACTTTTTGGATAGATTATTCATAATCTTGTGTTGAAGGTGTTAAAGAACTTCATAAGTGTTCTTGTCTTAGACTTGAACTTGGGTTGGAGTTGTTGTTGCATATATATACAGATTCTTGTACCCGAAAACATCAAAAATAACAGTTATTAATTTAGAACTCAATAACAAGAAGATTAGAATCCTGAAACCCTAAGCTACATATTCTGGCTCCGCCTCTGCTGTAAGCACATGAAAATTCTTTTGAACAATAGGGCCGTGATGAGACTCAGAATTCAAAATATTTTTCGATTTTACTTCCATGTTAAATTGTTCAAATCTTCTAAACTACATGTTTATACTGTTGATGCAACACTTCCACAAAAACAATTTTATCTGAATATGCATTTGATATATACTCAAGAGTACTTTAGAAAGTGTATATTTTCCTCAAATGCAGGAAGAGGGAGCAAATATTACCGTCAATTCATTGCATCCAGGTTTAATAATGACTCCCCTCATGAGGCATTCCACCTATTTGTCGAGTAAGTACAGTGTCTTACTCTCACAAAAGATTAGTTTGAGTACACTCAATAATTTTCTAGAGCTTTACTTGGATTTTCTATGACAGAATTCATTAGGATTTTTTCTTTCAAATGGAAGAATGTTCCTCAGGTAAATCACTAAATTCCAGCAAGGTTTTTATGTAAAGATATTAAATCAATAACCGTATGTAGCATAAATTTAGATGCAATATGCAGATATAAACACTTAGCTTGAGTTAGGAGTAAAAAAATTATTTAACTGATGGGGCGTCAATAGCCATACGACGTACTCAAGAACAAATCACCTTAGGGTTATTTTTGATAGCTAGGGAAATCGGGTTGGTGTTGTATAGGGATTTACACAAGGTGTTCATTGACCTAGAAAAGACATGATAAAGTCCTTAGCGACGTCCTTTGGAGATGTTTGGAGTCTAGAGGTATACCTGTAGTTTACATTAGTGCTATTAAGGACATGTATTATGCAGCCAAAACTCGGGTTAAGACAGTGGGAGGTTATTAGAATTAACGTCAAGTACAAATGAACATCTATTTGATAATTATGAAGCTAGGGGAAACACTGATTGGTATTGAAAATGATTCTATTTTATAGAGGGCAGCTACAACTTGTTATGTTGCACTGCATCCAAGTCTGAAGGGGGTCACTACAATGTTCTTCAATGACTGCAACGAGTAAGAGCCAAGCAAGCTAGCACACAACGATTCACGTAAACTTTGGGATTTCAGCAACAACATGATCAATAATTTGAATGCAATTCCTGAGTGAAACTGTTTTAGAACTGTGTTTGAGTTGAGCTTTTCTTGTTCTACTTCCAATCTGTGTGGCCTTTTCTATCTCTCTTTTTGGCCTGTGATTTGGTTATCAGTCACTGTAAACATATTCCAATAGAGACTCGGCTCCTGTAGTTTCTTGTCCTTTGATTTCTGTTACTATCTTTTGTTTCTTGTACTTCAATTATCATATTATTTTGTGTAGTTGTTGTGCAGAATGCTTTGTATGCTTTCACTTCTGCTTATCTTTCTTTTTCTTTTTTGAGTTTACATCTTGGAATGTTTTTACCTTGAGTCGAAGGTCTATCGAAACAGTCTCTCTACTTCTGCGATAGGGACTCTAGGTACACTCTACCCTCATACTAACAAATTGAAATAGAGGATGTATTTTTGTTTCCAAATGTATCATGAGAAAAATGGTTTTCTAGCCTTTTACATTTTCTTTTAGTTACTACTAGTATTAGTACCCCCGCGATGCGCGATCGATATTAAATGAAATTAATTATAAAAATTATTATCTTATTCAATATAAAATTTATTCAATATCGTTCACATATTGGAAATTAATAAATTTATGAAATACGAAAAATAACTATTAAAATATTAAACTTAATATCATAATTACATAAAACTTAAACATTTCTTTTAGAAAGTTAGTATCCGCGTGCAAATAATATTATATTGTAATATAATTATTTGAGAATATTAAATAATATTGTGATCTATATTGATTTATTTTGTAAAAAAATCATATGATTACAAAAGAAAATGCATATTTAACATATTTATTATTAATTAAGTGACCTACTTCTAAATTTGGTTAGAAAAACAAAGAACTAATGAAAGATAAGTTTTAGAGTTATGCACATGAGACTTCTTTGTAAAATGTTGACTTGAAATTTAAATTCTTTTATATTAAATATTTTAATTTGCACCCTTTTATCAAGAGGAAGAAATGAGTTTCCCCTTCTCTTTTCTTGTCTTAATAGATTTTTCTTTCATAGTAGATTTTGTATTCCTTTGCACATTCTTAGCCATAGTATATTTTTTTATAAATTTACAATATTTTTCCATCAAGGCAAATATTTTGAGCAAAGTCTTGATAGTAGTCAATTTTCCCTCTCTCATAATTTTTACTATCATTTTTTCAACAAATAACTTATAACATTATCTAAAGTCCTAACTTGTTTGCACGATTTCACAATGCTCACTTATTCTCTTATGATAATGGATGGACCAACAAATATTAATGAATCTTATTGTATATTATTTTTTCTCATAAATGGTTTAGTCCGTCATAGGTTTGAATATTCACTCTTCAACTCCATTTTCGATCAACCCTATCATACTTTCTCAGTTTACTCATTTTGAATGAAGTTATAAATATTAATCACTATCGAAATTGAATCCTCTCCCATCTTAGAACATTCAACTAATATTTAACCCATCTTGTTCATCAGTACAATAAGATATCAATCTTATTTAGTTTTATCCTTTATATTGTACAAAGTAGATCAAAATAATTATTGCACCAAAAGATCTACAATATTCTTAAATTAGAGTTACAAATATAAAAATAAACATGATTGAACTCATTGCCAGTTTAAATCAACTAAAAAAAAAAAAATAAGAAAGTTTGTAGCATAATGTTTATAAATAACAAATGATAAATGACCTTTACTTAGCTTTCACATTAGTACAATATGCTACGTAAAAGTACAATAATATTTGTAGTAAGAATCTAAATATAATGAATTTGAAAAAATCAATATTCATAAGTATTTGATTTATTGAATTTGAGCATTGCCCATTGAGCATCAGCGATGAGATACTCACCCAAATTTTGATTTTCGAGATATAACTTTTGAGATAGTAATCCTAGTGTCGGGTAAATTTCATAGATAGTTATACAACTATCATTTTTTTTACTAAGGTCACTTAACTATCATTCCCAATTCAATATCACAAAACTTCTAATATACTATTAAAATCACACAATTTAATTTACAAATTAATTGTTAATCAAAACATATAGAAATATAGTACAAACAAATCAAGTGTTAATCCTAATATATAAAAATATAATGGATTAGTAATTTAGTATCATAGTTTATTAATTTTTGAAATCATAGTATTATCTTACTAAAATCTAAAGCAACAATATTTGCAATGCAAGAAAATCAACTACCTAATATCAATATTAGTTTCTTCATATTTAATATATAATGTGTAATTTTTTATATTATTGCTAAAATTCTCATTACACATTTCGATCAAGATAAATTTTTATAAGTCTTTAAAAATATATAACATATTAAAAGATCACTAACTTAAATCTTCAAAGAGTACAAATTATATTTTTTTATAAAATATAAAGTACATGACTATTGGCTCATAAAATTTTCACCAAACATGTAGAAAATAAAATGAATATGCAACATAACTTGTATATTTAGTTGACTTGATAAATCAAGAAAAATATATTCTAAAACAATACTCAAAGTAAATTGAGATTCTAGCGATTATCAGGACAAGATAAGTTGTGGCAGAAATCACTTGCACAATTCATCTTCTCCAAAATATTATGACAGAAATTAATTAGCGTTTACTAAGTGTAGCCTTCTTATATAGTGGTAAATTGTTATGACATTAGAACTTCTAGATTAATTACAGTTGGTACAATATTTTCATATATATGTATATAATTGTTAATTGATTATTCATTTTCTATTTATATGTCTCAATCAATTTCGTCATGCTTTCTTAATTGACTTACATTGAATGAAATCATAAATACTTTTTGTCATATAAATATTCATTTTATGTTAGTACTTCAATTGCATATATTCTAATTTATTAGTAACTCACACCTACATTTCATCATATAAAAATTATTATAAATTTTTATTGATATTTTTATTATTAAGAAATATTTATTCCTAATTCATTTTACTGATCTGCACATTTAAATTTTTATATAAGATTTAATTAATTTTTGTTCATCAAAATGAAGTATCTTTTTCAAATTTGATTATTTTAAAATTCGAAGTTATTCTTACAGGCATATATAAGGTTATATAATTGGTCAATTAAAGAATAACATTGTAAGGCAAAATTTTATTTGACTTCAAATATTAATTAGGGCTATGTAATTTTAGTGGTTATTTTCGATAAACATTATGCAATCTTTTCTGTGTAGTAATATTTATTTTAATTTTTTTAATATTTATTTATTTTTAATCTACCCTCCTTTTAAATTTATGACTATCTTTTATTCATTTCCTAATATAGAATGATAGTGTAATTACTCATTGATAGTTATTCTTAATTATGAAAATCCTTTCATTAAATATGAATGTATATTGTTTTAAATATAGATTAATTAAAATATATCGAATGAAAATCCTTCCAATAAATATGAATGCATATTTTTTAAATAAAATATATTGAAATAAATTTCTTTCATTTTGTAGTCCAAAGTTACCATTTGAGTGATCACATCTTTTTCATAATATTTTTAATTTTAGAATAACGCTTTGATTATTATATATTTATTCCATATAAGTTGTTTGATTACTAATTGTTATTCTCTTAATTGATATTTCTTGATACTTTCTTGATTTAGTCAATTGTAATCAAATCATAATTATTCTTTTTTATATAATATTGTTATTAAAATTAATTATAAACACATTTTGAGTGATGACATCTTTTTCATAATATTTTTAATTTTGGATGGACTTATTTTTCATAATAATCTTTTTCATATAAGTTACTTGATTATTAATTAGTTATTCTCTAATTGATTTTCTTGTAATACTTTCTTGATTTACTAAATTTTAGTGAAATCATAAATATTTTTTAAATAATATTATTATTTAAATTAATTGTGTATATTTTCTGAGGGATAACATCTTTTTTCATAGTATTTTTTAATTTTGAAATGACTTTTTTAATATTAAAATATATCGAATGAAAATCCTTTCAATAAATATGAATGCATATTTTTTAAATAAAATTACTTGAAATATATTGAAATAAATTTCTTCCATTTTGTAGTCCAAAGTTACCATTTGAGTGATAACATCTTTTTTGATTATTTACTCAATTATAGTAAAATCATAAATATTTACTTTTTATAATATTATTATTTATGTTGTTTAAATTAATTGTTCACATATTTTACGGAATGACATCTCTATTGAAATATTTTTTATTTTGGAATGACTTTTTGGTCATAGTTATTTTTTTCATATAATTTGCTTAATTACTAATTGATTATTCACCAAAATAAATTTTGTTGCCAACAAAATAGATTCTTGTTGACAAAATACCTACCAAGTGGCTAGTTCTCAATATGTCACTTGGCTTAATTTTAGGCTAACTTCATTACTTTATTATATATATAGATTACTCAATTGTAGTAAAATCATAAATATTTACTTTTTATAATATTATTATTTATGTTGTTTAAATTAATTGTTCACATATTTTACTGAATAACATCTCTATTGAAATATTTTTTATTTTGGAATGACTTTTTGGTCATAGTTATTTTTTTCATATAAGTTGCTTGATTACTAATTGGTTATTCACCAAAATAAATTTGTTGCCAACAAAATAGATTCTTGTTGCCAAAATACCAAGTGGATAGTTCTTAATATGCCACTTGACTTAATTTTAGGTTAACTTCTTTGTTTTATTATATATAGATGTGAGTCAAGTCAATAATACGTGAACAAGTAAACATCAAGTAGTGATAGAAATTGAGGGATTAGAAACTAGTAGAATGGTTCTGCTAATACTTTAGGTGATGGAGAGAAATTAAAACAATTTAGATGTTGGTTTAATGAATTGTGAATGGTGATTTGCAGGTGGGAAAAAAAATATTAAAGTTGTTCCTAGTATTTTTTTCGTCTTGATTAATTGATAATGTGTCACTTGTATATTTTTCATGGTTTTCTCCAAATTGTAGAGAATAGAAGAAGAAAGGTGTAATTGGAAAGACCTTCTGCTAGCCCAAGATCGTTAACTAAGATCGAAAGATTCAACTAAAGAAGAGGAAGCTATGAAAGTAGAAGGACGATATTGAATAAGAGAGCATGGGTATAGAATAAGACTACTTTATATGCTTTGTATTGGATTTTGTTTTTGGATTATGTTTTTGATTGGTTACAAATGCCTAATGTCATCCCCTATTTATACTTGTGTAGGGATGATTCTAGATACTACAAATCTAGAGTGTTCTATGCTTTTCCACAAATATCTTCCTCAAATATTAGCACCCTCTAGTAGCTTGATCTTTCATAAATACAAATATCAAATAGACTGCACTATCCTTTTCTAGATTTTTCTGCCTAGAATTACCTAGAATATTTAGATATTTCTTCAAGTTGATTATCCTAAACACTACACTAGACTATTCTAGAACCTTAACTAGAAATGATCTCAAAAAATCTACTTTAATATTTTCACACTCCCCCTTAAAGTAATTTTTTGAAAGCTACCCTGAACTTGTCGCGGAAGAACTCAAACGAAGCTTTAAACCGCGCATTAATGAAAATCTTAGCAATTTTTGCATGACTCCTCTTGCTTCTATAAATGATAACGA
This sequence comes from Capsicum annuum, assembly GCF_002878395.1. Lineage (NCBI taxonomy): Eukaryota > Viridiplantae > Streptophyta > Magnoliopsida > Solanales > Solanaceae > Capsicum > Capsicum annuum. The sequence goes on from NC_061119.1 coordinate 21,882,209, forward strand.
TTTTTTGTTCATAATCGACCCTGCGAAGAAACAAGAATATGTAATGATAAAATTTCCATCTTTGTAGTGTACTGGCTTGATGATAGTCCTCGTTTGCCTTGGCGAACCATATGAATCATCTCTTTGCCAAATTTTATGTTGTTGAGTTTCTTGGCTCCCCCTTTCTCTTAACTCCTTGACAACTATATTATTCAGAGAGACACCTATAATAGAAAAGTTAGAAACTCTAAGGTTTAATTTTTGTATTACCTTTCCTTCCAACACAACTCCATAATATGAGGAAATTTCATCAATATTAGCTACTTCATTTGAGTTGGTGATGATCTGATCATTGATTCTCTTCGAAACATCATAACCATCAGAGGGTTCACCACCAGTTCCTTTCCAACTCCTCAACAAACTATCTAGTAGTTTCATACATTTCAAAAATCATATGCTCTGTCTCTTTATTTGAGATTGAGACTTCAAGGTCAGCTTCTTCATTTATTTGATTTTTTTCTTCTTCACCTACTTCTGGTGTATTCTCTACGCTAGTGAGAGACCTTTTATGGTAGATGATTGATCAGAGACGTCAACTTTCATTATATCTCTCTCAATGTTTTCTCCCAAAAGGTCACCACTGGCATGTATAGTTTCAGACACTGCCTGCTCAGGTTCTATCTCAATATCTTCGAAAAAGGTTCAAAAATACCCTTGAACTATCTGAAATAGATCAAAAATGCCCCTCGTTAGATATTTGGCTCAAAAATACCCCTCCGTTAAATATTTGGCACAAAAATACCCCTCCCACTAACAGAATTCGAAAAAGGATCAAAAATACCCCTAAACTATTTGAAATGGCTTAAAATACCCCTCTGTTAAATATTTGGCTAAAAAATACCCCTCCCTTTAACGAAATTCCACCAAGCATGCCACCTAGATAAAAAAAAAAAATACGTGACTATGCCACATTACCATCCACATGTAAAATGTTAGTATTTTTTAAATTATATGACATTCCTTTCTTCTTTATTTTTATTTTTATTTTTTTGCAAAGCAGTGAAACGGAAAAACCAAAAAACCAATCTTTTGCTAATTACTTCATTAGTGTTTTAAAAGTTCTAGATTTCACCTTTTATCTAGTGTTTTAAAAGTTTTAAATTTCATCTTGTTATTGCCGTTTGGGATGAGGGACAACTTGATCTTGATCTGATGTTGACTCGGAGGAGGAGCTAGAATTTTAACTTTTAAGCTAGCAAATGTTGATGTACTAATAATTGAGTTGAATTTACTACATGCAAATTCTTTTTCAAAATAAATGAATTCCTTTTAACACTTGTTTAATCATTCGAAATGAATTCATTTTTCTAAATTCAGTTTTGATGAATAATCTTATTATTTTTAGAACAAGTTTGAAAAGAAGTAAAATGATACTTAATATGGATAAATTATTATTTAATTATGTCATTCGTTAACTTTTTGAAGATGTGTGCCACATTCAAAGATTCATTAATTTTAGATTAGAGAAGGTATTTATTAAATCATTATAACATAAGCATTTCGAGTAAAAGCTAGCAAAGCCAAACACATCTTTTGAGTAACTAATTTGAAGTTTATTTTGAAATTTGTTACTTTTATGAGTAAATCTTAATTTTAACTTTTATACTGGCCTAATAATTAATGGTTTTATCAGTTTAATAAGGCTCTTTTGTTGGGTTTCACACTTTTAAACCTATTGACAGGAAAAAACTTGCTTTTTAGATGATCAAAGGAATTTGATAATAGCGATGTTACATTTAATAAATTTTTTCAAAAAAAATATTATGTAACCACTGTTTGTCTACTTTGATTAAAAATGAAAAAGCCATGTAAATTTTGTCCGTTTCACTAACGTTTTTAAATAAAAATAAAGAAGAAAAGAATGTCATATAATTAAAAAATACTAACATTTTACATGTGAATGGTAATGTGGCATAGTCACGTAGTTTTTTTTATCTAGGTAGCATGCTTGGTGGAATTTCGTTAAGGGGAGGGGTATTTTTGAGCCAAATATTTAACAGAGGGGTACTTTTTAGCCATTTCAGATAGTTCAGGGGTATTTTTGATCCTTTTTCGAATTCCGTTAGAGAGAGGGGTATTTTTGGGCCAAATATTTAACGAAGGGGTATTTTTGAGCCAAAAATTTAACAAGGGGAATTTTTGAGCTATTTCAGATAGTTCAGGGGTATTTTTTTAGCCTTTTTCGCAATATCTTTCATGTTCAAACTTTTGTTGATAATTTCAGGATCTGCTTCTTTGATTTCCTCGATAGCAGATACCACATTTTTAGTATCCCCTGGTTTTTTATCAGTGTCTTCCTTCTTCTCATGATGGATTGTATCATATACGATCCAATCTCTTTCAAATTTTATGGAAGCCAAGGCATTTATTGCTCGACTCTCAGCTTCTAAGCAACTTTCCCAACCTTCTTCTTCTTCAATAACTTTTTTAGTATGAGCCATGTTGCTCTCTGTGGCTCGACAATATCTTCTTATATGTCCTGCTTTTCCACACCGATAACATGTAAGAGCCTTCTTAGTATAATTGTTAATAGAATCTTCCTTCTTTCTAGACAGACTTGAACCACCTAAGAATTTATAGTGAGGCATATCTCTTGCTTTTCCTTTAATGTTCCTCTTGTCATCTATAAGAGCATTTTCTTTCCTTTCTTTGACAAATTCACCAGCCAATTGTTTGGCTAGTAACTCCTGTGCTGACAATAAATTCTCAAATTCCTCCAAGAATGGTTGTTGATCCCATTCTTGAATTGATGTCACAAAGAAAATATATTATGACTTCAAACCATGACTAATATTTCTTCTTATTCATGTTTCAGAGATAGCCTCATTCAGATTTAATAGAGAGATCTCAAAACATAAATTCTTAATCCTTAAGAAATACTCGACAATAGAAAGATTACCTAGATTGGTGTTGACTAGTGCCTCATTCTTTTTGTTGAATAATTGATCGAGGGTCCTCCATATTTCATGGTCTGATATGCATCTTATAATATGATCGAATAAACTATAGGACATGGATCTCTTCAAAATGAACTCCGCCTTCGCATTAGTCTGGTTCTACTTCTTATATGCACCATGATTTTTTGTTCGTCGTCAGGAGGACTTGTATTACTTTCGTTGAAAATATCTCACAAGTCCTCACCCACAAGGTATGATTCCATACATCTCTTTCATACCTTATAATTGGACTGATTTAACAACTTCATTTCCAGTCCATTACCACGACCCCTAAAATCCATTCGCACAAACCAGTTGAATCAACCACAAACTCAATCTTGAAATAAACATAAGTTAATCTACGACATTGGCTATGATACCATGTAGATAATAACAGAAGACAGGTGTAATTGGAAAGACCTTCTGCTAGCCCAAAATCGTTAACTAAGATCGAAAGATTCAACTAAAGAAGAGGAAGCTATGAAAGTAGAAGGATGATATTGAATAAGAGAGCTTAGGTATAGAAGACTACTTTATATGCTTTGTATTGGATTTGGTTTTTGGATTATGTTTTTGATTGGTTACAAATGCTTAATGTCATCCCCTATTTATACTTGTGTAGCGATAATTCTAGATACTACAAATCTAGAGTGTTCTATGCTCTTCCACAAATATCTCCCTCAAATATTTGCACCCTCTAATATCTAGATCTTTCCTAAATACAAAAATCAAATAGACTACACTATCCTTTTCTAGATTCTTCTACCTAGAATTACCTAGAATATCTAGGTATTCTTCAAGTTGATTATCCTAAACACTACACTAGACTATTCTAGAACCTTAACTAGAAATGATCCCAAAAAATCTACTTTAATATTTTTACAATTATTGTTTCTAGGTGACAACACTATGTTTCTTCCGTTTCAAAGAGAATGACCTATTTTGACTTGGTATAGAGTTTAAGAAAATAAAGAAGATTTTTAAATCTTGTGATCTTAAATTAAAGTTATATCAAATGTACCAAAATATCCTTTAATATTGCGGTCTTAATCATGTTCTGTAGAAAGTTAAAATTAAAGTATTATAAAAAAAAGAGTCAAGTTATTTCATGGGTTTTATTAGTACTTCTCTTACCATTTTTTAAAATTATGTGAATTTAATGAACTAATCATTACGAGGTCATGCTTCCTTCAGCATCAATAAACCCTTTCGATACAGAGAATAGCAGAAGAAAGGTGTAGTTGGATAAAACTTCTGCTACCCCAAGACCGTTTAACTAAGATCAAAAGATTCCACTAAGAAGAGGAATCTAGAGAGAAGAGGCTTTGTTATGGAAGAAGACTTCTTGAATTGGATTATTTTTGGTTGGTTACAAATGCTTGATGTTATTCCCTATTTATACTTGTGTAGGGATGATTCTAGATACTACAAATCTATATTATTCTATCCTCTTCCACAAATATCTAACACTCTAGAATATCTAGATCTTTCTTAAATACAAATATCAAATAGACTACATTTTCTAGATTCCTCTACCTAGAATTACCTAGAATATCTAGATATTTCTTCAAGATGATTATCCTAGAAATTAGACAAGATATTCTAGAAATTTTACTGGAAAAACAATGTTATCCAAAAAATCAACTTTAAATATTCTTCAGACTCCCCCTTAAATTAATTTTTTGGAAGTTATCCAAACTTTTTATAGAAGAACTCAATCGAATCTTTTGAACGTGACTTGGTGAAGATCTCAATAATATTTTTCCAAATCCTCTTTCTTCTTGATATGATAAAGGTTTTTCATCAATAACTGAGCCTAAAAAGAAACATGAATATTAATTGACAAAATTTTCATCCTTGAAATAGGCTAGCTTGACAATATTTCTTTGTGGTTTAAAATCGAACAAAAAATATCTCCTTACTGAATTTTCGAGCTCCCCCTTTCTTTTAACTTCCCAGTAGTTGTACTATCTGAAGAAACATCTTTAATGGGCATGTTTGGAACTCTAATGTTCAATATCTTAGAACATGCTCCTTCTAAGGAAACTATAGGATGCAAGGAGATTTCATCTGTACCATTCTCCTCATTTGATTTGATGACAATCTGATCATTAATTTTTCGTGAATCCTCAGTACCATAATAGGATCCATCACGAAATTTCCTATCTAGTTCTTCAATCATACTATGTCTCTTTTCATCTAAAATTGAGGTTTCTCTTTCAACTTCGTCATTCATTGAATCGTTAGCTTCTTCATCAACTTCTAATATTTTCTCTAAGACAATGATTGAACTTAATAGATAGATGATTGATCAGAGACTTTAACTTCTATTATATCTCCCTTGATAGTTTCTCAGAAAAAGTCATCACTGACATATTGAGTTTCAAACATTGTTTTCTTATAATCTACTTTAATATCCTCTGTGTTCAGACTTTTATAATCATTTTTGGGATCCGCTTCTTTGATTTCCTTGATAGTAGCTATGACGTCACCAGTCTGAATGTCTTTAGTACCATCTTGCTTCTTATCTGTTCCTTCCTGCTCTACATGATAGATTATATTATATCCGATCCAATCTCTTTCCAAATTAATAAAAGCCAAAGCATCTATTTCTCGACTTTCAGCTGCTAAGTATCTTCCCCAACCTTCTTCTTCTTCTTCAAAAACTTTTTAAATTTGAGTCATGTTGCTCTCCGTGGCTTGACAATATCTTTTTATATGTCCTTCTTTGCCACACCAATAACATCTGAGAGGTTTCTTAGTATAATTATTAAAAGTCTCTTTCTTCTTTCCTGGTGATCTTGAACCACTTGAGAGTCGAGTGTGAACCATATCTCTTACTTTTTCTTTAACGTTTCTCTTGTTAGCTACAAGAAAATTTCCTTCCTTTTCTTTAACAAATTCACCATCCAATTGTTTGGCTAGTAACTCCTTTGACGACAACAAATTCTCAAATTTCTCCAGGAATGATTGCTTAGCCCATCCCTGAATTGATGTCACAAAGGGAATGTATTCTATTTTCAAACTATGAATGATAATTTTTCTCATTCATGCTTCAGAGATAGCCTCGTCTGTATTCAATAAAGAAATTTCAAAACATAAGTTCTTAATCTTTAAAAAGTACTCGATAATAAAAAGATTACCTTGAGTGGTGTTCACCAATTCATTCTCTAATCTTTGTAGCCAGGCTTCATTCATCTTATTGAATAACTGGTCGAGGGTCCTCCAAATTTCATGAGCTGATTTACACCTTATAATAAGGTGAAATAAAATAGGGGATATGGATCTCTTCAGAATGAACTCTGCCTCCACACATTAATCTGCTTCCACTTTTTATATGCACTACTATTCTCAAGTCTGTCATCTAGAGGACTTGTGTTACTCCCATTAACAACATCCTACAAATCCTCGCCCACAAGGTATAATTCCATACATGTCTTCTATACCTTGTAATTGGACTAATTCAACAGCTCCATTCCCAGTCTATTAATGCGACAACTTAAATTTATTCGAACAAATGAGTTGAATCGACCACAAATCCGATCTTGAAATAAACACAAGTCAATCTATGACTTTGACTCTGATACCATGTAGAGAATAAAAGAATAAAGGTGTAAATAGGGAGATCTTCTACTAGCCGAAGATCGTTTAATTAAGATCGAAAGATTCAACTAAGAGGAGGAAGCCAAAAAGAAGAGGCTTCGTTATGGAAGAAAACTTCTTGAATTGAATTGTTTTTAATTGGTTACAAATGCTTGATGTCATCCCCTATTTATACTTGTGTAGGAATAATTATACTTGTGTAGAGATGATTCTAGATACTACAAATCTAGAGTATTCTTCCTCTTCCACAAATATCTAGCACTCTAGAATATCCAGATCTTTCCTAAATACAAATATCAAATAGACTACATTTTCTAGATTCCTCTATCTAGAATTACCTAGAATATCTAGATATTTCTTCAATATGATTATCCTACAAATTAGACAAGATATTCTACAAACTTTACTAAAAAAAACAATGTTATCTAAAAAATCAACTTTAAATATTCTTCACATCCGATTGGCTCATGATGTTTAAGCATGATAAATCACTTTGCTTCGATATGCTGCAATGATAAAATATATGGTTGCAATTGCCCTATGTATAATGTTGGTGAGTCTATTCAGAGGCTACATCGTCTTAATAGAATTATCTTGTTTGAAGAGTTAAGAGACCTTTGTATTGAGAGACGTTTTTATTTTTAAAGTGTCCTTTGTGATCTGGATAGTTCAGACCTATTTGATTTGTGTAAGGTAATTGGTTGATATATGTGTGAGTGTATATGCTTAATTGTGTTAACGTACAAGTAAAATAGAGAGATAAGAGAGTTTCATAATAATGAAATAAATGCAATACAATCTCAATCTCTCATACAACAACAACAACATACCTAGTGTATTCATACATAATAGGGTTTAGGGAACGTAAAATGTATATAGTTCAAACCACTATCTCCGAAGAAGTATTACCAGAAATTTGTTGGTCTTTTGTGGACATTCCATCCGTCAAAATTTGGCTCGTGGGTTTCGGGCTTTCGATGAAAAAATTATTGAAACATTAATAAAATATCATTTTTTTCAATAGATTCCGTCAATAATTAGCAATTTAACGACCCATAAAATTTGAAAAGTTCAAAATTACTTGGACCCATACACCCTTACCACAACCTTTTTGGGCTCAAGAAATTTAATCAAAATCAAACTATATAAACAAGGATTATATTTAGTGTCGTTTTTACTCTATCATAGAAGCGAATGAGAGGAGCTTAGGGTAAGTTTTAATAATGATAACTAAATTCTCTAATAAGAAGATGATTGATTCTCAAAATTCTATTGATGCCACATAAATTGGGACAACTATTTGAAAAATGATATAAAAACTACTATAAATCATATTAATTAACAACTTAAAATATTTTAAAGACAAAAATGAGAATGAGAGGAGCTTAGGTCAACTTTTAAAAATTACAAGTAAGCTCCTCAAAGTCCTATTATGACTATTTGAGGAGCTTAGGCTCAGTTTGCGAAATGACCATTTCGCCCTTTTTCTTCTCCAGAATTACTTATATTTATTTGAAATTTACGTAAAAAAAAAACTATGAATCACAATAACTAATTTTAAAATATTTAAAAAACATAATTAGAAGGGAATGTTTGAAAAGCTCAGAGTCAAGTTTCCAAATGACAACTAAGTTCCTCAAAGTCTCATTTATTACAATTTGAGGAGTTTTTAAAATGACAACTGAGCTCCTCAAAGTCTCACTTATTACTATTTGAGGTGTTTCACAAACTACAACTAAGCTCCTCAAAGTCCCACTTATTACTATTTGAGGGTTTCAAAAATAACAACTAAGCTCCTCAAAGTTTCACTTATTACTATTTGCGGACTATTATAGAAGGGAATGTTTGAGGAGCTTAGGGTCAAATTTTCAAAATGACAACTAAGCTCCTCAAAAGTCTCACTTATTACTATTTGATGAGTTTCCAAAATGACAACTAAGTGTCCCGACCCGAACCAGGGCTTGGCCGTGGCGGGTAGCTCAAGTCCACTGAGGACCGGAGACCACCCCCTTGCTTAGCCAGACAAAACATAATACAGCTAGCAATAGATGAATTCCGAACATATAATAAGATAGAATAATGTAAACTCAAAGGAGTCTAAGAATATCAACAACAATACCCAGTCTATAGTAATTCACAAAGCCTCTAACAAAACCAAATCAATCTAAGTTGGGACATGCCCTCGAAGATTGCCAAAAATAAGTTCAAAGAAAAGTATATGATAATAGATAAACCAAAAAGCAACGACCTTCTGGAAGAAGGAGTCCCTCTACTCCAAGCTGAATGTTGATAATTCAAAAGTTGTATCACTACACAGGAAAAGTAAAAGTGCCTTCGGATCCTGCATGACATGGGGATACAACATCTGGAGACAGTTAGTGGTTGAGTGCTAGCATACAACTCAGGGATAAGGGGTAAAGCAATGTCATGATCAAAAGTTCAAAATCATTCAAAATAAATCCAGACAACCATATGCAAATATATATACATGTGATATATATATCACATGCCGAGGTAGGGAACAAGGCTTAACATGAACTTTAAAATCTTAACCTAGATTGTGTAGCTCATCCATCATAAAAAGGCACCCACGGGCTATATGGGTTCAACTGTCCCCTAGCTAAAAGGGCCCAGTGCGTGTAGCCATAAGAACCAAAGAATAATCATATGTACATATGTATCATGGGGGACTGAAACCTCCCATACATATATCAAGGGTGACTTAAGCACCCATTCATTTAACATGAGGGGCTTGAACCATCCAATCATTTAGTTAGAGGGACTGGAATCGTCCGATCATTTATACCCCTACGCTGGCAAATAAGATTTTCATTATTGATCCCTCGGAACCTACACTTTTACAGCCCAGTATCACAACGCCCTTTAATCCAAATAAAAATATTTTTCACACATTCCCATTCATTGAAACAATTCATACATTAAGACATACCATTGGTATCTCATACCAACTTCATTTGCAAGCTAATACGGTCATGCCATATCAATTAACCATTAACATGGGGGAATTCATGACCTCTATAGGTTAATTACTCATTCATATGTGGAATCCACAATCCCTGAGTTTCAATAAAAATCAATTCATATTTCAAAATGCCTTTTTATGTCATACAATGGTTTCAAAGATATTTTCAATGTGCATGTACTCATATTCAAAGACAAATTCAAAATATTAGGTTGAGGTCATACCAACTCAATTACCAAAATTTACAAAATTGGGAGAAACCATGTCCCCTTAGTTTATTCAACATATTCATGCACCCCACAAGTTCAAAACCATAAATAAAGTATGAACAATGCATATTTAAATCATAGGAATCTAATTTAAGAAATATTCATTCAAAAATCCTCAACCCATATGAAAACTCATGTTCAAATCCACATAAACAATCATATAATTTTATGCTTTATGTAAAACAAGTTTAATGGTAGAGTCACATGCCTGAATATCAAGAGTTATGGAGAAGAAATGATGAATTGAGCCCCTAGATTTTCAACCTTGAGAAAACCTAACTTGCTCTTGCTTGAGGATTTGAGAGAAGAGATAATGTGTTTTTGATGTTTTATGGATGAAAATGGGGTGTAAATAGTGTTTTAAGGTCATGGGTTATGTTTAGGGAAAGAGAAAAATGTCCAAAATGCCCCTTAATAAAAGACTAAAAAACGGTCGCCTAGTCATTATGGGTGACCTTATGACTCTTCTACACACTCGTAGTCTGGACTGTACCCATGGGCACCCACACTAGTATGACTACAAGTCGTACCATATGACTCATACTCAGACATTACTACTCGTAGGGTCCAAGTCGTACTCAGGACATGGTCTTCGGCACTCATACTGATGAGACTACGATTTACACTGTATGACTCGTATGAGTCTTAATGACTCGTTGGGTACAAACAATGATCAACATAGAAACACATTGGTGCGACTACAATTTGGGTCCTACTATCCGTAATGACACCCTACGACTCATAAGGAGAGTCGTAGTCTGGTGAGCTCAAATGTCTAGAAGTTTTCAAGGACCAAAATTTGGGGTGTTACACTTAGCTTCTCAAAGTCTCACTTATTACTACTTGAGGAGTTTCTAAAATGATAACTAAGCTCCAAAAAGTTCCACTTATTACTGTTTGGGGAGTTTAAAAAATGACAACTTAGCTCCTCAAAGTCCCACTTATTACTATTTGAGGACTTCTCTAGAATTACTTATATTTATTTAAAATTTACGTTAAAAATGCTATAAATTACATTAATTAATTTTAAAATATTTAGAAGTGTATAGTAAAAGAAAGATTGATTCTCAAAATTCTATCGATGTTGCATAAATTGGGATAATTATTTGAAATAATAAATAAAGTACTGTAAATCATAATAATTAGCAACTTAAAATATTTAGAAGACATATAAAAATAGAATGAGAGGAGCTTAGAGTCAAATTACAAATAAGTTCCTTAAAGTCCCACTTATTACTATTTGAGGAACTTAGAGTCAGTCTATGAAACGATCATTTTTCCTTTCTACTTCTCCAGAATTACTTATATTTATATGAAATTTATGTTAAAACCCTATGAATCACAATATTAATTTTAAAATATTTAAAATACATAATAAAAAAAATGAGTGATTCCCAAAATTCTATTGGTGCCTCATAAATTGGAACAATTATTTTAAAGTGCTATAAATTATAATAATTAATAATTTAAGATATTTAAAATACATCAAATGTTCGGTTGACTCTCAAAATAATATCATAGTTAGAAATACAATAAATCATAATACTAATTAACAACTTAAAATATTTAAAATCATACAAAAAATTGATTGACCGTCTAAATTTCATCTGTGTTACATAAATTGAACACATAAATTGGGACAGATAGAATATCATATATTATTTGAAAATAATGTTAAATTTTTTAAAATAATTAACAACTTAAAATACCTTAAAATGATACAAAAACTTTGATCAACTTAAATTTTCATCTATATAACAAAATTTGAGACAAAACAGAAATTATGTAGAAAATACAATAAATCATAATACTAATTATCAACTTCAACTATTTAAAATCATATGAAAAAAATTGATTGATTGTCTAACTTTCATTGTGTTTGCATAAATTGTGATAAAAAAGTAACATATATTTGGGAATGAGCTCTCCGGATCTAGTATATATAAGAGAAATGTATATAAGAAGTTTATGTCATCGAAAAAAACATATAAGAAATTCGTCTCTGATTTCTCATTACAATCTCAATTATGATTCACTTTTACCTCCAAAAGGTGGAGATAAGATATGGCGCATATACTTTATTCTTATCAGACCTCACTTGTGGAATTTCACTTAAATGTTGTTATAATATCAATTATGATTCATGAAACAATTAAACAAGATGATACTTACGAGTCATTATGCACACCCATAGTCTGGACAGTACCCATGGGCACCCACACTGATCTAACTATGATTCGTACCATATGACTCGTACTTAAACATTACTACTCGTAAGGTCCAAGTCGTACTCAGGACATGATCTTTGGCATCACACTGATGAGGCTACGATTTACACTGGACGACTTGTATAAGTCTTAACGACTAATTGGGTACCAATTGTAATCAACATAAAAAACACACTGGTCTGACTACGATTTGGATCCTACGATCCGTAATGACACCTTAAGACTCGTAGGGAGAGTCGTAGTCTGGGCAGTGAGCTCAAAGGTCTAGAAGGTTTTAAGGACCAAAATTCAGGGTGTTACACTAAGCTTCTCAAAGTCTCACTTATTACTACTTGAGGAGCTTCAAAAATGACAACTAAGCTCTAAAAAGTTTCACTTATTACTGTTTGGGGAGTTTCAAAAAATGACAACTTAGCTCCTCAAAGTCCCACTTATTACTATTTGAGGACTTCTCTAAAATTACTTAAATTTATTTAAAATTTACGTTAAAAATGCTATAAATTACAATAATTAATTTTAAAATATTTAAAAGTGTATAATAAAAGAAAGATTGATTCACAAAATTCTAGCGGTGCTGCATAAATTGGGATAATTATTTAAAATAATAATAAAAAATACTGTAAATCATATATTTAGCAACTTAAATTTTAGAAGACATATAAAAATAGAATGACAGGAGCTTAGGGTCAACTTTCAAAAATTACAAATAAGTTCCTCAAGGTCCCACTTAAAACTATTTGAGGAACTTAGAGTTAGTCTGTGAAAAGATCATTTCGCCCTTCTACTTCTCCAGATTACTTATATTTATATGAAATTTATGTTAAAAACCTATGAATCACAATATTAATTTTAACATATTTAAAAGACATAATAGAAAAGTATGACTAATTCCCAAAATTCTATCGGTGCATCATAAATTGGAACAATTATTTTAAAGTGCTATAAATTATAATAATTAATATTTTAAGATATTTAAAATACGTCAAATGTTTGATTGACTCTCATAGAATATCATATATTATTTGAAAATTATGTTAAATTTTTTTAAATAATTAACAACTTAAAATACCTTAAAATGATACAAAAATTTTGATCGACTCTTAAATTTTCATCTATATAATAAAATTTGGGACATAACAGAACTTATGTAGAAAATACAATAAATCATAATACTAATTAACAACTTCAACTATTTAAATCATACGAAAAAATTAATTGACTGTTTAACTTTCATTGTGTTTGCATAAATTGTGACCAAAAAAGTAACATATCTTGGGCATAAGCTCTCCGGATCTAGTATATATAAGGAAGAGGTATGTAAGAAGTTTATGTCGTCGTCAAGAATATATAAGAAATTCGTCTTTGAATTCTCATTACAGTCTCAATTATGATTCACTTTCACCTCCATAAGGTGGAGATAAGATATAGATGCATATACTTTATTCTTATGAGATCTCACTTGTGGAATTTCACTTAAACATTGTAATAATCTCAATTATGATTCAAGAAACAATTAAACAAGATGATACTATAAGATATACTCCCTCCATTTCGTTTTAGTTGTCCCTTGTTGACTCGACACTTTTATTGAAAAAATATTTGTTAGGAGTGTATTTAATTAAAATAGTCTTATAAACTATATTTTGAAAATATAAATTTGATTATATACACTTTACATAGTCATTTAATGATAGGTGTAGTATTTGAAGAAGATAATAAACTTCTCTTGATTTTATAAATTAAACAACTAAATTGAAACAAAATTTTTAGTAAGAGGTCAACTAAAATGAAACGGAGGAAATTGTATAATGATAGGGTAATAATAGAAGAACATAATAAACTTTTCTTGATTTTATAAATTGAAGTATTGAAAAACTACTTTTAGTTAGAGGGTCAACTAAAATAAAATAGGAGTTGTGTATAGTAAATTTATAAAAAGCTAAATGAGATAAAAATGGAAGAAAAAAAAAATCTTAGAAAAATGAATAACATTTTTATTGATGACTCATTTCATAAATAGACCAAAGTCCATGCTTCATTATAGGTACATCATTAATAGGGAGAGTTGAAATATTCGACCTAACAATGGTAAGTACTAACACAACTCAATGGGCCTTTATCACCAGCACCACTACAAACTTCATTTCCTTTATAAAGCTTCATACAATAAACAAAACACATATTGCAATCGTCTGGCTCAGTTAAAGTCTCAACACATTCTTTTGGTGGAGTTGAGATGGTTGAGCTTTCACTCGAGTATTTGTCATTCCAACTACATCCAAAAATTGAACAACAAAACATTAGTAGTATATCAAGTGAATAAATCTTTTTGTGAAAATTGTAAGAGTTAGTTGAGATATCACTTTCGATGCAGAAACATCAACAAGAGTGTCATGAATTTTGACTTTACAAGTGAAAAATCTAAGATACGTATGGTCATAGCTTTTGAAATTCGTAATAGTAGAGAGGAAAATATCACTACCAATTCTAGAATTTCATCCAAAAATACTGTGATGGAATTTAACATTTTTAAACTCGAAATTTCTAATAGTCACGACTTCAAAAGATCGGATCTTTTTTTAATGATTTTTAAATCAACGACCGTCATACCTGATTTTTACCTAAGGTCAAAACGAGCACAACATTATGGACTCAAAAGAATTAATTTTTATACAGAGTCGCCACCTAATTTTTAAGGAAAATAAGAAAACCTATTTATTTATTAACAAGTATGACTTGTATTTTAATTTACGAATCAATTTAAATTCTAGGTAAGGGTTCAAATTATTTCATTTATTTATTAGCAAGTATGACTTGTATTTTAATTTATGAACCAATTTAAATTTTAGGTAAGAATTCAAATTATTTCGAAGGAAAAGAGTTAGACACCCTTCAGAATCCACAAATGTGGTTCTTGACCAGACTTAGGTTATTATTAAAAAAGCAAAAGAAAAATCAATGTTTCTAAATGCAACTATAAAATATGTATTAAAATAATACAAACAATCTATATATAAAGAATGTGTAAATTACATATGTTATCGTAAAAAGTATGTGTATAAGAAGCCTATAAAGATAAACAAAAATACATGAAAATTTGTATGAAAAAATGAAAAGATTGAATGAAGAAAAATTTGTTTTAAAGAAAAGATTGCATAATATATTTTAGTGTAACAGAGTGTGAATTATTTGATTAAATTATCTAAAAATATTTAATATAAATATTTACGATCTAAAATTGCCTAAATGCGTGACGTAGATTGCATAAATAAAGACTAACCCGCCCAACACCCCAAAAATAAAGATTTCACTATGATTAATATTTTTGTACAATTACAAAATAAAAAAAATACAAATATAAATGTACTCTTTTCTTGAATATCGTTTCCGATATGTATTCCCGAGAACCTGTATAAACACTTATAATAAAAATGTTAGTAACAAATAAATAATTAATAAATTGAGAAAGTAGATATGCATATTTGTATAAAAAAAAATTTCGTTAAAAAGTATGGGCTCGGATCAGATTTTAAGTACACCATGACTACGAAGTGCTTGCTCAATTTATTGACCGTCCTAAATCGCCTTGCCAAGATACGAATCATAAAATCTTTTCGTTGTTATAAAAATTTCATCATTGTCCGAAATATTTATTTTATTACGTATTTATATATGTAATATTCGTCTTTTTATTTGTGAAGGCCTAAAAAATCGATGAAAATTTTTTTCATTAGCTAAGTGTCGGCCCTTAATATAAAATAATAACTTTGATAAAATAAAATCTGTCTATTGTAATGGGTGGCCTCAAATATTCATTGACCAAATTCTAAGCTCATGATCCATGCTCAACAAATAGAAAAGGTTAGTAATAAGGAGAGAGAACAAGAGAGCTAGGGTAGGTAGCTTCAATTTCACTCGGCCTAAGTCAGAGGATGGTAACCGTTAATTAACACTAATTATTAAAGCGGGATTAGGAGCAGTAAGAAAAAAGGCAGCAACCCAAATATTTAAAAATAACAAATAAATCAGTAGCAAACCAAAAACATATACAACAGGAACCTAAAACAAACATTTGAGAAAATATTACTTGCTCCATTTCAAAAAGAATGACTTACTTTTCTTTTTAGTAAGTTTCAAAAAGAATGACTCCTTTTTTTTTTATAATATTTTAATTTTAACTTTTCACGTGGCATGTTTAAAACCATAAAATTAAAGAATATTTTAATATATTTGACACAACTTTAATTTAACACCATAAGATTCAAAAGTATTTATTTTTTTAAAACTTTATATCAAATTAAAATAAATTATTCCTTTTTAAACGAAGAGAGTACTATTTTATCACATTAAATACAAACAAAAGACTAAAGCATCGTGAACATTGAATCAAAATCCAAAAGAAGGCCCAAAACGTGAATTAGTTATCGGTTCAATTAATATTAACAATGAAGAAAATCAGAAAAGGATACAAATCAGTAAAGTAAACAAAAATATCATAAATCAGTAAAGTAAACAAAATATAATATATCAGTAAAGATTAATATATATTTTTATAAAACTTGGTTCATAGTAGAGAAAACTAATCAAGTTAGTTCAAAAAAATAAAATAATAATACAAAATCAACAACCAATGCTAAAACAATAACATAATTATTAATTATCATCCATGTATGTGCAAAAATATGAACACAAGTGTTAAAGCCAAACAGTAAAAAAGCAAAGATCAATCATAAATACCAAAAAAAAAAAAAAAAAAGAGGAAGAAAGGCCACCACAACCAGCCAGATCTGGTGTTTTTATTTGGTGGACAGTGACGAAAGGGAGGAGGGACGAGCAGTGGTGGTGGTGTTTGCCTGGAGGAGCTTTCACTGGTGGGGAACGGAGGGAGGGGCAGTGCGTGGTGTTTTGCTAGAGGTGGGTGGTCGGCGATGGAGGTCAGCGGCGGACCCAGGAATTCAATCTGTGTTCAAAAAAAAAAATTTATAAAAAATAGTACGCAACTGTAGTGATTCGAATATGAAAAACTGGACATGGGAGTCACATCCTCAAGCCACTGCACCCAATCATATATTTGTTCTCTGGGTACTTTTTAATAAATTATACTATTTATTTTATATTTTTATATAATTATACCTAATCTTCATCGAGTTTAGTGAATGTCGAAACACCTCAAAATTACACATGAATCCGCCCCTGATGAAGGTGATATTTTAGGTGAGGGTGGGGCGGCTGGAGAGAGTGGTGGTGCGCGCCGGTCATCACCTGCGAGGCAACATGTATTAGCGGAGATGAAAGGGAGAGAGAGATCTGTGTTGGTGTGTGTATGTGTGTTGGATTTCTTAAAAAGAAAAAAAAAATTCAATCAAATCTACCTTCTTTAAGAAATTCCTTAAATTAGGGGTAGTAGTTCAAATAAAATTAAAAAAAAAAATGAGGAGACTTTGATTTGATTAATTTATTATTTTATGTATTAAAATAATTAAATTGACTCATTTTTATATGCCGTATTAAATAACGTATAAAATAATGAATGCTGATGTATAAATATAGAAAAATATAAATAAAAATAAAAAAATATAATTATCTTAAAAAAATATATTATGCTATAAGTAATTAAAATTATATTGTGTAGTAAAAAATTATAATGTTTTGCTGTGTAAGTATTCAAATGATTGTGCAAAAATATTAAAATAATAATAAACTTAAAGATAATTGTCAATAAATTATGTAAAATTAAAATATGACAATAAATGAGTAAAAAATTCTAAAATAATGATAATTATCAATAATTTATTAACAATTGCAAAAAATATGTAAAAAATTGCATATTGTGTCATTTCACGATTAGGGAGCCTAAATGCATTAATTTTAAGTTTGGAGAGCCAAAATTTGGTGTCAACAGTTTTCCCCTTTTCGTTTGAAGATTTCTATATCGTTTTCAAAAAAATGAGCGAACTCCAATTTAGAGTCGTCTACATGCTTCAAGTTGCATGGGGAGCAGGTAGAGTATAGTTCAAAAGCTATCCTGACATATCCTATTTTGGATTGGATAAACCCAATGCATTCTTGAATTCTATGCTTGCAAAATTTATAAAATTGAAAAACAGTAGACAAACAAGTAACTAAGTTTGATTCTTTTTTTTCAAGAGATTCCAAAAAAGACATGTAATGTTTTAACTAATGTAAAGATAAATAAATAAATTTATTGCACAATTAAATTCGAAGACAAGCAAAATATTCAACTGAAGGTAAACTCGCATAAAGATCTTATTAGAGGGCAGATTAATCCAAAATGTTCTATTTTAGGGTGGACAAATCCAAACCCAATTCATGCTTGCAAAAATTTTAGAAAAAATTAAGGTGAATTTTTTTTATTTTTTTATTTTTATTTTTTTTTGAGAAATTAAAGATAATATGTAGTGCTCAACTAAATAAGAGAAAAAAATGGTACACGCAAAGATAAGATCCAGTGATTAAATGGTAAAATACGTGCATTGCGATATGTGTAGGTAAAGACAAAGTATGCAGTACTTAAATAACAAAATAAACACATTGCGATGTGAAAGTAAAGACAAAAATGACATGCAATGATTAAATGATAAGAAGAATGCATTGCAATATATGCTGGTAAAGGTCAAGATGACATACAGTGCTTAAATGATGAAATAAATGTATTGTGATATTTACAAGGTATACAGTGCTCAAATAAAACAATGTGTTGCGATATATGTGTGTAGTGCTTAAATGACAAAACAAATGCATTGTGATATTTTCAATGTGTGTAGTGCTTAAATTTATAACAATATACGCCGATAAAGGCAAAGATGACATGTGATGCTTAAATAATAAAATAAATGCATTGCGATGCGTGTAGATAAAGACAAAGATAATATGTGGTGCTTAAATGATAAAATAAATACATTACGGTGCGTGCAAGTAAAAACAAGAATAAAATGCAGTGCTTAAATGATAAAATAAATGCACTGCAATGCGTGCAAGAAAAGACAAAAATAAAATGCGGTGCTTAGACGATAAAATAAATGCATTGCGATGCATGCAAATAAAGAAAAAAATCAAATACAGTGCTTAAATGATAAAATAAATACATTGCGATATGTGTCAGCAAAAACAAAAATAACATGCAATGTTTAAATAATAAATAAATACATTGCGAGATATGCAAATAAGGACAAACAAAACATACAGTGCTTAAATAACAAATAATAAAATAAATAAATTGCGATGCGTGCAAGTAAAGACAAAAATAGCATACAGTGCAAAAAGAAAAAAATGAAGTGCAATATGTGCAAGTAAAGACAAGCAAGTATAAATATTTAATTGAAAAAAAAAACATGCATTGGAGGACAGAATGACCCAGTTGTCCTATTTTAGGGTGGACAAACTCATGTAAAAATGATTATTGAGCAAAGAATTATTTGCAAATGAAAGTGTTTATATAATTCTGATGCTGCTTTCAAAAATTATCCCAGTATCGAGTTATAAGATGCTGGAAAATGCAAGATTGTATACTTGCTGGGGAGAAAGAATGATTATAGGATTGCAATGATCGAACTCTACATAGAGCTTCCTACATATCCCGTATGTCATGAGAATCAGGCCAATATAGTTTGAAATAAAGAAACAGAGTAAATTTTGAGACGGCTTTCAAAATTTGCCCCAATATATTATTTATGTTGATATTATGTTGTACTAAGGAAACTAAAAAAAATAATTTTGCTATTGCGGATTGAAAAGATGCATGACGTCTCTGATTGCTTACAGAGACAGATGCTGATTGTTGTTTTTGATTGCCTACGAATACTAATGCCCTCAACTAGTAAAGTGACTGAAATCTAATAACCTCTCAAAATGTAAAAGGTACAAAAAATGGGTGCTTAACTGAAAAATAAAATGCTGCAATTTAAAGGTATGTGCTTGAAAGAAAAAGTCAAATGCCTGTATTTCAAAATTGGACGCCTTGAATGAAAAGTAAAAAGTGCATGTATGTAAAGTGAGCACCTTGAATGAAAGGTAAGGAAATGCTTGTATGTGAAAGTGACCTCTTAAAAAAAGAAGAAAAATGTTGTATTTTTTGGTTAAAAATGCTGAAAGATGAAGAAGACATAATCTTGTCTTGACTTCAGTTGGTGCCAATAATTAGTAGTGTGCATAAGAATTCCTCCATCTACTTCTCAGCTAACCGAGATCGACTTCAAGATAACTACTGTAGTTTCAAATGGTACCTCAGACATGCCTAAGTATCAACAAAATTTTTTGTCTTGCTTCAAAAAAATATTTTGAGCTATGTCTATCCTCATGCTTCAAGTGCTCTCTCCTGAAAGAAAGTCTCATTTCACACATATTTAAGTAATAATTTTTTAAAAAAATTTGGAGACATTTAAAGAAATACACTCACACTCAGAAAGAAATTCAATGCATGTAATTGTGATACAATAGGTTTGATCTTTATGTAAGTATCCACTAATGTGAGAACACTTAGAATAGGATCTCATAGGAATTGCTATTGGCTTATAATGTAGGTTTGGGGATGGGTAGGATGATATTTGAGATAAAATTGACTAATCCCTCAATGAGTATTACATTGTATTTGTGCTTTCGGCATTTGTTGCGCTTTGACGCGTGATCTTCTTAATTGCATTTTGTTGTCCCTCAATTTGCATTTGCTTCGACTTCTTTTGAATTTTGTGCTGGAGTTTTTCCCCTTTTCTTTTCAAGAAACTATATATATTTTATGTTATTTTTTTTCTTTGCTTATTTTTGAAGTCGTTTTTCATTTTTTTTTCATTTGGGATAATATATTTTTTTGCATTTTGCATTTTTATTTTGAATCTTCGTCTATAATTTGCACGCATTTAGTGTGCTCAAGGAGGTAGGGCCAAGAGAGTACACGTAAGCACTCAAAAAGGTATAGGCTCAAATGCGATTGTCCAAAGAAAAGGTTTTAGGCTTAAAAGAGAAAATGCTGTGGATTAATGTTATTTGGTGGGTTGTGAAAGGCACAATCGAATCAAAGAAGGCCTACGATCCTTTCCTAAATCAAGTGCAACTCAAAATTTCGCCTCAACAATACAATGCAATGAATTAAAATAAAGCTCACCACGCATGCACATGAAACTATAAGGTTGACTTTGTTTTTGTCTTAGATGTATGCAAGAGAATTTTTTCAAGCGTTACACAAGTGTGATAAAAGGTACCAAAAAAATCTATAGTTTACTATAAAGTCAGTTCTTTTCATCACATCAAATTGTTCTTTCTCATGCACACTCCTAACTGTATTAGTATCAACCAAGTTAAAATTATTCTTTATTTAAAAACATGGGATCGAACCCAAAATAAGGATTACCTATGTATCTTGTGAAAATAAGAATCAAGTTTGCGTAGTTCAGATAAATTTGTAATTTTGTATGTGCAATGTATGATTGTAAAAAAAATGATAGTCATCCTTGAAAATAATACGAAAGAAAATTACAAAGGAACTGCTTTTAACATCAAAATTATTCTAATCACATGATCAAAAGAATGAACGTCAAGTATGGGAAAAGCTTCGACACAACTTCAATACGCTGACAAAATTAAAAAGGTCAGGCATTGAAGAATTAAAAAGGTCAGACGTTCTAATCACATTTGGAAGGGTTGTTATGATTGAAAAAAATATTAAACCCTTCTTGTTGAAAGCGAGGATTAACACACCATAAAATTTAATGATTTACGACGTTCGAAAGAAGAAGCCAGGTATTCTTTAATCAAAATTGGGTGAAAGTCTGGAGATAGGCTGGCTATGCGCTAATGTTAATGAGATTTGGATTTAAGGAGCTATTAAATTGTGCTCTTGAAGGCTTTTGGAGAGCATTTTTGAACTGTTCCAGAAAATTTTCCTAGTTTGAATACCAGAGAAATTATTCTGAAACAGTAAAGAGACAGAACCCAAATGAGGGTTTCCTACATATCTTGTTAGGACAAGAATCAGGTCAAAACGTAGTTCAAACCTATACGCAACTAATGGCGATGTTGGTAAGATGTATCTTTTAATTGATCAACCATACAAAATAAAGATTAGATTACACCTTCCCACTAAAGAATAGATAATTTAGAACAAATAAATATGTACAGACACAATAATTCTTTAAATATGTACAAAAATTATAATAATGTGTCACTTGAGTCTGGAACCCTTTGGACATAGAGTTGTCTAATGATGCATGCACCTAAAAGGTGTTATTTTAGCTATAACCTACATTGACTAAGAGTGGGTAAACGCGGACTTGAATTTCTTATATGAGAAGGAACATAGTTCCATGGGAGTAAAACCTCCGCTCACCCCAAGCATGCGCCAACTCTATAAAGTAAGGTAATTTGAAAGAATTTTGAAAAAATACAATATACAATCCGCAAGTACAATATGTGTGAGTGTCAATTTTTCAAAATGGAGGAAATATAAATGAAATGTCAATTTATATAAAGCGATACATAAATAAATAGTTTATACAAAATAATAACAAATAAATAATTTATGCCATATAAACAAGATAAATCAAGACAATTAATATGAAATAAATAACAATGTATAAAAACGTAAATATTTACCTAAATCTGTAAGGGCTAAAACCTTGTATTCCCCAGCAGCGTCGCCAAACTGTAATACCCAATTTTTACCTAAGATCAAAACGAGTACGCCATTATGGACTCAAAAAAATTAATTTTTATACAGAGTCACCACCTAATTTTTAAAAAAAATAAAGAAACCTATTTACTTATTAAGAAGTATGACTTGTATTTTAATCTACGAACCAATTTAAATTCTAAATAAGGATTCAAATTATTCCGAAGAAAATATGTTAGGCACTCATCATAATCCACAAATGTGGTTTCTAGCAAAACTTAGGTTATTATTAAAAGAACAAAAAAAAAATTAATGTTTCTAAATGCAACTATAAAATATGTATTAAAATAATATAAACAATCTATATATAAAGAATGTATAAATTACATATGTTGTCATAAAAAATTTGTGTACAAGAAGCCTATGAAGATAAACGAAAATTTATGAAAATTGTATGAAAAAAATGAAAAGAATGAATAAAGAAAAATTTATTTTAAAGAAAAGATTGCGTAGTATATTTCAGTGTAACAAAGTGTGAATTATTTGATTAAATAATCTAAACATATTTAATATCAATATTTACGATCTAAATTTGCCTAAATGCGTGACGTAGATTGCACAAATAAAGACTAACCCGCCCAATGCCCCAAAAATAAAGATTTCACTATGATTAATATTTTTGTACAATTACAAGAATATAAAAAATACAAATATAAATTTACTCTTTTCTTGAATGTCGTTTCCAATATGTATTCCTGAGAACCTGTATAAACACTTATAATAAAAATGTTAGTAACAAATAAATAATTAATAAATTGAGAAAGTGTATATGCATATTTGTATAAAAAAGATATAATTTTCGTTAAAAATATGTGCTCGAATCGGATTTTAGGTATACCATGACTACAAAGTGGTTGCTCAATTTATTGACCATCCTAAATCGCATTACCAAAATATGAATCATAAAATCACTTTTGTTGTTATAAAAATTTCGTCATTGTCCAAAATATTTATTTCATTACATATTTATATACGTAATATACATTTTTTTATTTGTGAAGGCCTCAAAAATCGATGAAAAATTTTATTCATCAACCAAGTGTCGGCCTTTAATATAAAATAATAACTTTGATAAAATAAAATTCATCTTTTGTAATGAGATGACCTCAAATATCCAGACGAAGAGATAATTTTACTGGTCAAACATTAATTAAGGAAGCCACCCAAATATTTAAAAATAACAAATACTCCCTTCGTTTAAAAAAAAGATCTATTTTTTTTGTCCGTTTAAAAAAGAATGATTACTTTCCTTTTTTTGCAATATTTTAATTTAAACTTTTCATGTAACATGTTTAGCATAAGAAGATTAAAGAATATTTTGATACATTTGACACAACTTTAATTTAAGATCATAAAATACAAAAATCTTCTTTATTTTCTTAAACTTTATGCAAAATTAAAATAGATATTTTTTCAGGAGTAAATCAGTAGCAAACCAAAAAACATTTAAGAGAAAATATTACTATTTTATCACATTAAATACAAAAGACTAAGGCATCGTGAACATTGAATCAAAATCCAAAAGAAGGCCCAAAACGTTAATTAGTTATCGGTTCAATTAATATTAACAATGAAGATAATCAGAAAAGGATGACAAATCAGTAAAGTAAACAAAATATAATAAATCAGTAAAGATTTATATATATTTTTATAAAACGTGGTTCATAGTAGAGAAAACTAATCAAGTCAGTTCCAAAAAACTAAAATAATAAGAGCAAAATCAACAACCAATGCTAAAACAATAACATAATTATTAATTATCATCCACGTATGTGCAAAAATATGAACACAAGTGTTAAAGCCAAACAGTAAAAAGCAAAGATCAATCATAAATACCAAAAAAAAAAAAAAGAAAAGAGGAAGAAAGGCCACCACAACCAGCCAAATCTGGTGTTTTTTCTGGTGGACAGTGAAGAAAGGGAGGAGGGACGAGCAGTGATGGTGGTGTTTGGCTGGAGGAGCTTTTACTGGTGGTTAATGGAGGGAGGGGCGGCGCGTGGTGTTTTGCTGGAGGTGGGTGGTCGGCGATGAAGGTGATATTTTGGTGAGGGTGGCGTGGCTAGAGAGGGTGGCGGTGCGGCTGGTGAGGTGGTTCTCGCCGGTCATCACTTTCGGCGAGGCAACGTGTATTAGCGGAGATGAAAGGGAGAGAAAGGAGTGTTTGGGTAGTGGTGCTTGTTGGGGAGACGGTGGTTAGCCGGCAAAAAATTCGCCGGAATCCGATGGTTGCTAGCGGTAGTGAGAGGGAGAAATAGGAGAAAGAGAGAGATGAGAAAGAGAGAGAGAAATGAGAGAGGAGAAAGAGAGAGATCCGTGTTGGTGTGCATGTGTGTTGGATTTCTTAAAAAGGAAAAACAAATTCAATCAAATCTACCTTTTTTAAGAAATCCCTTAAATTAGGGGTAGTAGCTCAAATAAAATAAAAAAAATAAAAAAATAAGGAGACTTTAATTTGATTAATTTATTATTTTATATATTAAAATAAATAAGTTGATTCAGTTTTGCAGATCATATTAAATAAGTATAAAATAATAAATATTGATGTATAAATATAATAAAATATAAATAATAAATAAAAATATAATTATCTTAAAAAAATATATCATGATATAAATAATTAAAATTATATCGTGCAGTAAAAAATTACTATGTTATGTTGTGTATGTATACAAATGATTGTGCAAAAATATTAAAATAATAATAAACTGATAAAAATTTTAAAATTTACGAAATTAAAGATAATTATCAATAAGTTATATAAAACTAAAATATGAAAATAAATGAGTAGAAAATCCTAAAATAATGATGATTATCAATAATTTATTAATAATTGTAAAAAGTATGTGAAAAATTACATATTATGCCATTTCACGATTAGGAAACTTAAATGCATTAATTTTAAGTTTGGAGAATCAAAATTGAGTCAACAATGACTATTTTGCGAATATAGAAAAATAATTTAAAAAATAAAAAAGAAGTAGAAGGTCAAACCTGAAAGAACGACAAAGAAACAAATGATAGAGTTCAACAGCTTAGCCATATTGCTTATTGAAGTTTGATGAGCTCAATTATAAAAGGAATATTCAAGATTTGTATGTTTGGTATAGCAAGGTGAAAGGGGCCTTTATAGTGTGAATTTTAAAGATTCTTGTAGATTTACTTTGGTAAGTAAAACTTTTAGATGTGTTTTTTTGGTAATAGTATAATTTACTTTTCATTCAGAACGTAAATGGCTAGTCTCCAAATCTTGATTGACTTTGGAAAGTAGTTATTCCCTTCCTCTATCTTAACCCGTCCACTATTGATTGACAAATATCTTATGAAACAATAATAATAATAGTAATTTTACTATATCACCCGTTCAATATAGTAAATTTAATAATTTATATGAAACAATAATAATAAGAGTAATTTTACTATATCACCCGTTCAATATAGTAAATTTAATATTTTAAAATATAAATTGAATATTAAATAATATTTAATAGTAAGATTACAAAGAACACAATATCATTAGCAAGAGCCTCTCATTATGGGAAACACATATCACCTCAACTTTATATTCATGTCTTTTTTCCATCATCTTTTCTTGACATTATGTTCTCATATCATCCTTTCAATTCTCATATCATCAATTTCAACAACATAATAGTATTAGAAATAAGTAAGCACCATAGAGTTTATTAATTTCACAACAATAGAAAATCACATAGTTCCATTACAATAAAGCAACTTAGCCAATTTTTATCACTGAAATTGAAACAAAAAAATTCAGAACAGTGACAACAGTCTAGCAACTCAAGTTCAGCCAAATATCAAACATAAGCAACCAAATGAATTCACTACTTTCACAAGTCTTCACCTATTAACAATAACTTTTAGCCTTTATTAACAGATACCAATTAGAATCTCCTTGATTTCAATTCGAAACTCACTAAGATACCTATTGGAATCAACTGGATCTCAATTGAGCTTTGTTGAGATACTAGAAAAATTGAAGGAAAGGTGTCATTTAAGTCTTGAATGAATAATTCGTAACATTTTCCAACTTAAAGAGTCAAAATAATTAAGAAACTTGATTTGGTTAATTGTGAACTTGATTAATATTTTCACAATTTTCTAATCTTTTCAGAAATACAAATCAACCCGCACCCCTCTCCTCTCTAAATCAACCATTTCTCCCCCCTCTCTCGTGAGTTTCTCTCAACTTCTTCCGACTGATAGTTCTTCAAATTTCTCCCTTCAATCTCTGGCAACTTCAACCTCCAGTAATAAATAGTTGAGCTTTAAGTTCCTTTTCGATATTCAAACGTCAATCTATGTGACAACCATGCTTTCCGGCCATAACAACTTCGAGTTCTTTATCGTTCCTTTTCTTCTTTCACAGGTAAAAAATTATGGCTTTTTAATTTTGAAGAAAAAAGAGGAATTTGAGCCAACTTCTCTTTTAGTATTGATTAATAATTTTAATATTTGTTGCTTTAATTTAAAATACGGTCTGAAAAATTTTTTAATTTCTGGTATTTCTTCACTTCTCTTTTCTGAGTGAAATATGATTTTTTGTTGTTTGTTACTATTAGAGGTAGAGGTATGGACTGCGTACATCTTACCCCCCCCCCCAGACCCCACTAGGTGGGAATACACTGGGTTTGTTGTTGTTGTTGTTATGTTTGTACAAATAAAACAACAATGTTGGCGTTTTGGGTGTTGCGCCCATTGTTGGGTTTATTTGTTCTTGTTCTTGGTAAAAATGATGTATATGATATTAAATGGTGATATTGCTATTGTTCTATTAAACAAAATCTTGCTACTATTTTTTCTATAATAAATTAATCATTTGATGTAACAAATTAACCATATGATACAACAGATTAATCATTTGATATAACAGATTAACCATCTGAGGTAATAGATTAACCATCTAATGCAACAGAGAAACCATCAGATTAAAAATCTAATACAATAGAATAACCATCTGATGCAATATATTAACCATCTAATACAACAGATTTACCATCCGATGCAATAGAGGAACCATCAGATTAAAAATCTAATACAACATATTAACTATCTGATGCAATAGATTTACCATATGATGTAACAAATTTACCATCTGATGCAACAGAAGAACCATCTGATTAAAAATCTAATGCAATAGATTAACCACTCAATGCAACAGATTTACTATCTGATGCAATAAATTTACTATCGAATTAGCCATCTGATGCAACAAATGAACCATCTATTGGATAAAATCCTATCAACTATTCCAATAGGACGACATGTCCAAGACTTGATTTTTTTAGCAGATCATTCATCTGTTGCGATAGACGACCCTTCTGTTGAAAAAAATCTAAACAACATTGATAGTTGATAACAATTCCAACAGATCACTCATATGTTGTAACAAATGTTTGATCTGTTGCACAAATCAGTCATCTATTTCAAAAGATGAGTGATTTATTTTTATTATTTCCAACAGATTTCTCATTCGGTCCAACATGTTATTTATATGTTGTAATATGTAATCTGCCTAGTGCAACAGATGTGTGATCTGTTGGAACTGTTAGTTTACTATTGTACATGTTATATTTACTGTTATCCCCTTTTTAACGATGCATTAATCAGTTATAATCTTTTTTATTTTTTTGTTATTTTTAGATAATATGTCTCCCAAAAGAAAAAACTGAATCAAGTCCAAGTAAGGGAACAAGTGAAGCAGCTAGGCTACATCCACCACTCTATGGGCTTGCTTTACAAGTGACATATCAATCAGAAGCAGAAGATAATGAACATGGGGATAAAGAATGTTTCAAAAGAGATGATCCAAATGCTAATAGCCCTTCTTCTAAAGAGTTCGTCAAAACCTTCAGCATTGATAGTTATCCTGTGATAATGCAGTGCAATGGTGCCATCAATTTAACTCGTGATTTCGTGGTTAAGTCAGCCATGGGAAAATCTTTTGACACCTTTTGAAAAATAATTCGAGAACAAAAATTAGATGCTTATTTCAGGAAAAGCTTCTTTGGGCAATATCTTGATTTGCCGGAGGACAACAATGCTCGTTTTCAAATAAAAATGGTATATGATCTTCTCAAGCGTAGGTTTATGTATGAGAATAAAGATAAAATGGATAAGGTGTAGATAAATTACTGTGGCATGCCTGTTTGTTTTGGATAGAAGGAGTTTGCCATAGTTACGGGACTAAAATGTTATCCTCCTTCTCCTTCTCAAGTTATACCTATTCTAACCCAAAAAATCACCCCGCAAAATCAAAAAAGGCAAAGGAAAGTCAAATGATAGTGATGACTTGGTATCCCTTGTTGGTCCAGTCTTCAAAAATAAAATTTGATAGAAGTATTGAAAGGTAAAAGACTTTCAAAGAAGCATAAGCAATCATTTGTAGTACCCCATACGTTTCTAGTTCAGTTTAGCCCTTAGTAATTTCCTATAACATTTAGAACCCAAAAATAAAGCTAAGTGTTGAGGGGTTTAGTTATTTTTGAATTCTTTTAACTCTGAGGATTTTTAGGTTAATCTTTCGGGCTCCGAGACGATGATTTTTGAGTTGATTTATGCTCAGGGGTGTATTAGCATGTCTCGAATAAGTTTTAGATTTTTTGAACAAGGTTTGGACCATATTTGGATTCGACAAGTAGCAGCTCACCGCGATTAGACCGTCGTGGTGAGTACAGCAGTGAGTAAGCCACTGCATCCAATGAAGGTCTAATCGGTAGTTTTTGGTTTCCAGAGAGTCACCGCAATTACACCCCGTCATGGTGGGAATCACGATGACCCATTCACCGCGTTGCGGTGATGCTCTAAATGGCACTTCAGTTCCAAATTTTAAATTTAGGGGCAACTTAGTCTTTTTCCCATGCCCCCAAATCGTGAAAATAAAAGATTTAACCCTATTCTAAGCATATTACACTCATTCTGCACCAAAATTTGAAAATAATTCCTCAATGAGCATCTATTGTGAATGAAGCAAGAATAAAAGGGTTACTTGTAAAGATAAAGAAAACAACTGATACAAGCAATAATGAAGTTGAAAATAACAACTATATGGTCAAAAATGGGAAAAAAATTGATTTGTTGTGAAGGGTTGACTAATATGTTGAGTAGTTGTTGTTTGTATTGTTGAGAGAGAAATAAAAGAGCGAGAACTCAAGATTTAAAATGATAAAATATTTTTCCTCAAATGGATGATTTGTATGGGTTGATTTGTATTTTGAAAAAGATTGACAAGTTTTAAAAAATGTTAATTTGGTCCATATTGATCTTAATTATTTTTTTTAAAAAGATAAATTTTAACCGTTTCATTATAATTGAAGCTGTAGTTGACCCTATGAACTCATCCCTAGTTCTATCTAAATCAATTTAGGTATTTCAAATAATAAGCTAATATGAATTATTTCAACTCAGATTGATCGATTGACGTCTCAAGTCAGGAAAAACTCAATACCAACATCATGCAATTACAATGACTTAATTAAAAATATAGTTGACCCTATGAACTCATCCCTAGTTCTAGTTAAATAATTTTTGGTATTTTAAATAATAAGTTAAGATGAATCATTTCAACTCAGATTGATCGATTGGTGACTCTGGTCAGGCCAAATTCAATATCAAAATCATATAATTGCAATGACTCAATTGAAACTGTAGTTGACCATATTAACTCATCCATAATTCTAGCTAAATTAATTTAGGTATTTCATATAATAAGCTAATATGAATCATTTTAACTCTGATTGATCTATTGACAACTCAAGTCAGGAAGAATACAATACCAACATCATGCAATTGCAACGACTCAATTGAAACTATAGTTGATCCTATGAAATCATTCATAGTCTAGCTAAATCAATTTAGCTATAATACCTTGTATGTGTCACGCTTAACTTAATCTCAGTTCATGAGTTATCTAATATAAAATTTATGAAACGCTTATTATTTTAAGTTTAAAGCCTGCCATTGCACAGAAAATTGAATTAGCTTTCTAACGATATAAAATTTGCCTAAATTCGATAACCGGATAAGAAGTTATGGTTATTTTAAGTTTTAGTCGTTAAACATCATCATTCAGTCCAATAGCACATCACGGAGTATGCCAAAATGACAATTGTCAATTTCCAGTGTTGCTCCGCGATATTGGTACATCGCGTCAAGGCTTATTTTCACGTTTGTCAATTTCCAGTGAGCCAACGTGATTGTACCGCGTCACGCCAAGCTTCCAGGTCTCATCCAGTGTTGCAATGCAATTGTACCGCATTACGCCACCAGCCCAGTTCCCAATTGTCAAATTTTAGTGACACGATAAGATAGCACCGTGTCGTACCAGGGGTCCAGGTCGGGAAAATTTTATCATGTAAATAATCCATGCTCCCTAAGTGTTTGCTAAATTGTCTATGTGAAATAAATAGTAGAATCATGACACATTATTATGTGATACCATTCATGCACAAGTTCATGTATATTAAGTGTTTGACAAAATGTCTAAATGAGTGCATTATTGCAAATAAGTATTGTTATGCCTTTATGTTCATGTTATGTCTTTCTCTTATGCTATCGAGTCCTGGGGGTATTTAATACCCGACTATTTAGCTGTGTACCTAGAGCCAATATCAGTTACAAAATCTTAGTCATGTCACGATCAGAAGTACTCTCAGTTAGTTACAGAACTTAGTAGAACTCAGTCAGTTGCAGAACTCAAAAAAACTCAGTAAAATTAGTATTTAGTCCATTCCAATTCAGTATAATCAATTTAGTGTCTTTCAATTAGGAGTAGGATTCAGCACCGAGTGAACCCAAGGATGGGGGCTCACCTGCCAGTAGAGAGTGTGATCTCTAGAAGCAATCCTTGCATTCCAGAACTACGTAGCCAGCGTAGGTTGAGACATCAAACCTGCCTGTTGAGGGTTGATGAGGTATTTTAACCTGATAGATAAGGGTTCCACCGTTCTCATTAGGGTACATGCCAGATAAGGGTAACTCTTCAGTGTCTTTACTCGTGGCACGGTACTGATACCCTTCTAACTAGAGTCACAGGTTGGACCCCAACTCAGTTATCTTATTTGGGTCATGTCGGTTAGATGATTACCTCCCACAGTCTCAATTTCAGTCTTTAGAATAGAACTCAGTTCAGTTTTACAGAATCAGGACTGTCAGATATAGTCAATTAGTATCAGTAACTTAGTTATCAGTAACTTTAGATATCAGTTACTCAGTATCATAACTTAGTACTTAGCTTCAGATAAGCGTACTCACAGTATTTATTTATATGCACAGTAGTGCATACTTAGTATTTACAACAGTATCAGTTATCCATGTACTCTCATATTCAGTTACACTATATCATTCAGTCAGTTATTGTTCATGCTTATGAACCCTTGAATTCAGCCTCACCTCATCTAGCATACTAGTATATTTTGATGTACTGACACATATTTTCTTGCGCTATGATGTTTCATATCATAGGTTCGGACGCTCAGGTTTTGACCGCCCATAGATAGATTCAGATTTACCCAACAACAGTAGATTAGCAGTGAGTCCTCATTATTCGAGGATATTCTTTTATTTTATTATTTCAGTAGACTCAGTATTTCAGTAAATGAATTTTTTTGGGGGATTATCCCATCAACTTTGCTTTTCAGACAGTTCAGTTAGAGGCTTTTCAGACTAGATTATTCAGATAGTATTCAGTTTAGTAGATGTCATTATCAGATGTTATTATATTTTATTAGTATTTTAGATGTTTTGAACCTTATGGCATTTCAAACTATTTTTTGTATTTATTACAGTATCATATTTCAGTGCTCACAGCAGATATCAAATATGGGTTAACTTGTGGTCCTTTGGGATCGTAAGCACCGTGTAGCGTCCGGGCTACAGACTTAGGGAGTTACAAACTTTGTATCAGAGCTGGGTTTAATAAAGTCCTAGAAAGTCTGAAAGCCGCATCTAGTAGAGTCTTGTGCATGCTTGTGTAATGCGCCACACTTTTGGACAGGAGGCTATAGGATGTTTTAGAAAACAATTTTCCTTCTTTTAGTATTCATTTCATGCGAGTGAGCATGAGCTCAATTTAAAATCTCAATCTAATTTGTTTCCTTCTTTCCATTTATAGAACATGCCTCCTAAAAAGACTAGCGAAAAAAGAACCAGAAATTAGTTAGCACCTCAGCCCATTCAGGCAGATCCCCTGGACGAGCATGTCTCCCATGTAGAATTTAGAGCTGTATTCACTACTCTAGCCAACTTTGTAGCATCTAAGAATGAACGGCCAGTTACTTTCAGGCCAACCGAGTGTCCAATACTGCTGTAGCCAGGATTAGGGACTTCACCCGAATGAATTCTCCCTTATTCTCAGGATCTAAGTCAAAAGAGGATCCACAGGAGTTTCTCGATCAGGTTCAAAAAGTCACAGACATTATAGGAGTGACTTCTAGTGAGAGTGCTGAGTTATCTGCCTATCATTTACAAGATGTATCTTAAATGTGGTTTAAGCAGTGGAAGGTAGACAGGGGAACAGACGTAGAGCCCATAGAGTGGAAAGAGTTTGCTACTGCTTTTCTTGAGAGATTCTTTCCCTTAGAGCTGAGAAAAGCCAAGGTGTTAGAGTTCATCAATCTCAGGTAGGGCAGTATGAGTGTGAAAGAGTATTCCCTTAATTTTACTTAGTTAGTCAGGTATGCTCCCCATGTAGTAGCAGACAGTCGGTCATAAATAAGTAAGTTCGTATCTAGGGTGTCAGATAGTGTGGTTAAGGAGTGCAGAACAATGATGTTGATTAAGGAGATAGAAATATCCAGGCTCATGGTCGGTCCATGCTCAACGTATAAAAGAGGATAAGATCAGAGAGATAGAGAGGCAAAATAAGCGAGCTAGAATAGGTATCTTCAATTTTAATCAGCCTAAGTCAGAGGGTGGTAATCGTTTCTAATTTTGCCCAAAGTTTTCAGTTCTAGCTCCATCCTCAACCAGTGCTCTAGTACCTAAGTTCAGAAATGGTAACAAAGATAGGTCGCCAGGATCTAAATCTCAAGGTAGTGTCAGCAGTTCTCGAACAAATTCTCTGTGTCAGCAATGTGGCAGAAACCACCAAGTTATATACAGAGCTGGTAGTGATGTTTGTTTCGGCTGTGCCAAGATAGGCCATAGAGTCAGGGATTGTCCTCAGTTAGGTTCTCAGGGTCAGTATAATCATCCTTCAGCTCAGTTTGGTTGCCTAAATTAGCAGGGTACTGCTTTTAGTGTCACCAGTGGGCAACGCCCAAACAAGCTTTATGCACTTCTGTCCAGACAAGATCAGGAAAATTCTCCTAATGTGGTCACGGGTATGTTACAGATCTTTCATTTACATATTTATGGCTTATTAGATCCAGGGGCTTCTTTATTTTTTGTAATTCCTTACATAGCAGTCAACTTTAGAGTCAGACCAAAAATCTTGACAGAACCTTTCTTAGTGCTTATCTCAGTAGATAAATTCATTCCAGTCAGACGAGTATACAAAATTGCTTGGTTAAAGTATTTCAGAAAATCCCCTCAGCTAATTTCAGTAATAGAGTCATTCTATTTCAGTTTCCTAATAGACCATGTATTGAATAAAGAGGTAGTACCTCAGTTTTAGTTGATTTGAGTTTGAATCTCTAGATTAAACTAGTAGAAAAAAAGTTGAGAATTCTAAGTTAGTCAGTGGTAAGGTTGCTATATGATAATTGTTGAGGCAATAGAAAACTGAGAATCATGTATTATAAGGAAGCACTAGCAGTGGACCTTACATTATCAGGAGTAGTCTTTCAGAATAAGTTTTGTGTCTTTGAGTATTGTTATATCTCGGGCTCTAGAGTAAAGTGGTTTTAGTTTGATTTAGAGTTTATTAAGTGCCTCACGGTCTTAGAATAGCGGCCTTAAGCTAAAGAGAAGATGGTAGAACAAGTAACCAAGTCATGCTTTCAGATCTTAGTAGTAATATCAATATGTGTAGAAAAGCAGTGGGAGAGGTTGATACCTAACCCATCCTTACCTTAGTGCAAAGTTTTGCACTTCAGCTATCATGATATTTATTCACACATTACATGTCAGCTCTACTATCCAAGACTATATTCATACAAGTCAACGAATATCAAGTGCGCTTATAGTTCCTAATATGAAGAGTTCCAGTTCACTCAGTGTTTTGAATCATGTTCCATGAAAACATAAACTCTAAACTTAGGTCATGTAGCTCATGAATCATGTACTCATGCTTTACAGTGTGCTCATTTTAGCATTCAATTCCAGACTCAGTTCAGTTTCAGGTTTGCTTGACCAATGCATACAATCATCAGTTATTTAGTTGTCAGTATCTTAGTATTTCAGAATCATGTCATGTGCTTAGCCTTGTATTCCTAGATAATATCATTTCCACGAATTCATGCTCAGTTACCTCATGTTCCTCAGTCAGTCCTTACCTCAGATGCACAGTACTCTATAGTTTTAGTCTAGTTATTCAGGTTAAGTATAGTTCAATCTTACATGACCAGTATCCAGCTATCAGTCATCCAGTTAATCAAATAAGTTAGTATGTTTACACATTCATGCTCAGTGCCCCTGCAAATATTTTAATAGCCCCATGTGAAATGCGGTGTTGAAGAAGAAATTACACTTGAGGGAATAGTTGAGAAATATGGCTAGGATAGCAATCTAGTAGTTTCAGCGCATGAGGCTTAGTAACTCTGTCTTAGATGACGTTTCGTAGGCCTCACCCCATATTACTGAATTATAGCCATGGCGTGATTTGTTATCCATATATCGTATTTAGACTATGCCAAGATTTCCTTGATCCCTAAAGTCAGTAGAACTTTATAGAAAGAGTGTCAAGAAATGCTCCAGTTGAGTATAAGTTTTCAGCATGAGATAGTTCGTACAACCAACAATTCAATTTAGCAATAGGCGGACAAGTTCGTATGTTTTCCCATCTTTCCATTAAGTCGTACCATCTGAAGTCTTATGAATGTAACCATTCTAAGATAGAGCAACCAAGTAGTTACATATTCATCCTAGTTCATGTGTCATGCCTCAGTTTCAGATCCCAGATATTTAGACACGAATCAGTTCGTAGGTGCCTTGTGCATCATCTTAGTTTTTCTTTAGAATCCTAATCAAGTCAACATTCTCCAGGGGACATAACGTCCTAAGGAGGAGATACACTATAGGCCCTCGAGTTTTCATGACCTAAATCTTCCATGTTCTTTTCATATAATGAATCTAGTTTGGAGTAGTGGGTACTCCCAAGTTGACCCTCAAGTCCCAATCTCAACCGTAAACCATGTATTCAGGGGTTAGTTCAATTCATAATATTCAGTTTATGCATCATGTTTTAGGCTCAGATCCATTCTCCCATTCTCGTTTGTGCGTGTTCAGTAAATGATCTCAAGTTAAGATCAATGATTCTGTATTCTTGAAAATCTCTCCCATGAAGGGAGTGAAGTGGTTTGACAATAAGGGAAAGCTCAGTCCCTGATATGTTGGTTCTTACACCCAGTATTCCATGTCTCTTTGCTAAAGAAATGCATTGGTGATCTAGCAGTCATAGTTCCCTTAGAGAGAATAGATATTCAGAATGATCTCTCTGTCGAAGAAGTTCTAGTTCAGATCCTCGATCATCAAATTCGTAGGCTGAGGAACAAAGAAGTTCTCTTAGTCAAAGTTCTTTAGCGAAATCAGTCCGTAGAGGGAGCTACCTAGGAAGCAGAAGCATATATGCAGACAAAGTATCCTCACCTCTTCTTCGCAAACTCAGATTCAGCTTAAGGTAACAGTCTTCCTTAGATTTACTCAGTTCCACATGTTTAGCTATAATTATAAATTGGTATCCATTACCGTTGCATATTCATTCAT
The DNA here is from genome assembly GCF_002878395.1 of Capsicum annuum. NCBI lineage: Eukaryota > Viridiplantae > Streptophyta > Magnoliopsida > Solanales > Solanaceae > Capsicum > Capsicum annuum. The sequence continues at coordinate 21,918,829 of NC_061119.1, forward strand.
GTATTCATGAATTAGTTTAATCAAGTACTCATGCATTAGATATGCATGTTAAGTATGAAAATTCAGCTTATCAATACTTCAGTCATATATTCATGCATCAGATATGCATGTTCAGTGTAAAAGTTTAGTTTGTCAGTAGTTCAGTAATGTAGTCATGCATTAGATATGCATGTTAAGTGTGAAAACTCAGTCTATTAGTGTCTTAGCTTAATCAGTCTCATTCGGAGATGAATGTTACCAAGGGGAAGATATTGTAATACCCCGTATTTCTCAAGCTTAAATTAACTCTCAGTACATGAGTTATCCAATATAAAATTTTTGAAACACTCATTATTTTTAGTTTAGAGCCTGCTATTGCATAGGAAATTGAATTATCTTTCCAACGATATAAAATTTTCCTAAATTCGATAATCGGATAAGAAGTTATGGCTATTTTAAGTTTCAGTTGTTAAACACCGTCATTCAGTCCAGTAGCGCATCGTGGAGTATGCCAAAATGGCAATTGTCAGTTTCTAGTATTGCTCAATGATATTGGTGCATCGTGCCAAGGCTTATTGCTCCACGATATTGGTGCATCATGCCAGGTCTCATCTATTGTTGCAATTGTGCCGCATCGTTCCACCAGTCCAATTCCCAATTGTGAAATTCCAGTGACACAGTTTGATAGCTCCGCGTCGCGCTAGGGATCCAGGTCGGGAAAATTTTATGAAAATTAAAAGTGACGTCCAGGGTTAAATTGGTCTTTTTCCATGATTTTAATCTGCGCAGGTGTGAGATTTAATTCCTAAAAATGTTTTAAGTCATTCATTATTCAATCTTTCCCCTAAATCAAAGCTTTCTCTCTCAAGGAAACAAACCCTAGCTTTAAGAATCAAGGTCAAAACTCAAGAATTTCTCTAAGAACCTCCAAGAATAAGTATTCCAAGGTATGTTAGGTGTTCATCTATGGGTCCCTTTCACCCATAGAGTCCAAGAATCCATTTTTTAAAACTTTAAGATTTATGATTTATGATTTCCATGCTTAGAATTGAATGAATTCATGTTCATAATAGTAATTGGGATCCAATTTATGTTTAATTATAAGTTCCCATGAAGTTAAGATAGTTATATGGTGGATTACATGAATTGCATGCTTAACCTTTGATATTGAAATTGAATGTTGTATTCATGCTTACATGTGTTAACCTTTATCATGTAAATAATCCATGCTCCCCAAGTGTTTACTAAATTGCCTATGTGAAATAAATAGTGGAATTATGACATGTTATTATGTGATCCCATTCATGCAAAAGTTCATGTATATCAAATGTTTGACAAAATGTCTAAATGAGTTCATTGTTAGCAAGCAAGTATTGTTATGCCTTTATGATTATGTTATATCTTTCTCTAATGCTATCGAGTCCTGGTGGTATTTAGTACCCAACTATTTAGCTGTGTGCTTAAAGCTAGTGTCAGTTACAAAATCTTAGTCATGTCACGATCAGAAGTACTCTCAGTTAGTTACAGAACTTAGTAGAACTCAGTCAGTTGCAGAACTCAAAAAAACTCAGTATTCAGTCCATTCTAATTCAGTATAATCAGTTCAGTTTCTTTAAGTTGAGAGTAGGATTCAGCATCGAGTAAACCCAAGGATGGGGACTTACCTGCCAATAGAGGGTGTGATCTCCAGAATTAATCCTTGCATTCTAGAACTACGTAGCTAGCGTAGGTTGAGACATCAAACCTGCCAGTTGAGGGTTGATGAGGTGTTTTAACCTGACAAATAATGGTTGCACTGTTCTTATTAGGGTACCTTCCAGATGAGGGTAACTCTTTAGTGTCTTTATCCATGGCACGGTACTAACATCCTTCCAACTGGAGTCACAGGTTGGACCCCAACTCAGTTATCTTATTTGGGGCATGTCGGTTAGATGATTACCTCCCACAGTCTCAGTTTTAATGTTTAAAATAGAACTCAGTTCAGTTTTACAGAATCAGGACTGTTAGATATAGTTAATCAGTATCAGTAACTTAGTTATCAGTAACTTTAGATATTAGTTACTCAGTATCATAACTCAGGACTAAGCTTCAAATAAGTGTACTCACAATATTTATTTATATGCACAGTAGTGCACACTCAATATTTACAATAGTATCAGTTATCCATGTACTCTCATGTTCAGTTACTCTATATCATTCAGTCAGTTATTGTTCATGTATATGAACCCTTGAATTCAGCCTTACCTCATCTAGCATACTAGTATATTCCTACGTACTGACACATACTTTCTTATGCTATGATGTTTCATTTAATAGGTTTGGACGCTCAGGTTCCCAACCGCGCATAGATAGATTCAGATTCAGCCAGCAGCAGTAGATTAGCAGTAATTCCTCATTATTCGAGGATATTATTATTTCATTATTTCAGTAGACTCAGTATTTCAGTAGATGGAGTTAGTTAGGGGATTGTCTCATCAATTCCACTTTTCAGACAGTTCAGTTAGAGGCTTTTCAGACTAGATTATTCAGACAGTATTCAGTTTAGCAGATGTCATTATCAGATGTTATTATAATTTATCAGTATTTCAGATGTTTTGAATCTTATGGCATTTTAGCCTATTTTTCGCATTTATTACAGTATTATGTTTCAGTGTTCATAACAGATATCAGACATGGCTTAGCTTGTGGTCCTTCAGGGTCGTAAGCACCATGTAGCGTCTGGGGTACAAACTCAGGGTGTTACATTAGCTATTTTAAATAATAAGATAATATGAATTATTTTAACTCAATTTGATCGATTGCCGACTCAGGTCAGAAGGAACGGAATACCAATATCATGCAATTGCAAGGACTCAATTAAAACTGTAGTTGACCCTATGAACTCATACCTAGTTCTAGATAAATCAATTTAGGTATTTTAAATAATAACCTAATATGGATTGATCGCTTGATGACTCAGGTCAGAGGAACGCAATACCAATACTATGCAATTGTAATAACTCAATTGAAACTGTAGTTGACCCTATGAACCCATCCCTAGTTCTAGCTAAATCAATTTAGGAATTTCAAATAATAATAATAATCTAATATGGATCGTTTTAACTTAGATTGATTGATTGACGACTCAGGTCATGAGGAACGCAATACTAAATGATGTAATTACAACGACTCAATTAAAATTGTAGTTGGCCCTTTGAACTCATCCATAATTCTAGCTAAATCAATTTAGGTATTTCAAATAATAAGTTAATATAAATTGTTTCAACTCAGATTGATCGATTGATGACTCAGGTCAATAGAAATACAGTACCAACATTATGCAATTGCAACGACTGAATTGTAACTGTAGTTGACCCTATGAAATCATCCCTAGTTCTAGCTAAATTAATTAAAATTATAGTTGAACCTATGAACTCAATTGGAATTATATTAAAACAGATGTTCAACCTGTTTCGATAGATGACATATCTATTGGAAATTATCAAACAGATAAATTAATCTCTTATAACAGATTACCTATCTGTTGTAAATTATGAAATAGATGTTTCCATCTATTGCGACATATGACTGACTTGTTGAAAAATTTTAAAAAAATTGACATCTGTTGCAACAGATGACTTATATGTTTTAAGATTTTTTTTTAATTTTAAGCAATTTTTTGTCCGAGATAAAAAAGATGAAATTCTAAGGTCGAGAAAAATATTTCTTGGATAACTCAAAAATTTCCTTCTTGAGAAGTCTTATCTTGCCTTTTCAATGTCACTGTCTCCTTGTGCCCCTCAAAGTTATTAATGAAAATGTAAAACCCATCTCTAGAATTATCTCTCCTTCAGCCATAAATTAATTCATCTCTCTTCTTTCTATTTCTCTCCTCTTTAGGGTAATCACAACCGTCTCCTTTTTTCTCTCTTTTCTTTTCTTTTTTGTATAAGGATCCTTTCAGATCTCAATCGGTCTATATCTTTTCTCGATTAAAATGGGTGTTTTGATCCCATTATTTTTTGACATTACAGGTATAGTTCACTATTGCTCTTTCCTTCTCGTCTTCTTATTTGTATGTTATTTAAATTAGTTATTTACATATATTGTTTTTATTTATTTACCCATTATCCATATCCTATTTATTGAGAAAATTAAAGGAAAGGTGACTTGTAAGTCTTGAATAAATGAACCGTTGTTTTTATAAAAATATGTAAAAAAATGTCAACTGTTAGGAGAACTTAAAAAGCCTTGTAGGCAATATCTTTTTTTATGTCTTTTGTTTGTTTCTTTATTGTTGATGTTGTTATATATGTTGTTGTTGGTGTTGGTGTTGTTGGAAAATGTGTTGTTTGTGTTGTTGATGGTATTGGAATATGTGGTATTTGATGGTGTTGATGGTTCTCTCTAACCATGTCCATGGAAATCCCTATGTATGTATATATCTTCCAATAACTGACTGTAACACCAATTCCATAAGAAGTTGATTGGCCATATCACTTGTAGAAGGTCCTTTGCTATTGGGGAATCTATTCTGGAAATATTGACCGAGCACCTTTACCGTGGAGTGAGGATTTTGGCCCGTAATGTGCTCTTAACCATACATGTGACAATTTTCATAAACATGAATGATAAATCTGTCATAACTTAAGTATTTCACAGCCCTCAACCACCACTTGCAGTTCGAATTAGCACATCTAAGGAAAAAACTTTGCTCGAATTAATCACTTTCTTCACTCTAAAATCTTTTTTCAAGAAAGCAATAAATAAAGAAGTAGATAGTTCATCCTTATCCTTGAATAACAATCCCTTATAAAATTTGGTCTCGTCCTCTTGACGATTGTCAGACTGTGTTGATTGAGAAAAACTACCCACCGTATTACTTATAGGAATGAGCATAGGTGTTTAATCATCATCTGAAATATTCATGTCTAGATCATCCAACTTATCATCAAAGAGGTCCAATTGTTGTTGTTCTTCTATATTTTGGTTCTCATTCTCTCTCATTTTTATTACTACGTACACCCTTAACATTGACCTAGTTGAACCAGTAAGATAAGCACATAACCGAACTTAATCGGTTATCTTGAAAGGTAGTACCCTCTGATTTTCAAAAGAGCTGTGCATGTAGCTGATAACGAGTTCTTCCGGTTGATAGTTTATTTCAATATAGTTGATGATTAAGTTCATAAAATCATCATACAAAACATCACCTTGGACTATCATAGCTATCATCTCTAGCATTTTACCCTCCTTCTAATGCCATACATATTGATTTCTCTTCTCGATCTATTGACCATGACAATCCACCCCTATTCTTATTGATGCTCAATTAGTGGTACCTAAATAAAATCATTTATGAAAAAAAGTTAATAATGATATAATAATAAAATTAATAATGATTTCATAGTGCCATAACATGAACCCTAATAGATGAGTAATATGTTGCAACAGGTGAAAAATATGTTGCAACAAGTCAGTAATCAGTTGAAATAGATGACTCACCTGTTGGGATTCATATTATGCCCCTGAAGTTGATTTTAACAAATGAGTCATCTGTTGTAAAAGGTGAATCATCTGTTTTAACAGATGAAACGCCTATTTGGATAGATGTTACATTACTAAAGAACCTTTGAAGCTGATTCCAAGTAGTGCTGACAATTTTTGACCATATTCAAAAAATCAGACCATTTAGCCCATATATAATAAGTTGGATCACTCATATTTCAGGTGCGCAAACATGGGCTTAAATTTTTGTAAAAGCCCATAAAACTAATGGACAAAATGGGTAAAATATGGGTACCCATATTACTTGCTGGTGCGAATTGAGGGACATTTTTTTGTTATTTCCATATTACTTTTCCTTTGTCATACCTTGTTGTTTTGTCTTTGTAATAATTTAATAAGTGGTGTACTTAGTGTCAAAGATATTAAAGTTTCCTCCTTTTATTCTAAGTGAAAAATGTGGGTTGGGACTATTTTTACTCAATCCATATTTACTCATGTTTATATGGGCGGATTGCAATACAAACCATTTTTGCTCGATCCATATTTAACCAGTCCAAATCCAATCCAATCCGCCTATTTTCCACCCCTGATTCCAACAGATGAATGTCATCTAGCAATAGATAACTAATCTGTTTCAATAGGCGATCAGTCCTCCGTTGCAACAGATGGGTCATCTATTGCAACAGATGACCCATCTTGTAACGCCTGAAAAATTGGTCCCAAGATATTACACGGTACTCAAGACTACGAGTAGACTCAAGCTAACCCTGTAATCGTTCTACTAAATTTGAAACCCATACTAACGAAATATAGATATATAATCAAAGCCAAAATATGGAATTCTGTCTGAGCTAAGCTGAAATTATTTGAACATGACATTTGAAAATATTAGACTTAAAAGTATGAACAATCAACCCTAGTGATCTAAATCATAACTAGCAGTCTGAAAAGCCTCTACTACTAACAACTAGAGAGCCGTTGGGACAAGCCCCCAGCTGACTCAAACTAACTGAAAATACTAAATCAACTACTCTAATAAGCTGAAAAACTGTATAACTAGGTCCCCGAACTATAAGGACTCACCAACTATTGGGATGTAGATAAAGATGCTCAAAATCACTCACGCTGATAAAACTAAGCACCTAAACCTATATTATGAGACAATTTAGCACATAAACATATATGCGGATCAGTACTTTTAGAATGTATTGAGTACATGGGGGTGAATGCATAAGTACAACAATATCTCAAAGTTCGTATAAACTTGTAATGTAAGGCATGCTAAGTATAAATGATTCACATTAGCTGGAATAACTGAAAACTAAAAATCATGAATCATGAGTGATAAAACATACTGTATAAATATTGTGAGTCATAACACTTAGTTCTAAAAGCTGTATTCGTATTCTATATTTAAATTATGTGGTCTAAGTGTAGAAAGGACTCACACTTTATATCTGTAAACTGAAAGATGTAATCTAGTAGCTAATGTCTTATGTAAAGCAATATCTGAATAAAGCTGTGAGCCTTTACACTTAGATTCTAAAAGCTTTTCTGTTATTCCTTACTCTTTTCTGTAGGGAGGTTCTTCTGATCAACATACACTATGTGAGCTATCATAGTATCCAACGTCTAGTTCTTTTATGGGAAAACCTCATATTGGGGAGAGGTGTCATACTCTTGCCAAGGAGTATAACCTAAGCTAAGTGATCACATCTGTAACTGTTATCCATATAGAAATGGGAATAATCTGATAATCTAAACCTACGTTGGCTCGTAGTTCTGGGGCATGTGAACATAACCAACTCAGTGCTAAATACTACTTCCTTAAATCTGTATGCTCATTCTGTAGGGAATCCGCTTTTAAAACTAGTATACGGGTTTACAATGAAAACCAATCATGCATTTGTTCACTTTAAATTGTAATAAGACTGTAAAGTAGATTCCATATCTTGGCTGAGATCAAAAGATTAAATCTTGATCAAAATTTGAATTTAATTAATCATAGGGTGCTTAAAGCATAGTCATTCTTGAAATATTAACAATCAATTAGGGCTTAATAACCCATGCATTCATGTTAAATCATCATAAAGTTTGTGCTTAGTAATGAAAGTATTGATAATTCAATTCTAAATCTGGAAATTAATGTCACACACATACAAATATGAAAGTAGACACGCAATCCAACATATAAACCACTTGTAATCTCATAATCTTCAAATAGTTGTGAGTGGGTATAAACCCTAGACTAAAATTCGTATAATTTCATGTAAAATTCAACTTTAAAACTAATTTTGGGCACAAGGATAAAAGAATTATCCTTATTGAAAATCCTACATACGTTAATTAATGATTGGATGAAGAAGCTTGAACTTTGAGTTTCTATTTGTGCTATTGAAGATTATTTCTTGAAGATCTTGAATTGGGAATCTTGAATTTTGGGTTGTCTTGGAAAAAGAATAGTGGAATTTGGATTTCTTAAGGTTTGAAATTTGAGGTTCTAGGGTTTCATGAGAAGAATTTGATGAAAAGTAATCGTAATATGCTTAGAATAGGTTTAATTCCTTGGTTTTCATGATTTGGGGGCTTGGGAAATGAATAGATTGCCTTTTAAAAAATTTAATTCGGAACTGAAAATCTCAATTTTGCATCCCACCGTGATGCGATGCCATCGTGGTGGCTTACTGGAAAAGGGACAAGTGCCAATTTGGGCCCTGATGCGATGCGGCATAATCGCATTGCTCCACTGGAATAGGACGAGCTCCCTTTTGCACACCACCACAATACGACGTCTGTTCCATCGAGATTTTTGGTGTGATACTGGCAAATCGTGTTGAGATATTGGAAAGGGACGAGTGAGACTTTGGACTTCACCGCGATGCAGCATAATCGCGGTGCTTCACTGGAAAATGGACAATTATGAATCTACCCTCCACCGCGATATGGTACAATCGCTGTGGCCTAATGTTTCTCACTAAAATGCCATAACTTCTCAACCGAGTATCGAATTCAGGCAAAATTAGTATCGTTGGAAAGCTAATTCAATTATCTATAATTTGGTGGGTCTAGAGCTGAAAAACTCTACACGTATCAAGATTTATACATTTTTAAAGTTCATCTTTGACACACTAGGAGCTAAATAGGACTTAAAAAGTATGGGGTATTACACATCTGTTCGATTAATGTTACGACACTATAGAACCATAAGCATGAATCCAATATATGAGTCTTCTGTTGCAATAGATTAATCATCTGTCATAACAGATAAGTGATCTGTTTAAACTAATGACTCTTATGTTGGATTTACGTTCGAATTCTATCCATTGTTTAAAAAATAACACAATAGCAGTATACCTAGATGAAAAATTCAACTAAAAATTATAATTTTACTTACCAAAGTCTTCTATGAAGTAATGCCAAAGTGAAAGTGATATATGAAACACAATTTAACCTAAAAAATTGGTCAAGTAGCAGCAGTAGCGGTAACAACAACAACGGTCAACAAGAAGAAGATAGTGATGATAATAAAGAAGAAGATGGTGATAATAAAGAAGAAGATGATGAGTAAAGCAGCACCAACAATGAACACCAAAACTTGCAAAGTGAGAGAAAACAACAATGAATGAGAAGACAGAGAAACACATCTTCTTTCCTCGGTTTTCTGTTATATTAGGTAAACATTTGAATCAAAGCGTAAATTTTAAAACTTGTGGGCTATTCTCAAACTTTCCTAACTTTCTTTATCCATAATAAAGTAATTGTCACCTACACTCAATTATTAAAACTTGGGTTACCTACACTTCATTTTAAAATTTTTTTGTCACTTTTAACTAAATTGCCCGAGATACCAATTGGACCCAGTCTAGTAGTCAAAGATTAGGATGACACGACAGAGAGAAAGAAAAACAACAACTTCTATATGCCTTATAGCCTCCTAAGGATTGTGTATGGATCCTTACACATAAATCCACAAAACTTTACATGACATTACTCTTGCACTTATTGGGTCGATAAACCTAATGGACTGATACAAACTGTCACGATTCAAAATAACGGACTGTGCGGGCACCTTCACTATTCTAAGCAGCTAGGAGAACCATTATTACCCAACTAAGATATACGAAAGACTTATGTTTTTAAGAAAATATTGAATTAAATTAAATACCAATAAATAAACTTTTTTAAAAACTTCATACAACTTTCTTTCATAGCCTAAGACTTTGTCAGATATGTACAAGATCTACCTACTAAAGAGTAGACTGACAACAAAATAATCAATACAAAGACTCCAATATCTGCCAGGAAGAAAGTGCAGAAGTTAGTGCTGAATATCTGCATCCGTTGAGTAACTGGAAACTAACTTGTATCTAACCTACACCAAGGGAAGGGATATAGAAGAGTAGGGGGTCAGTACAAACACATGTACTGGTAGACATCATCGACTGACCAGTGTTACTTCACATAATCATAAGATAAAATCAATGAAAAGAAATCATGACATCTTAAATGGAATATAGTTATAACGCTTTTCCAATATAATATCATTATAATGCTTTTCCTATATAATTTATAATTCCCCACTCTATTAACGAGATTATATTCACCATTAGCATAGTCTAGCCTCATTAATTCAAACCATCCACCATAATGCAACACTAAACTATCACTATCACCCTTTTATTTGCATTACCTTTTCCATTATCCACATCTATAGGATCTACCCAATAATAAAAAATAACTCACACTAAACTCTCAAGCTAACAACCAAACACTCTCTTATAACATTAAAGAATAATAACTAGTCCTTTGGGTAAGATACAATCACAAGAAGTATGAATGAAAAAAGTTGACTAACATATACAAAGTAAGTACAGAGTTTCACTTTTTCAAGCAATGTCACACAATCAATCACAAGAATACAATCAAGTGGGGAATAGAAGTCAACTCATATCTCAGTAAAACATACTAGAGAACTCAAGTCTCATTACAATCCTTATACATACTCTTGAAAAAGGATTAATTCAATCATTGAAACTTTGGAAACATTTCTTTGGGATTATTCATTGGATTTATCACTTTGAATCACTTCATTATCAATTCCTTTATTATTATTATTATTATTATTATTATTATTATTATTATTATTATTATCACCATGCTAGTTTGTGGCATTCGATCCGCACACATGTCACAGTAATACCAAAATTTAGCACCAACCACATTGCTTAAGAATTCAATAAAGTAGTAATGCCAGAATTTAACATCGACCGCGTTGCTACTAACAATTTTTACATAAATAACAATTATGTCCTTCTAAACCTCACAATTAGAACACAAGTAGCATGTTATCAGCTTATTAAACCACATGACCTTTCAAAGCCAATACTAATCTATACATATACCCTAAGGGACTAATTTTTGTCCAACTAGTCATGACCTGTAGGGGACAGTCAAAGTTCATATACCGTACCGACGTGGTATCCGCTCCTTCATAAATAAGTAATATCAATATTTATATTCGTACTAACGTGGTACTCGATCCTTCATAAATAAATAACATCAATATCCATATTCGTATAGGTGTGGTACACGATCCTCCATATATAAGTAATATGAATATCTATATTTATGCCATTGTGGTACCCGATCCTTCATAAATAAGTAATATCAATATCCATATTCGTACCGGCATGGTACCCAATCCTCCATAACCATATTATATATATTTTATCAAATTCACACTATCTCTCAGTATACAATACAGAGCACTAAATTTACAAGTGCACTTAAAATCATAAGGCAATTCGATCAATTTTCATTTTTAATAATTATTCATACAAGTGTCAACAATCTAGATATCGTTAAATTTAAGTATGTACGAAGACCAATCAACAAGAATTCAATTTAGGAGCATACACACAATTAAATTGAGTTTAAACTCCAATTAAATCATAACCTGCTCAAATACCGCAAGTTGAATTCTAACATCACCATCTATAACTAGCACATTCAAGCATATCATTATCTGTTACCTCTTTCCACATAATACAATCCTCACAATAATTCAAGTCATCTATCGTTATTACCATGCTCATAAATATTCTCCCCTAGCATGATTCTCCTCAGCACATTTTTGCATAATACATAAAACTTAATACCATTATAACTCAACTAGGTTCATCACTGGAACAACTAAGAAATATCATGTTCATATTCTTCATTTACAATAATCCTCTTTCGGACACATAACACATAATATGATAAAAAATTATATAATCAATCAATAACACAGTTTTTGAGATTAAAGTAAAGTTTTTATGTCATTATCCACCCTGACTTTATCTCCGCAGGCCTAGACATGCGTTCTCCCATCCATTCTAAATTATGAAAATATGAAATAACATAATCTTCTACTCATTTGACACGACCCGAACCAGGGCCTTATCGTATGGGCATCCCAAGTCTAACAAGGACCAGAGACCACCCCTGATACCTAATCCAACCTCCAATCACATGCCCTATGTTGGATGAATTCCAAACATATAACAAGGTAGAATTATGTATAACTCAAGACTTTGGGATAGGTTCATGACCATGACCAACCCAAGCAAGTCTAACCATCCAATTCCCGACCAAAAACCATAACGTAAATAAATCCATAACCATTTTATAACATAATAAAATGGAACAATCACAAATTAAATGCTGTCAATCAGTGTTAGCCCCAATACCAATACCAATGTCAAGACTGATACAAATACCGACACCACCCATACCAACCCAAAGTAGTCTCACAAAGCCTCTAACTGAAATCCAAACAATATCCGATCGGGACATGCTCTCTACCATATCCAAAACCAAAGTCTATGAAATAACCAAAGTATGAAGACAAGACCATAACATGAAATGGAGCCTTTCGGAGTATGAAAGCTCACCACTTCAATCGACTCTAAGCTGTCCCCAAATCCGATAACTGAGTAGGAGGAGTAGTATGGTCGATTTCTACATCGCGTGGGATAGAATGCCCAAAGATGGTTAGCATGATAAATGCTAGCATGCACTCAGGAATAAGGATAAAGTAGTGCCAATATTTAAACCAACCAAATAACTGAATGCAATCACATCCATATATATATATATATATATTCCATGCCGAGAAAGGGAACCAGACTTAGCATACATTTAAAACCTTTAACCCGGGTTTGTGAAGCTTTACCGTCATAAACCACCACAGGCTATATAGATCCAGAATTACCCCCTGAAGTGCGTGTAGCCACACGTATCAAAGATATCACGGGGGCAAGAATCCCAATGTATCCTTCGCCCTCCATGATACATATATACAAGTATGAACTCAGGGGATTCCTATGTACCCAACAAGTATAAGATCGCCATGAACATTGCTCATGTCAATAAACGTGAGTTTCCAGTGTCCGTCCATCAAACTCACACCTTCACGATAAGCTATCACAACCCGCCATTATTGCCCAGTTAAAACCATTAGCATATATAACCAACCAATTCTAGAAGTTATTAACAAAGGTTTTATGAGGTACTAATCATACCGACTATAGCTTACAAACAATGTCAGTAGCCAACACTTAGGGGATTCCCATGTACCTCACAAGTTTACCAATTATATCAAAACCATGGCCACCAAGGCCTTTCCATTTCATTTAAATCATTTAAACCAATTTAGGTTCCATTACCTTATTATGCAATACAATAGTTTCAATAAAAGTCAAACCATGTGATAAAACCATTCTTATAGGTTTTTTTACAAACATGTTGAGGACATATAGTTTTCAAAACTAAAACCAAGCAATTTGGGGAATCCAAAGTACCCCTAAACCCATTTACCATTGCCATACATTCCACATTGTTCAAACTAACATTATACTATAAAAAACCATTAATAAAACATGGAAAAACAATATCCAAACCTTTACAACCAAAACACCCAACATTAATTTGGAAACCAAACAATACCCATAATTAAATCTTGAAAACCATTCATTAAAATATGAATTTAGTCAAACTAACAATGAGGGAGGAGTAACATGCCTTATATAATGAAGAAGACAGAGAGAAATCACCCTTTGAAAATGTTAATTGATCCTCTTGAAGAAACCCTAGCCTTTCTTTAACCCAAGAGCTTGAGAGAGTTTTGAGAGTTTTTTTGAGTGTTTAACATTAGAATAATAGGGTAAATAAAGTCCCAATAGTGTTTTAGGTTATGGGGTCATAAGGGACTAAAAAGACAAATGTCCAGAATACCCTCAACATAAATAGTTAAAGAATTCCCACAGATAGGTACGACTCCCCCTTGACTCGTACACACCACATATGAGTGGTACATACCACTCGTACCCTTGATAGAATGTTGGACCCCAACATTATTTAATGTATGACCCCCAAAGACCAACACATACCAATTCATACAAAAAGTACCCATAACCCGTACCCATAACAAAATCAAGATGGGTTGGACACTGTTCAACATACAAATGGCATGAATCTCTCATATCATCTCCATACGACTTGTATGGAGTCTAGTCATACCTAGGATAGTAAGTGACACAAGACACACTGTGAAACATATGACTTGGGGATCCTAAATCATACCACATTATACGACGAGTACCCATAAGTCGTATGATGTCCAGAGAGCTCAAAAGCAAGAAATTTTCTGAGGACCAAAACTCAGAGTGTTTCATCATTAAACCTAGCTTACCAGGATGCCAAATTTTTGAAAAAAGTAAGCCGCAACAAGAATGTTCTTTTCTTCCTTCATGCCTTGGAATAATAAACCATCTAAAAATTAAGTAATAATAAGAGTAATTAAATAGTTACTCTTCAAACCAATATCTTGGAGATTCAAACCCACTAATTCAACCCTTAATTCAAGGTCTATTTAATTTTTCAAGGCCAATGAACCATTAACTAATTCTTTCAAGCTTAACCCCTTTTCATTAATGAAGTTTTTATGCTAAAAATTTCATCTTTATGAAATTCAAGGTTTCTAACCATCAAAATTCATAATCTAGCTTATGAATTTCATGGAAGAAATCTTTAATTTATAATCTAGAATCAACTCTATGTGATATTAATAACACCCATAAGTTTTTTTTCCCAAAAAATTCACCATTAAAGTCCTTCTAAGGATTCTAGGATATTAAAGGATTAAAAGACGAAGAAGATGATGGAAAAGCTAACCTCAACGAAGGACTTTCACCCTAAACTTTGGGAAATCACCTCTCAAGAGTTGGGGAATGAAGCTTGGATTTTTTAGACCTGAAAGGCTTCTGAAATAATTTAAATACCACAATAATTCTCGCTACAACGAAATTCCTATTTCAGTTTGAACAATGCTCAGTAAAATAGTCATAACTTTTAAATCTGAACTCAGATTGACAAACGATTTATTGCGTTAGAAAGATGACTTAGGATATTTGATTTGGTGGGTATTGGACCCTTTAAATTATTATATTCTAGGAGATATGATTATTTGAAGTTTGTCCTAATAGAAACCCATATCGAAACTCTATCGCTAAGAAAATTTTCAATGTAACTTTATGTTAGGGATATAGTACGACCTTAACTCATACCTAAAGAACTTCCATACTAAAGGATTGATAGAATTAGTTATGAATAATTAAATTCATCGATTGAGTCTATCTAGACATCGGAAGGCTAAAATCTTCTCCGAAAAGTTTGAGGTGACATAATACATAAAATATTGGCTATTTTGGACTCAAGTTATTATTGAGGAATGAAAATTAAGAATTTTCATGAATATTTCACAGATAATTTAGTAGTTATGAAACAGATCGTTACAAGTAAGAAGTGTTTTTTTGTTAAACTCGAATTTATAGCCAAAAACCCAAAACAAGATTAAAACTACTATTCCCACTATCTCAATTTATATGAGACACTTTCTTTTTCAATCAATTTAAAAATAATGGCATATTTGTATATTTAGAAATAATTTAATTTTAAAATATTCATTTCATTCTTAATAAAATGATTTATATCCAAATAAATATCTATAACTTGTTTTAGATTACAAATTTTTAAAGTCAGTCTTTTTTTCTATAATCTCCAACCCAAATCAAACAACATCACATAAATTAAAATGAAGGAAGTAGTTTCTATCTCTGACTATAGTATCATAGACTTGCTTCTCCTTAAATTCAGCTCCAAGAGATAATTTAGCCACCTATTGAACAACCACTCCCTCGCCCTCTGAGTCCAATAGCCGGACTCTCATATTTGTTAATCGGTAGATTTCCTTTATGAAACCTCTCTTCTCCTCCTTAATGTGATACAAGCTCCCTATGGAAAACCTGCTAAGAGCACCAAAAACAAGATTAGCTTTACTCGGGTGATAGTGCAGGCTCATGTCATAATCCTTAAAAAATTTGAGCCACTGCCTCTAACTGAGGTTCAATTCCTTCTTGTTTGAAGACATACTGCAAGTTCTTATAGTTTGAGTAAATATCCACATGCACCCCATACAAATAATAATGCCAAATGTTCAATGCAAAACCCATAGTTGCTAAATCTAGATCATGAGTTGGGAAATTCCTTTCGTGCACCTTAATTTGCCTGGAAGCATAAGCTACAACCTTTACATGTTTTATTAAAACACAACCAAGCCCCACATGGAATGCATCACCATACACAACAAACCCCTCAGTACCCTTGGGTAGGGTCAAAAAAGGAGCAGGCGTCAATCGATCCTTCAAATTCACAAAGCTGCCCTCATAAGTATCATAAAATAAAAACTTTACCTTTTTCTGAGTAAATATCGTAAGTGGGGCTGCAATAGATGAGAAACTCTCTACAATTCTCCTATAAAAGCCTGCCAAACCCAAGAAACTCCTAATGTTGATTGCAGTAGCAGGTCTAGGTCATTTCTTTACCGCTTCAATCTTTTGTGGATCCACCTTAATTCCTTCACTAGAGACGCAAAATTGAAATACGTCCTCAATTCTATAAGGTGATGGATCTATTCCTTGAAATTGGATTGTAATCAAAATATATTTAGTGCACAAAATAAGTACACTATGCTTTTTTTAATGGGGTGGGGTAACAGTCATTTAAAGTGGTGCACTATCCATTTTTTTCCACATAGTGAATAAAAATAGTGCACTATTAATTATTTTTTGTATAGTGCACTATTTATGTGCACTATCCATTTAATTTATTCTTTTTTTGCAGGTATATAGTGCAACAGTGGAAAGTGAACTTTTTTGTGCACTATCCTTTTTTTTCCACATAGTGCACCATATAATTTATCAGGTCAACTTATTTTGACCCGTTATAAATTCAACCAAAACTTCCATTTGATACCCTAGTTAAATCCAAGTGTTTTATGGAACAGGTTGAGCCATCATACTTCATGTAAAATACAATTTCCACCACACATAAATTGATGTATATTATAATCACTAAATGAAATTACACTAGAGAAAATTGAAGAAAAGATGTCTTTTAAATCTTGAATGAAGGATTGGTGATATTGACCAACTTAAAGGGTCAAACATAATTAGAAAACTTGATTAAGTTAATTGTGAACTTGATTAATGTTTTTAAAACTTTCTAATCTTTTCAAAAATATAAATCAACCCACACCCCTCTCTTCCAAATCAACCGTCTCTTTTCTCTCTCTCTATAGTCTCTCAACTCTCTCCCAACCAATAGTTCTATAAAATTTCTCTCTTCAACCTTCGGTGACAAATAGATGGGCGAGTTCCTTTTTGACTATAAAGCATTAATCGACGTAAAGAAATAGAGGAACTTGAGCCAACTTCTCCGACGACAACAACTTCGAGTTCTTCGTCTTCCCATTTTTTTTTTCACGGGTAAAAAATTATGAATTGAGCCAACTTCTCTATTGGTTAATAATTTCAATATTTTCTACTTAAATTTGAAATGTGGACTGAATAAAACCCTAATTTCTGGCATTTTTTCTCTACTATTTTTGGTGTGAAATAGAATTTTTTGTTGTTATTGTAGTTCTTGTTGTCAAACTATTGATTCAATTTATTGGTGATTTTTGGTCACCGTTGATGTTCTTAGTATGCGTGTGTTGTACTGGTGTTGCTGGGTTGATTTGTTATTTTTCTTGGTAAAATTGTTGATGCAACAAATTAACTATCTGATGCAATAGATAAACTATTTGACGCAATATATTAGCCATGTGATGCAGTAGATTAGCCATCTGATGCAACAGATTAACATATGATGTAACAGATTAACCATCTGATCCAACAGATGAAACATCTGATGTAACAGATTAAACATCTAATGAAATATATGAACATAACAGATCATTCATCTATTGTGACAGATGACTCTTCTGTTAAGAAAAAATATAAACAATATTAATCCAACAGATAACTCATTTGGAAACAGATAAGTGATTTTTTTCAATAGATGTGTTGCCTATTTTTATTGTTTCCAACGGATTACTCATTCACTGCAACAGGTTGCTTATATGCTGCAACAGATATCCTACCTGGTGCAATAAATGAGTGATCTGTTTTTACTATCTCCAACGGATTACTCATCCGCTGCAATAGGTTGGTTATATGCTATAATAGATAACCTACCTGGTGCAATAAATGAGTGATCTATTTTTATTGTTTCCAATGGATTACTCATCCGCTATAATAGGTCACTTATATGCTGTAATAGATATCCTACCTAGTGTAATAGATGAGTGATCTATTTTTATTATCTCTAATAGATTACTCATCTGCTGCAACCGGTTGGTTATATACTACAACATATAACCTACCTAGTGCAACAGATGAGTGATCTATTTTTATTATTTCCAATGGTTTACTAATCTGCTGTAACTTGTTGGTTATATGCAGTAATAGATATCCTACCTGGTGCAATAGATGAATGATCCATTGGAAATAATAAAATAGATCACTCATCTATTGAATCAGGTAGGATATCTGTTGCTACCTGGTGCAACAAATGAGTGATCTATTTTTATTATTTCTAATGAATTACTCATATATTGCAACAGGTTGGTTATATGTTGTAACAGATAACCTTTCTGGTGCAACAGATAAGTAATTTGTTTTTATTATTTCTAATGGATTACTCATCCACTGCAATAGGTTGTTTATATGTTGCAATTGATAACATTCCTGGTGCAACAAATGAGTGAAGTATTTTTATTGTTTCCAAAGGATTACTTATCTATTACAACAGGTTGGTTATATGTTGCAACATATAACCTTCCTGGTGCAATAGATGAGTGATCTATTTTTATTATTTCTAATAGTTTACTCATCCATTGAAATAGGTCGGTTATATGTTACAATAGATAACATACCTGGTGCAACAAATAACATACCTAGTGCAATAGATGTGACGTCTGTTGGAATTGTTATTTTACTGTATGCATGTTAGATTTACTATTATCCCTTTTTAACGATGCATTAATCAATTATAATCTATTTTATGTTCCTGTTAATGTAAGATAATATGGCTCCCAAAATTAAAAAAATCGAATCAAGTCCAAGTAAAGGAACAAGTGAAGTAGCTAGGCTACATCCACTACTTTATGAGCTTGCTTTATAAGCGTTATCTCAATCAGGAGCAGAAGATAATGAATACGGGGAGGATTAATGTTTCAAAACAGATGATCAAAATGCTAATAGCCCTTCCACTGAAGATTTAGTAAAAATCTTCAACATTGATCGTTATCCTGTGAGAATGCAGTGCGATGGTTCCACAGATTTAAAGGGTGATTTCGTGGTTAAGTCAGCCATGGGAAAATCTTTTGATGCCTTCAGAAAAATACTTCAAGAATAAAAATTGGATTCTTATTTCAGGGAAAGCTACTTTGGGCAATATCTTGATTTGCCAGAGGACAACAATGCTCTTTTCCAAATAAAAATGGTATATGATCTTCTCAAGCGTAGGTTTATGTATAAAAACAAAGATAAGATAGATGAGGTATGGATAAATTACTATGGCGTGCTTGTTTGTTTTGGTTGGAAAGAGTTTGCCATAGTTACTGGACTAAAATGTTATCCTCTTCCTACTTCTCAAGTTATACCTACTCTAACCCAAAAAAGCAGCCCACACACCCAAAAAAGGCAAATACAAGTCGAGTGATCATGATAACTTGGTGTCCATTGTTCGTCCAAGCTTCAAAAACAAAAAATTGATAGAAGCATTGAAAGATAAAAGACTTTCAAAGAAGCACAAACAATTATTATGCTTGTTTTGGTTTGTACATAATATTCTTTGGGCGAGAGACGTTAACAACAATATAATCCTCGGTTTAATAAATCTCTCTAAGGATCTTGAGGCATTTAACAACTATCCTTGGGGTTATGAAAGCTTTCAAATAACTGTCAAATATTTGTTGACTTCGTTAACGTCAACGATAGTCAAATTATATGGCTTTCCATGGTAAATATTTCTTTTATTATGACATAATTCATTTTTCTTATTCAATATTGCTTTTGATTTATTATCGTTATGTTATAGGCTTAGGCATTTGAAGCCATTCCTTATTTGAGAAAACAAGTGAACTACCAGAAAAAAGTTTCCTATCCAAGAATCTTGAGATGGTTATCGGCCAAAACTGATAAAAATGCAAAATTTCTTATTCTTTTCAATCCCCCAAAGGAAGCAGTAAGTCTAATTCTAATCAAGTTTTTGTTTCAATTAATGATTATTTCAAATGATTTCATCATCCTTCTATTAGATGTACTAATTTATTTTAGATTTTCCATCCGTGGCTTGTTCCAACCAATCTATAGTTGAAGATGCCATTTTTTCTTACTTTATGATCTGTTCATACTTTATCGGACCCTAAGGTCGTTGATAGGATAAAAATGAAATTTTTTGGAGCAACAACCATCACAAGAAAAATAATTTTAAAGGGTGGGCTTGTTGTGTTGATGATGGTAGTGGTAGTGATAGTGTTGCTATTAGGGCTAATATGCTTCTCTTATAATTTTTGAAACAACAAGCTATTATTATTATGATCATACTGGTTATACAAATTTTGCCTACCGAATGTTCTGCATACAAATGTTAAGACTGCAAGGCGAAACATGATGGAGTGATTAATGCTATTAATGAACTAACCGCTTATGTAAAGGAAATGACATCTAAGAGGAGGTCATTCCATCAAAGAGGATTTCATATCCATACACTCCACTAGAGATCAAGGTAGCTAAGAGGAGAAGGAATGATATTTCCAGGGCATCATCAAGCATCAAAAAAAGCAAAATTGCAATGCCTTTGTCTTGCACCATTGTTCAATATACAAGGGCCATATGAGAGTAGCATGAGCAGAAGAAAGTGAATGCATATCATCTATTCCAACAAATAAACAGACACATATCTATTTTAACAGATAATACATCTGCTGAAAATTATCAAACAGATATATATATTTATTACAACTATTTTCTAACCTATTGCATCATATGCATTATCTATTGCAACATATGTTCGTCTGTTTCAGCAAATCAAATAGGTTTTCATACTGTTTTAATTTGTACCAATAGATGAGCCTTATATTGTAATAGATGGGTCATCTGTTCAAAATTATCATACCGCTCTATTTTACCTATTGGAATTTATCCCAACAGATGACCCATCTATTGCAACAGATAGACAATCTGTTGTATATCTATAATTAGTATTGATAATTCTGGCTTTCTAGGTGGATGTCACAGTAGAAGCTACTGCTGAAGAGCATAATATCACAGTTGATAATCCATCAACTGCTTTCAAAGAAGAAGAAAAAGTAGAGCCTGTCAGTTCGGGAGAAGGGAAGAATTATCCATTTGAAGGGTTCAACATCTCGGATGAGGCTCCAGAAAAACTAACAAAGTTGATCAATGACTATTCAGAATAGATTGCCGATGGGTTGTTAAAGCATCATGCCGGCAGGTACATAAATTAGTTTTAAAGATATTGATTGATACAATTCTTGTTGTAAAAATATAACATTAACACATATAAATCATCATGTAGAAAATAAAATGACAAACACTACAAAGTGAATAAATCGAGTCTTGGTTTTGATATGTTAGATTTTGTTGTTGCACATCTCAAAATGAAGAATTGGTTCTATTTGATATCACAGCCCCAAACTTGCTGGAATGATGAGGTTTAAATGCCATACATATTACTATTAATTAATACTCTATTTAATTGCATCTGTGTATTAATTTTTTCATCACATAATCTAATATGTCTGATAATATGTGTAGCACATCGATGTCATTTCTTACTACCTCCAAAAGAAGGCCAAGTTGCAAATACAAGAGCAATATAGATACATGACAGGCAATTATTTTTTCAAAGTTTACATCAATAATGCCTACGATAGGTATTGTCAACAACACCCGGAAGTTTATGCTTAATCAACATCATCAAAGGCTTTAGCATTCTAGCTGGCTTACCTTGGCATTTGATCAATGAAGTGTACATTCCAATCAATTACCGTGATGAATTCTATTGGGTGTTGGTTGTCGTTGTTTTAAAAGAGAGGCGCATCCGAGTTTATGACTCGATGTCGTGAAGGAGATGTTTCAGGTTGTCGTCTGAGATACAAAAACTGACCAAAGTATTGCCTACTTACCTTGATATGAGTTGATTTTTGGACCAAAAGGTTCGTACTAATTGGTCGACAATTGAAGCATACCGGGATAAAATAGGTAATCCATTTGATGTGCAATATATTGAAGGAATTTCTCAACAAACCATTGGTATCCAGTAAGTATAAGTATCATGATTTAGTTTCATTTCATAACTTTCACAACGCTTACATGAACTACAAGATATAGATTATCTATTTTTTTTAAACGCTGGGATTACGATCTTTTTATTACCGATTACACTGAGTATTTAAGCGATGAATTATAAGTACCAAATGATGGACTTGATGCCAAATTACTCCATCAAAGATATGCTGTTCTTTTATGGAAATACGGAGAAGCGAAAGCTCAAAAATTGTGCGCAAGCGACATTAAAGATCCACGAAGATCAAAGCCGAATTTCGTAGCACCAGATGAAGAACAACTTGTCCATATTCAGTAGATCTTTATAGATTTAATCTATCAATGTAATAACCTATCCTCCTTGGTTAACTTGTTGGTTTATTTGTAGATCAGATCATTTGTACCCATAATAATATTTTTATATTTCACTTATTTGTAGATTTATTTAATGTAATTTATGAAGGCTTCAATTTATTTTATGCTGTCTATGAATATAATTTAATTCTTAGTTTTGAACTTGTTAATTGAGCTGGAATACTAGATTCAAATATCACAATAGATAATACATCTGCTGCAACAGATGAGATATCTTATCAAACAGATTTAGACATATATTGCAATATGTAGGCCATCCGCTGGAAATTATATAACAGGTCTTCCTAATTTTTTCATTTGTTCCAATAGATTACCCATCAGTTGCAACAGATTATATATCTATTGTGAAAGATAGACAGAAACATCTGTATAATGAAACAGATAACCAACCTATTACAACAGATAATCAATCTGCCACAATAGGTATGATATCTGTTACAACAGATAGGCAATTTGTTGCATTATAAAAATTCAACTTTCGTCAGACATAAAAAAATTGCCACTACAATGTAATGTAATGTGAACAAAGATGCTTGAAATAAAAAATTGTTATCGTGTTTGTTTTTGTCTTTGTACATATTCTTCTTTATATACGGGCTTCAAGCATTTAGTTAGTACCCCAAAAGCCCAGATCTCTTGATCTTTTCTATAATGGCGTAGTACAGACCAGCTATTTCTATGTCGGTCAGCAAACACTCGATGTATACAAACAAGTATGACCCGCACGAGGCACCGGTTTTATTTTTTTGAAGGTGGATGTTCTTATTTCGACCTTCAAAATCCCATGATTCCTTCTTCAAGACTTCTACCAGAAAATGATTCATCAGTTTACTCTATATCCATTACTTGGCGAACAACTTCAAGAGTGGCTGCACGTGGGTTAAAAACTTGGCCTCTTTGTAGACAGGTAAGTTGCAGTCATAAACCTTAATCTTTCCCTCGTCGAGCAGTATCTCAACATTGAGAAAATGTTTGACTTCTACATTCATGACTACAAGAATTCTTGGTCGAGCTCTTGCCATATAGATGTAGCCTCCTCTCTCTAACATAGTTAATTATGTCTTTATCCCATTTGAACGTAGAAACTAACTGATCAATTCCTTGGCCACCGGTACCAGTTTGACTACAGAAAGAATTATACCTACTCTTGAAATTATTGTAGAAGTTGAGGTCCATTATCCTATCGGTAGCATCATAAGCATCCGGGTATGCTAATTGCCTGCCCCTCATGAGGCAGAGAATTTCATCAACATACTGTGGTATGAGAAGATAATGTTTATATATGTTAGTAATTGTAAAGAAGAAAAACACAGTGGAAAGATTCTGGTGTAGAGGGTTCTCTGAATCAGTTCACAGATTACCTAGCTAACGCAACTTATGCAATAGATGTGTATTATGTTGCAACAGAATAGCCAGATATTGCAATAGATTACACATCTGTTGCATAGATTTGTCTTCATCGAGTAGATAGGAAGGCTAGGTTAGCAAAAGTAAACTTACATTGTCCACGTACCACTCACGCATATTTGTCATACTTGTGAAGTCTTGGGCGTCAAATAAATGCATGGTGTATTCTTGTGGAACCTTCGTCTTATCAGTCATGATTTTTTGTAGTTCCTTCTTTTATTCATAGCCAAGTGCTGCATATATGTCCACCTTCTTCAGTGGCCCTTGAACTTCAACAACTCTTGGAGCGGGAGGAGTTGTATTTTTTTTGGATTTTTGATTAAAGAGTACTTGGCTAATTTCTCTTTTCTTCCTCCTAAAGAAGCACGCAGATCTATTGCAGTGGGTTGGTAATGAAGAGCTTCAACATTAGGATGACCTTGCCTAACTGCTTTCTTATGGCTGTTTCTCCAGCTAGTTATTTCTTTATTAACTCCACCGTTGGGTATATTGTTGTATCAATAAGACGTAGAGTAATAAAAGAAGTCATCCCCAACTCCTGCTCAGTAGAAACGATCCAAGGATTCACAACCTATAAAAAAAGAAAGAAGGCATTTAAATCATATCATATAATAATAATTTGCAGTCAGTTGGGTTACATGTTAACACAACCAACTTATGCAACAGATGATCTATCTACCTTAACAGCTGATTTATATATCGCAGTAGATTGACAATATATTGCATCAGATTACCCATATATTGCATAATTTACAGTAGATGAGTAATTCATTGAGTTAGGTTTTGGGAACTAGAGCAATAGATGGTTAATTTGTTATGAAATATAGATCGTCTATCGCAACAGATTACCTATTTATTGCACCAGTTGCAGTTGATGGGTAACTTATTACAAAAGACGACCCATCTGTCGCAACAGATGGCATATCTATTTCAACATCTTTCTTTGAGGCAAATTATTTTAGTTGACAAAAGATGTACTGCATTATCCGAAGGGTTAAGGAGATCAGCCTCCTTAATTTTTGGGTTTGTCACGCTCCAAAATCCCATCGGGCCGGACTGGCACCCGAAGCCGAGAAGGCCCGGGAGAACCCGTTCAAATACCTGTACTTTCACTTACAAGTCACCAAAAATTGGACAGCACTTTGTTGCATATAGAACGATCTAATTACCTGTATCAGCACAACACGCGCAAATATATATATATATATATATATATATATAATACTTGGCCGTCGGGGCCACCACATATACAGATATAATATCACTATATAAACTTCCATGACTTTGCCCTTCCTTATGTCTACAAAGCCTCTAGGATATACATGACATAACTAGGGTCGGGACAAACCCCCGCCCACACATGACTCATGTACAGTAACAAAACATAAGGAACCGACTTAGAAAGCTCCGAAGCAAACTGGAGCTCACCAACAATAGCTGTATGACCTGGCTCCTACTTGTGCGGTGTATGAGCTGAGGTACCTGTGCCAGCAGCATGAAATGTAGGTCCCCCGTGAGGGACGTCAGTATGAAATATGTACTGAGTATGTAAAGCTGTAAATAATCACATATGATATAGGAGCTCAATAGAAATCAGAAACAAGTGAATAAGTCGTAATAGGAGTGGACCACACTTACTAGAACTTGTGACAACCTGTACATTGTATTTATTCAATCACTTTACCTTCGTTCTTATCATTTTTGTAATCATTACTGTACTGTACTGTACTGTGACCATTAGGCTGCCTCCAGTACATATCAACTGGGATCGACCCATGCTAGGCTTATGCCCCTGGGATACCACCCATAAACACATAAATAGGGATCGACCCATGCTAGGCTTATGCCCCTGGGATACCACCCGATAAGAGAGAACTTCCATCACTTAGTTCAATTAATCTTTGAGATTGTTATTTCGGTCGCCACCACATTTTTGATACTTTGAAACAATGATACATCAATAGGAACCAAGTAATAGACCTTCTATACAATAACGATGTAATAAAGACTCATTGGTACATCAACAATGTGTTTCAGAATCATCAATATCACAACAATGAAATAGGAGACTTTTGGTATATCAATGAAACATTTTGACACTTTATAGAATGGAAACAACTTCGTTGGTAACGTAGAACAATACATGTTTTTGGACAACCTTGGAATCTTACTTGATGGAACATTGGTGTTTTCATGCCAAAGAACATTGTTAGAGTATGCTTTACATACCTCGTTGTAGATTCGGATACCAATTCAACACAACTTCCCGCCTTTACAAATCACTTATCTACAATGAAATGTTTAGCATCTAGTATTAGCAACCCAACACCACAATTCTCTTCCATAATTCCATACTACCAATATTTGCAAAACATTCCAAAAATCAACTTGAACAATAGGTTTATGTGTATATATATATATAATAATCATTTCAATACCACATCATCAATACCACATCATCACAACAAATTCCTTCACTATTCAACATAATCCAACATCATTTCCCAATCATCTTTCAACAACAATCAAATAACATACTTCTTATGCTCACATGCATATATATATATACATATCCATATAAATAACACCAACATAATTTACATCCTTACCATAAAATAGCCCTTTTGATTTCGAAGTCCTGTTGGCACAAATAAGGGGTGCTTCTCGAAGCCCTTGAGATGGTGAACACAACTACGGAATCAATTTGGATTTTCTACGGTTGAATCACAAGATATTTGGAGTTGAAATTAGGCTAGGGTTTCTTATTTTCAATAATTTGATGATAATTGATGGATATGAGACTAATTATATGTATATAATGACCAATTTTCGTCCATGAGGTGATGGAAAATGACCATATTGCCCTTAAAAATTTAAGTAAATCCGAATCTGTCCATGGTGGACTGTTTTGATAGGCTAAAGTAAATCGGCCATAACTCTTTGCTCCGATATCGTATTTGGGTTAAATTGGTATCTTTGGAAAGATAATTCAAAGGAATTTCATTTCATATAAAGTAGGCCACCCATTTCGTCCTGTACAAGGAGTTATGATCGTTTGAAGTTGACCCTAAAAATCTATTTTGAGAGGCTGAAGTAAAACGAGCATAACTCCTTACTCAGATGTTGGATTTGGATGAAACCAATTGCATTGGAAATAAGACTCAAAGATCTTTCTTCTGATATGTGGTAGCTCTCCCAGTTCATTATATTGAGGGAGTTATTATCGTTCAAAGTTGACCCAAAAAACTGGCAGGCCTCAATAGCTTGTGTGCAGGAAATTTTCCTGCACATTTACTGTTCACAACATCCAGGCCACCATTTTATAGTTTCGAACGTGCTCGATTATATCCGAAACTTATCTGTTTTTGGAAATCTTTATATCGTTGGAAAGCTTATTCAATAACCTTCATATGGAACTATCGACGGGCAAATTCTGGTATAAATAAGGTCGATTCCTATACACATATAATCAAACTATGCACTTGAAACCATCTCAAAATAATCAATATTCATACTTAAACTCATATATACCTAACTTAGGATCAATACATATACTCCAACACATATAACAATGGCTAATGCACGTAATTAAGTACGGGGTGTTACAGGGTTGTTCTTTGCATCCAACCACCCAAGGATCCTTGGATGAGAAACCTCATCTAGGTAATCCTTTACCTGCTTTCGGAGGGGAGGAATGACTTCAAATGCCCAAGCCTAAAAAATGTAAACAAGAAGTAAGCAAAAAAAAGTCATAATAACTATATTCAATATAAATTACTGGATGAGTAAAAATAGTGATCAATTTTACCATGAAAGCCCAAGGAAAGCCGTATAATGTGATCATCCCTGTGGATAGCTTTGTCAGTAACTATTGGACAGTCAAATAGTAGCTGTCATATCCCCAGGAATAATCGCTGAATTTCTCAAAATCATCAGCAAGCATCAACAAATCATCTTCTATGACTTTCCTGATGTCTTTTGCCAATAAAATGGAATGGACAAACCAAACTAAGCACAATTTCTCCCTGTAGTGCTTTGGTATGTTTTTATCCTTGAGATCTGCTATCAAATCCCTCGCTTTGTAGCTACGTCATCCAATAATGCCCAATAACCCATCATTTTTCCATTGCATTTGTCGGACCCTTTGTAGGGTATTTCCTTGATAAGAGGTTCTTCTGGACGATCGCATCTCAAGCCCATCACTATGGCATACTCTTTCAAGCCAAAACAAACTGGCATGCCACAGTAGTTGATCCAAATTTCATCTATATTTTTTTCTTCCTTCTTCGGATCTTTATCATCCCTCGTGTACTTGATCCTGCGCTAAAAAGACCATCTACCATGCTCATTTGGAAACGGAGAGTGCGGTCCTCAGGCAGCTTAAGAAAGTATGCAAATTAACTCCTCTTAAAAAGTCTGTCTATGTTTTAATTCTTCATAATATTCCTAAATTCATCAAAACATTTCCCCAACTGACATTTAAGTACAAGATCACCAGTTACTTCTTTAGGGAGATCCATCGGTATCGCAACTCAAAATCTGTCGATACAAATCATTTTGATAGGATCATGCTGGGACTTCGATATTAATTTACGCCCCATTGGTGAGAAGGATTTATCACTTTGCTCATCTTTATTTTTCCTTGACTGATATTGTTCAGAAAGTTCCTCCGAATTTAGCTGTACTCGAGCCTTTTTTTTGGGTGGTCAGAAGTTGATCCACTTTCAGTTTCTTTTCTTTTGAGAGATATATTTTAACTATAAAAAATAGAAAAACAAAAAATACATTGCATTTGATGTCTGCATTATTTAAAAAAAAGGTAAGACAAATTCCAATAAATTATTTTACGCCACATTATAAAAAAATACTCCAACGAATGACCTATCAATTGGAACAGATGGATAATCTGTTTGTAGACCTATTTGATATCTCCCAACAGATCTTCCACCTGTTACAACAGAGGGACCACCAAGACCATCACCAATACCACAACCAATGCCACCACCAATGCCACCAAGACCACCACCAATGCCATCAATACCAACACCAATACCACCAACACCACCACCAAAACCATAAATACCGACACCACCAATAATAGCTAGCACCAACACCAAAAAAAACATACACCAATACCACAATAGTCAACATAACACTAAGACAAAAAACTAGGATTTTGTCGGGTGCTTCCTACTTTTTTAGCATCAAAAATCAAAATTGTTAACCCATTCTCGAGGTAATACAACTAAAAGTCTTCTTTTTCTTCATTAACAAAAAGTTCCAAATTTTTAGAATAAAAAAAAATGTAGAACTCTTTTCAAACTCTGTTACCTATGAAGACAGATAAAATAGTGGATACAAGCGACAATGAAGTCAAAAATAACAACTATGTGGTCGAAAATGGGAAGAAAATTAATCTGTTTTAAAGGCTTAAGCAATATGTTGAGTAGTTGTTGTCTATATTATTGAGAGTGAGAGAGAGAGAGAGAGAGAGAGAGAAAAGATAGAGTACTTCAAATTTGAAATGAGAAAAAGTTTTTCACGCAAATGGATGATTTGTTTGGGTTGATTTGTAATTTTGGAAAAGAATGACAAGTTTTGAAATTGTTAATTTGGTCTGAATTGATCATAATTAATTTTTAAAATTTTAAAAGATATAGTTTTTAAAATATTAAGCTAATGAGAATCTTTTCAACTCAGAGTAATTGATCGATGACTCGGGTCGGGGTGAACGCAATACCAATACCATGCAATTGCAAAGACTTAATTGAAGTTGTAGTTGACGCTATGAACTCATTCCTCCCTAGTTCTACCAAAATCAATTTAGGTACTATCTTAACATTAATTTAATATGAATCTTTTCAACTCAGAGTGATTGATCGATGACTCAAGTTGGGATGAACTCAATACCAATACCATGCAATTGCAAAGAATCAATTGAAGTTGTAGTTGAACCTTTGAACTCATTCATCCTTTGTTCTACCAAAATCAATTAAGGTACTATCTTAACATTAAGTTAATGTGAATCTTTTCAACTCAGAGTGATAGATCAATGACTCAAGTCGGGATGAACGCAATACCAATACCATGCAATTGCAAAGACTCAATTGAAGTTATAGTTGACCCTATGAACTCATTCATCCCTAGTTCTACCAAAATCAATTTTTGTACTAGCTTAAAAATAAGTTAATGAGAATCTTTTCAACTCAGAGTGATCGATCGATGACTCGGGCCGAGATGAACGCAATACCAATATCATGCAATTGCAAAGACTTAATTGAAGTTGCAGTTGATCCTATGAACTCATTCATCCCTATTTATAGCAAAATAAATTTAGGTACTAGGTTAACATTAAGTTAATGAGAATCTTTTCAACTCAGAGTGATCGATCGATGACTCGGGTCGGGGTAATACCAACACCATGCAATTGCAAAGACTCAATTGAAGTTATAGTTGACCCTATGAACTCATTAATCCCTAGTTCTACCAAAATCAATTTAGGACCTAGCTTAATATCAAGTTAATAAGAATATTTTTGACTCAGAGTGATAGATCGATGACTCGAGTCGGGATGAATGCAATACCAATACCATGCAATTGTAAAGACTCAATTGAAGTTGTAGTTGACCCTATGAACTCATTCATACCTAGTTCT
Source organism: Capsicum annuum (assembly GCF_002878395.1). Lineage (NCBI taxonomy): Eukaryota > Viridiplantae > Streptophyta > Magnoliopsida > Solanales > Solanaceae > Capsicum > Capsicum annuum. The sequence goes on from NC_061119.1 coordinate 21,949,507, forward strand.
ACCAAAATCAATTTAGGTACTAGATTAACAATAAGTTGATGGGAATATTTTCAACTCAGAGTGATCGATCGATGTCTCAGGTTGGGGGAATACCAACACTATGCAATTGCAAAGACTCAATGGAAGTTGTGGTTGACCCTACAGACTCATTCATCCCTAATTCTACAAAAATTAATTTAGGTACTAGCTTAACATTAAGTTAATGAGAATCTTTTCAACTCAGAGTGATCGATCGATGACTCGGGTCATGATGAACGCAATACCAACACCATGTAATTGCAAAGACTCAATGAAATCTGTTGCAACAAACAATTGAGCTACTGGAAATTTTCAAATAGATATTGATATCTATTATAACAGATGGCATATCTGATTTATTTATCAAATAGACATTTGCATCTGTTGTTACAGATGACTGAGCTGTTGGATTTTTTAAAATAGATATTGATATATGTTGTAATAGATGACATATCTATTTGAATTTTTTTTAATTTTAAAGCGAGCTTCTATCTGAAAGAAGAAAGATAGATAAAATAGTACTACTAAATGTGGTAAAAAATAATTCTTGGATAACTCACAAATCTCATTAACTAGTCTTATCTTGTCTTTTCAATGTCACCCATCTTTCTCGTGCCCCTCAAGTTATTAATTAATATTAATTAATTAAAATTTAAACCCAGATCTACTTCTAGAATTATGTCATCACTCCTTCATCATTGAATTTATTTTATTCATCTCTCATCTTTTTCTTTCTCTCCTCTTTTAGGGTTATCACAACCTTTTTTCTCTCCTTTCTCTTTTCTTTCTCATAAAAATTCTTTCTGATCTAAACCGATCCATTTCTTTCCTCAACTAAAATTGCTATTTTAATCCTTTTTGATATTGCAGGTAAGGTATGGTTCACTATTGTTATTTCATTCTCATCTTCTTCTTTACAAGTTATTTATATCTGTTTATTTTATTTAATTACCATTTGCACATATCATATTTATTTAAAAAATTTGAAGGAACTTTTAAGTGTTGAATAAACGAACAAAGAATTTTTATTACAATATGTGAAAAAATTCATCTGTTGGGAGAAGTTTAAAAGCCTTGTTGACATTATCATTTTTTTATTTTGTTTATTTCTTTGTTGTTGATGCTGTTATTGATGTTGTTGGTGGGTTTCGTGTTTTTAGAACTTGTTGTGTGGTGTTGTTGATGGTGTTGGAACAAAGGATGTTGCTTTTTGTTGTTGATGGTGTTGGAAAAAATGATGTTGTTTCTTTGTTGTTGATGTTTTTAGTTTATTATTTCGTTGTAGTTTATGTTGTTGTTGATGTTGCAACAGACGAAGCAACTGTTGGAACAAATTAAACCACTAGCAAGGCTAGTCTGATGTATTCTAATAGACTCCACATCTGTTGCAACAGACTCCACCTTTGTTGCAACAAACTACACATCTGTTGCAAGATACTACACATCTATTACAACAGACTTCACATCTATTGCAACAGATCGATAATGTTCTTTCTGTTCTTCTCTTGTGTGACATCAATTTTTTTCCTCTTCTTTGTAGATATAAGAAATTGAAAATTGATCAACTTTTGTCTGACCAACATAAGAGGCTACTATAAAGATGAGTTCAAAGAAATAAGTTGCTTGTAGATGGAACCACTTCATATGTGGGAGGTATGTATTACTGATAATGTTATCAAAAAACAAACATATAGTACACTAATTTTGTGAATGTCTTTTTTACCGTATAGTCATTGATCATTCAAATAAGATATCTGTAATTTTATAGTTAAGTTTGATAGGTCCGAACTGATAAAGCTGAGGGACCATGAATATGGTTTTGATACCTTATTAAGATATAATGTCGGTTATTGCTCATGTTTATGTGTTAAGAATTATGAAGGGATCTAGTTTTGATGTCATTGTAAAAAGATTCAATTGCGATTGGACTAATTTTTAGGGTGCATTAGACTCTGAGAGGGCCTTCGAAGCCTCCCACAGCTTCAACCTAGAATGAAAATTAATATAGTTATTGCCCTAGCCCAAATTTATATGGTTGGGTTGCTCGGGGTGATGATTATATGCCAGAAGGTGCAGCAGGACAATGCCTGCGAGGAAAAATTAGGGGTTGATGAGAGACTATATTATTTGAGAGCAAATTAAAGAGGAAACATAGGGTAGAAAGGAACTTCTAGCAAATCTGACCAATGAAACTAACTTAGAATATGAGAAATATGAATCAAGTACAAATATGAAAGTGTATCCATTAATGAAAAATCAGTCTGTTATTTGTCTAAAGGAAAAATAATGCAGATGGACACTTTGCTAGGGAGCTGCAACTAGGTAGCATGGTCGAGATTATCACCTAGATAGAAATTAGCAAAAGACCAAAAAAGCAGCCTCATGAGCATCAAGGGCTGAAATGATGTACAATAAGTCTAGAAAACTTGCGCCAATAACAGCTATAGTAAAAATAAGGAATCTAAGAGAAGGCTATAATTTTTGAATTTTAAATTGCATCCCATGCCTTCTTGTTTGTGTTTTCGATTAGGTCTATTGCTGTTGTCCTGATCGGAACCATGAACAAGATTGAAAGACAGATTGACTATCATTACTTTCTTAGCAGTATGGATATAATTGATTGTTTTTCTATCCTTAGCATACTTTCAACATATCTAGGAAAGAACAGAGACTTGATATAGTATGTGAATCACGATCATTTTCAAGCTTGCCTCCATCTTGCCGATTTGGTATTCAAGCTTGTCGTTGCCATATTTGAAGTTGGAATAAAGTTCATGGTCTTTTGTGAGCTCGATCAGGAATACTTTATTTGAAGTTGTGGCATTGTAGAATCCCTTCAAAATAGTTCCTTCAAAAGCCTTAAATGATAAATATAGGGTCGCTATGTATGTTTTAGGTCAAAATATGTTGATGCCCACCCAAGTAGTGGTCCCAACAGTTGAATAACTCACTTTTATGGAACATTCCTCAATGCAGCTTTGCTCAACCAACCTTCAAAGGATTTGATAAATTAATTAGCAAGGAGTTGTACAACGTTTGATCTAAACTGACTTTATTAATCCTATCAAACGTTACATAACTCCAGGCTCATTAACCTATCAAAAATCTTTTTCTAAGTTAGTGGACAAATCAAACGAGCTCAATCTCCCAGCCTTTATGCTGAGCGCTCTTTTCCCATATAGAGTAATAGATATCAGCCATGCAAAAGTCTAGACTGTTGGTAGAAATTCTTACCACAATGGAAGTTTTTATAAGGCAAGATTAACAATCTCTCAATATAACTTTTATGACTTTCTTGACGTCTCTTACAATTATATTAGAATGGACAAACCAAACTAAGCATAATTGCTCGCTATGTCAATGCCAATATATTGGTAAAAGATGTCAAGAAAGTCAAAAAAGTTATATTGAGAGATTACTAGTCATGACTTCTAGAGACTTTCGTTGTGGCAAACATTTTTGCCAATGGTTTAGACTTTTGCATGTTGGATATCTAGTGCTCATATGGGAGAAGAGCGATCAGCAAAAAGGCTGAGAGATTGAGCTCGTTTGATTTGTCCACTAATTCAGGCAAAGTTTTTGATAGGGTAATGAGCCTGGAGTTACGTAACGTTTGATAGGCTTGGTAGAGTCAGTTTAGGTTAAATTTTATGTTAATCCTTGCTAATTAATTTATCAAATCCCTTGAAGGTTGGTTGAACAAAACTGCATTGAGCAACTCTTAATAAAAGTGAGCTATTTAATTGTTGGGACCACTACTTGAGTGTGAATCAACATATTTTGACCTAAAACATACATAGCGACCCTACATGTATCAATTAAGGCTTCTGAAGAAACTTTTTTGAAGGGCTTCTACAATTACACAACTTCAAAGAAAGTGTTCCTGATCGAGCTCACAAAATACCAGGAACTATATACCAACATCAAAGATGGTAACGAAAAGCATGAATACCAAATTGGCAAGATGGAGAAAAGCTTAAAAGTTATCGGGATTCACATACTACAACAAGCCTCTGATCTTCTTCAAGAAAGGTTGAAAACATGCTAAGGCTAGAAAACACAATCAATTAATCCATATTGCTAAGGAAGTAATAACACTCAATCTGTCTTTCAATCTTGTTTGTGGTTTTGATCAAGTCAACAACAGTGGACCTAATCAGAACCACAAACAAAAAGGCATGGGATGCAATTTAAAATTCAGAAATTGCAGCCTTTTCTGAGATTCCTTATTTTAACTGCAGTTATTATTGGCACAATTTTGCTAGACTTACTGTACATTATTTCAACCCTCAATGCCTATGAGGCTGCTTCTTGGTATTCGTCTATTTTTTATCTAGGTGATAATCCTGACCACGCTACCTAATCTCAGCTCCCCAGCAAAGTGCAATACCCCATGCCTTTTCTAGCTAAAATCTACCCCTAGAATGTTAAGGAATATCTTCTAAAATGAAGAATAATTATTTTATGTAAAATTTTCTAGATTTAGACCTCCAATTATCTGGGAAATTTAATAAGCTTTCCCCAATGATATAAGATTCTCCTAAATTCAATGACCGAGTGAGAAGTTAGGGCTATTTTAAGCTTCAATCATAAAACAACATGATTTGGTTCCTTAGCATGATGCGGAGACAATTTAAATGACAATTGTCAAATTCCAGTGAGACTCCACAATATTAGAGCATCGCAGAGAGTTTAAATTTCCCATTCATCAAGATCCAGAGAGACTCCGCGATTTCCCCGCATCGCAGAGAAGCCCTTTTTCTCATTTATCCATTTCCAGTGGCTCACTGTGATGGCGATGCATTGCGGTGATGGAACAAATAGAAATCTAGTAGATCATCGTGATAGATTTGCATTGTGGTGTCTTTCCAGGTCCCAGTTGGCAGTTTCCAGTAGGCCACCGCGATCATGATGCGTCGCGCTGTAGGCCAAATTCGAGAATTTTCCCAATTTTGAGTAAAAATTTAAAAGGGTCTCTTTGGTCTTTTCCTATGACCTAATTCGTGAATAACAAATGATTTAACCCATCCTAAGCACATTACATTCACTTTTTACCGAAATACTCTCAAAGAAAACCCTAGATAATCAAACTTTCTCCCCAAGAATCCAAATTCCTCCATTAATTCTCCAAGGAAATTTAAGATTTAGGAATCCCAATACAAGAATTCTAAGAATTCATTTCCAAAGAATCAATAGGAATTCAAGATTCAAGCTTTTCATCAAGGATTATCAATTAAGGTATGTGGAGTTCTTCAACAAGAATAATCCTTTCATTCTTGTGCCCAAAATTTATTTTAATTACAAATTTACTAAGTTTGATGCAATTACCCATGAGATTAAAGTTAGGGTTTATACCCATCATTGTTTTTTACAAGATTTTGATGTTTCCAATGATTTAGAAGTTGAATCACATGATTATGTTCATATTTTCATACATAATGCAAAAATTTCTAGATTTGGAATTAATTTCTCAATGTTTACATTATCAAGCATGAACAATTTGATGTTTTAACATGAGATTTATGCATGGGGTATTATCCCAAGATTGAATAGTATTACTTCATTAAACATGATGCTTTAAACATCTTATAAGCAGATTAGTTTCAGTTTTCAAAAAAAGCTTTGATCTTTTCATCATCGATTTAGCTATGGAAACCACTTTACAGAATTTAGATCAGCTGTATTTACATATTTATGTAGATAAAAGTATTTTTGGTTTCATAATGAACCATTATACTAGTTTAAAGTGGATTTCCAATATAATGAGCATAAAAACTAAAAAGGGAGTAGTATTTAGCACCGAGCAGGAAGTGTGAGATTAGTGTGTCCTATCTTCCACAGAACTACGAGCCAAAGTAGGTACTAATTGAGATTATTCCTATTTCTATATGGATGACAGATTTATCTTGTGATCGATCAAATGGATTAGGTTATACTCCCTGGCAAGAGTATGACACCTCTCCGCAACGTGAGATTTCTTCCTTAGGAGGACAAAGTTTTACAGAATAGTTTTAAAAGAATTCCCTACTAATAAAGAAAAGTTTTTATCAAACTAAGTGTAAAGGCTCATAGGTTTACTCAGATTATGCTTTATAGAAAAATAATAGTTATAGATTTTAGCTTTTAGATTTCAGATTTTAGAGTGAGTCATTTCTACACTTAGACAGTATGATTTAAAGGGGGAACACAAGTACAACTTTTAGAACTAAATATTATGGCTCACAAGATTAATAAAGCTTGTTTTGCTTCTTATTGCTACATATTTCAGTATTTCAGATATTTTAGCTTATGTGAGTCATTTATATTTTGCATGCATTATTTTATAAATGATGATTATGACATGATATTTTACTTATGCATTTAACCCCCATATACTTAGTACTTCCTCAAAGTATTGATCCACATATATGTCTATGTGCAACATTGTCTCATAATGAGGTACAATTTTTAGTATGCACATTCAGATTCAAACAGTTGTAGATTCTAGCCAGCAATATGATGAGTCCTCCTACTTTATGGACTTCAATTAGATTGATGTATGTTCTTTACTTTCTTACTCATAAGTATTGATTAGTAGTAGTTAGGGTCGCGTCCTAGCTATCTATAGTCAGTATAGTAGAGGTTTTACAGATGTCAGTCAGAGTCAGTTATGTACATTTCAGTGCCATCCCTCTATTTTATCAGATTGTGAAGTTGTATCTATATTGTATCATAATGTATTCTACCATTATTATGTTTCTTCATAGTAAAATCAGTATTTGTTTTATATTTGATAAGTTGCTTTGCAGTATGCCAGTTCATGGGTTAGCTTGGGACCACTTGTGGTCCTAAGCACCATGTGACATCTCGGGATAGATTTTTGGGATGTTACAAACTTGGTATCAGAGCACAAGGTTCAAGTGTCCTATGGTGTCTGTGAAGCTGTGTCTAGTAGAGTCTTATTGAATAGTACGGAGACGTCTATACTTTTCTTTGAGAGGGTACAGGGCATTTAAAAAAAGTTTCCTTTCTTTCTTGCTCTAGATTGTATTGTAAAGTTGTTCTCTTAGAATCTCCTGTCTATTTGTGTGTTACCCCAAAATTCCTCATCTATGACTTATTCTTGAGATAATATGATTAACAATTTCCAATTCCTCTCCTAATAATGCTCTCAAATTTTCTAGCAGAATTTCAGGAGTCACACAAAGGGGTTTAAAAAGAGCTCTCTAGTGTGTCATAAGTTCCTCAAGTTGAAAGTTATCTCCTCATCCTTATGATTTGTTTAGTTGAGATAGAATTAGATATGTATTTAGATTGCCCATTTCCCCTTTTAGTACAGGTAGTGCTCATGAGAGGACATAGTATGAACCTATACTGTTAAATATAGTATGCATTCGAGGGATATTATGAACCCTAGTGTTATTATTTATGAGTAGTAGAACCTTATTATAGTTAGATGTATGGGTATATAAGAGTAGTAGCAAGAAGAGTGAGCATGATGATTGATAGAAAGTATAGAGGTAAACTTATGCATGTTATCGAGATGTGTTAAGGTAATATGTTCTTGTGTGTTAGTTTGGTGGAGGATAGAGAGAGAGTTATTAGTTAAGGTGAATTTTTGTTCGCATGAAGTACGAAAGAAGTTATTGATGATATTTATTATATTTGAGAAGTTTAGATTATTAATAAAGTGTTTGGTGGTTTAGTATCGTTAATTTAGGCTTCCCTTGAGGTTACAAAAAGGAGCTTAGTTGAAAATTATATAGCTATGTAGTAATTTAAGTATATGGAAGGGTAAATAGTAATAATAGGTAGAAGGAGGATGTGTTGATGGATTATAAATGAGATAGGCCATATGATTATAATAGATTTTTTTTGGTTATGAATCTCTAGTGGGTCAGTGTTTCTTGGTGTTTTATTCTATAGTTTTCGATTGAGAATAGTGTGTAAGGTGGGTTGTTAAATCATGTTTAGCACTAGACGTTAAGTTTGAATAGTTTATGGTCATCAAGGTGGATGTAATGATTTCTTGGCTAGTGATGCTAGTTATATGGAAGTGATCTAGTAGGCTTGAATAGTATATGCCAGAGTTTGAGTCTATTTTAATTTGGAATTAAGTATGATGTTTTATGTATGATGAAGAAGTATGCCCAATGAGATAAGGGGTTGTATTATGTTCTATGGTTATTACGTGTTATGTGTGATTGGTAGTATCGTTGATAAGAGGAAGGAGACTAGTTATATAGTATATGATGTTCTTAATAGCTAAGTTAAGGAGCTGAGTTATAGATAGATGATGTTGAGACTTTTTGGTATGATCTTAATCTTATGGTTTATAAATATAAGTCTAGAGATGTGGTATTTGTAGTCCATGATAGAAGTAGTATGGTTCATTAGAGGTTGAGAATATCCATGTTAAGCGTTAGAATCTAAGTTTGAATCTTGAAGGTTGAGCAAATAGAAATACGAGTTAAAGCTCTAGATGGTGTAATCTAAGTTAGTAAGTGTTCAAGTTATTATGTGATGTCTATTGGGGCCAAAGAAAGATAGAGTTGTATCTTAGAAGGAAGTACTAGCAATGGGTTTTACACTTTCAGGTGTAGTCCTTCAGATTTAGTTATTATTTACGTGTACGGTTATATCCTAGATTCTAGAATATAGTGATTGTAGTTCTGTTTAGAGTGTAGTAAAGAGGTTCCACAGACTTAGAATGATGGCTTTAATCTAAGGAGGAGATGGTAGAACAAGGGACCAAGTCAGACTCTCAGATTCTAGTAGTAATGCCAATATGTTAAAGATTATCAGAAAAGGAAGGATGAGGCCGAAACCCATTCTTATAACAGTATTTTATTTCAGTTATCCCAATATCTATGCATGCCTTACGTGTCAGTTCCATGATCATAGTTCATGTTCCTGTGCATAATAGAGAATCATGTACTCTCCCAGTTCCTAGTATGAGGAGTTTCAGTTTATTCAACAGTCGAACTCACATTCCATAAGTTATGAACTCCAAATTCAGATCATGCAGCTCATGACTCATGTACTTATGCCTTACAATAAGTTCAGTTCCAGCACTCATGTAACATTCTTAACAATCAGCAAAATCCAGATTTATATCATGTACGTCCTCTGATTAGATCTCTTTAATAAATCTATGTGGTGAATACTTTATTCCTCAGGCCTCAGTAAAGTTTCAAGTTATTCTTAGTATCCCATCATGTTTTAGGCCCTGGTATTCCAACCTTTCAGTGACCTCCCCTCAGGTCAAGATAGTGATGAGGAATAATTATGAAGGTGGGAGAGAGTAAATATGTTGTGCTAGACAAGATTGTTATATGCTTCTTTTATTTAAGTCTATGAGTCTGAAGAAATAATGAGGTGAATTTTTGTGTATGACTTGGTTAGTTGAGAATATTTATACATGTCTTTCTAAGAATAGTGCATGGAAGTTTTTTATTGATAGAGGTGTTAGAGAATGTTAGAAAGGTGCTTTATGGGTGTTTGTTTAAAGGTGCTTATGTGGTTATGAAGGTAGGCTTGAATGTCATTATAGTATATAAGAGAATAGGTGTGTTGTTCACTAATGATTTTTGTAGTAAGAAGCTGAATTTAGTTGTTAAAATGGTGGGAAGAATCATCCTAGAGGTGACCAGTTATGAAAATGCTTGGGATATTGAATTCACAATTCAGACTAGTGTTATGTTATGATGTTATGTGTAATATCTCGTGACTTCGGGTTAGGCTTAACCATGCTGATAGAATTTAGTTCAGTTTGACTTTAGTTGAAGGATTTATCAATGCCATGTGAGAATTATAAGTTAAATCAAGCGAGTATGGTATCTAAAGGGAATAGTATAGTTTAAAAAGTATTGCTAAGCTTGAAAGTAAGAAGTTTCATTGGTTGACACCTAGAAGTTATAGCCTAGATTATGATTTATATGTCTATGTTCCATGCTATAGAGTTGTAGCAATGTTGTAATCTCTTATTCAGATACTTTGCTCAGACCATACCCAGAGTTCTTTGCTCCCCTATATTGTTAGAACTTCCTAGAAGAGTATTAAAGAAATACTCCATTTGGGTATGAGCATTCAATATGATTCAGTCCGAATCACCAGCTCCAGTTTAACAGTCAGACAGACAAATTTCTTTGTTTTTCCCATCTTCCGATCTAGTCTAGTCTTACTACCTGAAGTTTCATAAGTACGGTCATTCCAAGAGATATTTAGTCATGACTCAATTCTTAAGTATTCAGTGGATGATCCTAGTTTTCCTAGTATTCCAGCTCAGAAAATGTAATACCCATTATATGATCTTATCCTTGTTGTCTCATTATTCATGCCTGCATAAACTATCAATTTGTAGTTCTATAAGTACGATCGCACCATGAGCACTTCAAGAAAATTCTAAATTCTCAGCATGAATCAACTCTTTATAATAAGTAAAGGCAAGTCAGCTCAGAAATTAGTTTCATGATTGAGGTTTCTAATGTTCCAGACCTAGTCATGTAAGTATATTCCAAGGCGTGAATGTTAAGTATGTAATCTCAGTTGCCTCAGTTCAAAGTTTTCATTCCAAATCAGTCCGTTGAGGGTACTACTTAGGGAGCAAAAGAATACAGGCGAACCAAATATCCTTATCTCTTCTCCACAAGCTCATCTTCAGTCGAAGGTAATAGTCTTCCTTCATTCAATCCCTTCCAGTTTCAGATTCAGCTATGTAGCCATCTTCATGTAAAGTCATGCACTGACAGATAAGTTCAGGAGCTCAGTATGGTTTAGATTCAGTCATTTAGTTTATTCTAGTTGAGAACGGTAGCTTATAACCTCAGATTCCTCAACACTCTCAGCTTATCTAGCCACATTTGAGGATGAATGTTCCCAAGGGGGAGATATTGTAATACACCATACCTTTTTTAGCTAAAATTCTCCCCTAGAATGTTAAGGGATAGCTTCCAAAATGAATAATAATTATTTCATGTGGAATTTTCTAGATTTAGACCTCCAATTATGTGAAAAATTTAATAAGCTTTCCAACGATATAAGATTCCCCTAAATCCAATGACCGACTGAGAAGTTAGGTTTATTTTAAGCTTCAGTCATAAAACACCTCAATTTGGGTCCTTAATGTGTCGCAGAGATGGTTTAAATGACAATTGTCAAATTCCAGTGAGACTCCATGATATTAGAGTGTTGCAGAGTGGTCAAATTTCCCATTCGTCAAGATCCAGTGAAACTCCACGATTTCCCCGCGTCGCGAAGAAGCCCTTTTTCCTGTTTGTCCATTTCAGTGGCTTACCGCGATGGTGGCACATCGTGATGATGGACCCAAATGGAAATCTAGCATAACATCATGATAGCTCCGCATTGCAGTGTCTTTCTAGGTCCCAGTTAGCAGTTTTCAGTAGGCCACTGCGATTATGGCGCGTCGTGCCGTAGGCCGAATTCGAGAATTTTTCCAGTTTTGAGTAAAAATCTAAAAGGGTCTGTTTAATCTTTTCCCAAGGCCTAAGTCATGAATAACAGATGATTTAACTCATCCTAAGCATATTACATTCACTTTTCACCAAAATACTCTCAAAGAAAATCCTAGATCATCAAACTTTCTCCCCAAGAATCCAAATTCCTCCATTAATTTTCCAAGGAGATTCAAGATTTAGGAATCCCAATACAAGAACTCTAAGAATTCATCTCCAAAGCATCAATAGGAATCCAAGATTCAAGCTTTTCATCAAGGATCATCAATTAAGGTATATGAGGTTCTTCAACAAGAATAATTCTTTCATCCTTGTGCCCAAAATTTATTTTAATTACAAATTTATTGAGTTTTATGTGATTTCCCATGAAATTGAAGATAGGGTTTATACCCATCATTTTTATTTACTAGCTTATGATGTTTTCAATGATTTAAAAGTTGAATCACATGATTATGTTCATATTTTCATACATAATGCAGAAATTTCCAGATTTTGAATTAATTTCTCAATGTTTACATTATCAACATGAGCAATTTGATGTTTTAACATGAGATTTATGCATGGGGTATTTGTAATGCCCCAAAAAATCCAAACTAATATTAGCGCCACATTTTGTAATACCCGTGCCTTTTTCCTAGCTAGAAGTTATCTCAAGGATGCTAGGACTAACTTTGAAATGCAAACCGATATTTGTACACATGGTATTTTTGAGATTTTCACTTTTCATCTCTCGGGAAATTGAGTTAAATTTTCAACGGTACCAATTTTGTCCAAATCCGACAACAGATGAGGAAGTTATGGACATTTTACTTGGAACTGTTGGAAATGCCTAGGTGTGACGGCCAAGTTGACGAACCGCCACATAAGTGACGGACTGCCACTTTGACCGTCACAGCTAAGGCATTTGAGCCAAGTACTGGATAAGGACTGATGGACGAGTTGATGGACCATCAAAGTTGTGACGGACCGTCATCCAGGCCGTCAAATCTTATCCAGTAAACCCCATTTATGGTCCACATCTGAGGGGCTAAGTGACGGACCGTTAAGTGTCTGACAAACCGTCAGTTGAACCATCACATGCCACATTCAGTTTATTTCCAAGTCTTTTTAACAGGGGTATTTTGGTCACTTACCACTCTCTATATATACCCAGATGAGTCCAAATTCAGTTATTTTTGCTCATATTTATTCCACAAACAAAAACTAGGGTTTCTCTCTAAATTTAATCTCCAAGAACAAGACCCAGTCTTCTTCAAAAATCAAAGGATTTCAAATCCTTCAAGTTCAAAAACATCAAAATCCTTGAGTCAGGTATGCGTAGTGTTCATCCATAGGCCCCTTTCATCTATGGAGCTCAAGAATCATGTTTTAAATTATAAATTGTGATTTCCTTGTTGTGTTATGACTATATTCATGTTGATGATTGTTGTTTGGATTCAAGGTTGTAAATTGATGTTTTATTCATGAAGCATGTGAATAGGTTAGTTGAAACCCATGAATTTTGGATGAATTAAGATTGTCAAATTGATAAGCACACCTATGCCTTAAAGAGTGCATGCAAGGTGTTTGGTTAAAATTCTTAGGATGCTAGAAATTCATGTTTACATGGTTCCATGATATCTAAATGACAAGTCCATGTTAGCTATATACTTCAATATAAATTCCATGCTATTGATGTGTTGCTATTGTTGTGGTATGAAATATGTATGAAAATAGAGATATACAATATGTACATGAAATATATCCATGCACTCCCTACCATGCTTAAGATGTTGAAAAACTACATGAAGTATAATATCCCCTACTTATGACAATGTAAATTGTGGACTCCAATCTTATGATCAAGTAAGTCATGTTGTGTCAGTTTTCTTCCATCGAGTCCTAGGGGTATTCAAACCCAAAAATATAGTTGTGTGACTAGAGCCATGTCATGTTATCACAATACTCTAAGTTAAGCCATGATCTATAGAATTCAGTCAGTCATGTGACTCAGGAAAACTCAGAAATCTCAACAGTCTCAGTAGTTCAGTAACCTCAGTACTGAGTAATCTCAGTGATCTCAGTAACAACAGTATTGCTAGTGATCTTAGTAACTTCAGTACTCTCAATCAGTCCTCAGAACTCAATCTATTTCGTTAGTCATTGGAATTCAGTAAACTCAGCTTAGCTTTGCTAAACAATACCACTAGTATCAGTTCAGCTAATCAGTTCAGTTCAGTTATTCAGTTTAGCCCAGTTATTTAGTTCAGTGTCTTTTAGATGGGAGTAGGATTCAGCACCGAGTGAGCCTAGGGATAAGGAATCACCCACTAGATTAGGACTGAGATCCTTAGAAGCAATCCCTAAGTTCCAAAACTACATAGCCAGCGTGGGTACGAGATGTCACTCGTTAGATAGGAATGACATACTCAAGGGTCACCCGTTAGCATATTTATATGTATAGGACTGATCCTAAGAGTCACTCGCTAGATTAGGATTGACTCCATAGAAGATGTCTTTACTGGTGATGCGGTACTGACACCCTTCCAGTCAGGGAGAGATTGGACCCCAGTCAGCTTAGCTTGGGGCATGTCGGTTAGATGAACATATCCCACAATTTTAGTTACAGAATCAGGGCTGTCAGACACAGTCACCTCAACTTAGTAGTACATATTCAGTACTATTAGATACAGTCAAGGCTTATCATTATAAATAGAATTCAAGATCACCCATTATCTAGGACTGATCTCAACTATGATTAATTAGTATCAGAATCATCGAATTCAAAGATCACCCGCCAGATAGGACTGATCTCAGATTTAGTTACTCTATATAGAATAGAACTCAGATAGTTCCATCAGAACTTAGACTATCAGATACAGTCACTCAGTATCAGTTACATCGGTTACGCTGATCATCACAATTATATCAGTTATCATAGCTACATATCAGTATTTAGTTTCAAGATTGTTAGACATAGTCAATCAAACCAGTTCTTCATAATTCGAACTGTCAGAAATAGTTATCCATCTATTCAGTACCTCAGTATTAGTAAAGTCATGTTATCAGTGTTTAGACTCAATGGTCAGTATCACCACGAGTTCAGTTATAATTTCTTATGCATGTATGTATTCCCACATTTATATTAGTCAGCATTGTTCATGCATATAACCCTTTGCATTTAGCCTACCTCACTCGTATACTCAGTACATTTAGTCGTACTGACGCATTTGTGCTATGGTTCTTTCTCTTATTTTACACCATAGGTTCAGAGGCACGTGTTCCAGATCAGCAGTAGAATTCCAGTCGCAGAGTTGTAGTGAGTCCTCATCCATTCGAGGATGATATTATTTTATTTCATTTATTATTTCAGTTTAGTTTTGCTAGACGAAGTTAGTTAGATACATGTTCCATCAACTTCTTATTCAGATAGTTTAGAGGATTTTTAGACTATAGCATGTCAGACAGTTATTTCGAATTTGTTTTGGTATTATTATACCATTTTCAGACATTATTCTTATCAGATGTTTTTATTTAGATTTGAACCTTATGGCCATTCAGTACATATTTCCACATTTTTATATTATATTATGCAGTGTACAAGTATAGATATCATTCATGGGTTAGCTTGTGGTCCTTCGGGGTCATGAGCATTGTGTAGCATTCCAGTTCAGAAAATTGGGGTGTTACAAACTTGGTATCAGAGCCTAAGGTTCAATAGAGTCCTAGGAATTCTAAAAGCCACATCTAGTAGAGTCTTGTACATGCGTGTATTGTGCACCACACTTATGTGTAGGAGGCTATGAGATGTTTTAGGAATAGTTTCCCTTCTTTCAGTATTCATGTCATGCCAGTGAGCATAATCTCAAGTCACTCTCAGTTTAATCCATTTCTCCCTTTCTTCTACAGAACATGCCTCTTAAAAGAAGAAACGGGAATCAGTCAGCCCATCAGTCCAAAGACCCTTTGGGCGATCATGTTTCTCATGCGGAGTTCAGGACCACATTCACCACTCTTGCTCAGCCAGTTGCTGCTCATAATGAATGACCATCTGTTATTCTGGCCAATCCAATGGCCAATTTAGCTGCAGATAGAATTTGTGATTTTACCCGAATGAATCCTTCTTCTTTCATAGGGTCTAAGTCAGATGAGGACCCGCAGGAATTCTTAGATCAGATTCAGAAAGTGATAAATATTATGGGGGTGACTATTGTGGAAAGTGCTGAGTTAGCTGCATATCAGTTGTAGGATGTGTCTTATACTTGGTACAAATAGTGAAAGTCAGAAAGGTTAGATGATGCAGGTTCTATAGAGTGGGAGGAGTTTGCCTCTGCTTTCCTTGATAGATTTTTCCCGCTAGAGCTTAGAGAAGCTAAGGTTCTAGATTTCATTAACCTCAGGCAGGGGATTATGACAGTGAAAGAGTATTCTCTTAGGTTTACTCAATTATCTAGATATGCCCCTCATGTGGTTGCAGACAGTAGAGCCAAGATGAGTAAGTTCATGTTAGGGGTGAACGATAGCGTGGTAAAAGAGTACAGATCTGCCATGTTAAATAGTGATATGACTTTAGCCAAAACATATGACTCATGCTCAGTAGATAGAGGAACAGAATATTAAAATGAGGGAGAGACAGAGTAAGAGGGCAAGGACAGGTAGTTTCAGCTTTGCTCAGCCTAAGTCACAGGATGGCAACCGTTCTCAGCATAGTCAAAAGTTTTCATCCCCAGCTCCATCCTCAGCTAGTGCATTAGTACCTAAGTCCAGATATGACTGTCATGATAGAGCTCCAGGCTCCGAGGCCCAGGGTAGTGAGAATAGAAGTCTTACTTATCCACTTTGCGAAAGTGTAGTAAGAATCACCTAGGTGCATATAGGGCAGGTAGTGATGTATGCTTTGGGTGTGGCAAGCCATGCCACAGGATGTGAGAGTGTAGAGTTCTAGAACAAAGGGGTAAAGAGTTGCATCAGTAAGGCACCAAGAGTGATCTGCATCAGAATAGACTTTATGCTCTCCAGACCCGTCATGATCTGAAAAGTTTCCCTGACCTATATTCGGGTACGTTACCAGTATTTCATGTTCATAGTATGCATTGTTAGATCTCTTTCTCTAATTTAGACATTTATTTCAGCATGAGTTAGTTAGTAAAGCCAGGAAGTCTGTTTAGCAATCGAGCAGTCAGATTTGTATAGTTTGTTTCCTCATTCTTGCATCTATTCATGCTATCCAAGATCTTAGGGAATGTAACTATTCCAAGTAGAACCTCCTAGTAGTTGCAAGTTCAGTTCAGTTTATGCATCATGCATTAGACCCAGACTCCTGAGGTTCAGTTATAATCTAGTTTATAGATGCCTTGTGCATCGCCTCAACTTCCTCAATATCTCAGCAATATCCGTCCAGCATCCTTTAAGGGACATAGTGACCCAAGGGGGGAGATACACTATAGCCCCCAAACTTTCATGATTTAAATATGTCATTTTCTTTGATTAATCTATCTTGGAGGAAGTGTTACATATGAGATCACCCTCTAGCTCCAAAACTCAATAGTAAGCCATGTACTCAATGGCTCAGTTTAGTCCACGATACAATACTCTATCTATGTCTTGCATTGCAGACTCAGTTTTATTCATGTATCACATTCCAGACTCAGTTATGTTCTTATGTTTTCACTCATGCATATTGAGTGATTAATCTCAGACTCATTGATATTTTTAGTTCAAGGTGACAATCTTCTTTGATCTTACTCTTTCCGTGTTCAGATTTTAGTACCAAAATTTATATTCAGTTCCATGTTTAGTTTTCAGTTCAAACTTGGTACATTTACCATTACATATTCAGCCACATGTTCCTGAGCATGTTCAGTCATATATTCATGTATCAGATATGCGTGATCAGCTTATCAGTACTTTTTGTCATGCATTCATGTATCATATCAGTCGTATAATCATGCATCCGATATGCATGGATTCAGCTCATCAATTAGGCATCAGATATCCATTCTTATTATGAGAAACTCAATACATCAAAACACTCAGTCGTGTATTCATAATTTGGTTACTCATGCATCAGATATGCATGTTCAGTATGATGTATTCAGCTTATCAGTCATGTCAGTCCCAAAACCATGTTTTAGTAGTGTATGTATTATACGTACTTCAGTTGATCTTTTCTTCCATCTCAATCGTTCTCATTCGAGGATGAATATTCCCAAAGGGGAGATATTGTAATACCCTGAAAAAACCAAACCAATATTAGCACCACGTTTTGTAATACCTGTTCCTTTTTCCTAGCTAGAAATCATCTCAAGGATTCTAGGACTTACTTTGAAATGCAAACCGATCTTTGTACATATGGTATTTTTGAGATTTTCACTTTTAATCAAGTGGGAAATTGAGTTTGCTTTCCAATGGTACCAATTTTGTCCAAATCCGACATCAGATGAGGAAGTTATGGATGTTTTACTTGGAACTGTTAAAACGCCCAGGTATGATGGCCAAGTTGACAGACCACCACATAAGTGATGGACCAACACTTTGACCGTCACAGCTAAGTCAGTTGATCCACATACTGTATAAGGACTGATGGATGAGTTGATAGATCATTTAAGTTAAGACGGAGCGTCATCTAGGCCATCTTAGCATGGGATATTGAATTCACGATTTAGACTAGTGTTATGTTATGATGTTATGTGTAATATCTCATAACTTCGGGTTAGGCTTAACCATGCTGAGAGAATTTATTTCAGTTAGACTTTAGTTGAAGGATTTATTAATGCCATGTGAGAATTATAAGTTGAATCAAGCGAGCATGGTATCTAAAGGGAATAGTATAGTTTAAAAAGTATTGCTAATCTTGAAAGTAAGAAGTTGCATTGGTTGACACCTAGAATTTATATCCTAGATTATGATTTATACGTCTATGTTCCATGGTATAGAGTTGTAGCAATGTTGTAATCTCTTATTTAGATACTTTGCTCAGATCATACCCAGAGTTCTTTGCTCCCCTGTATCATTAGAACTTCCTAGAAGAGTGTTAAAGAAATACTCCATTTGGGTATGAGCATTCAATACAATTCAGTTTGAATCGCCAGCTCCAGTTTAACAGTCAGACAGACAAATTTCTTTGTTTTTTCCATCTTTCGATCTAGTCTAGTCTTACTACCTGAAGTTTCATAAGTATGGTCATTCCAAGAGATAGTTGTTCGCATCCATGTAAATTATTAATTCAGCTCAGTATATGCATCAGGAACTAGTTTCAGACTCGGATATTAAGTCATGACTCAATTCTTAAGTATTCAGTGGATGATCCTACTTTTCCAAGTATTCCAGCTTAGACAATGTAATACCCATTGTATGATATTAGCCTCGTTGTCTCATGATTCATGCCTGCATAAACTATCAATTCATAGTTCTATAAGTACGATCGCACCATGAGCACTTCAAGCGAATTCCAAATTCTTAGCGTGAATCAATTCCTTATAATAAGTAAAGGCAAGTCAGCTCAGAAATCAGTTTCATGATTGAGGTTTCTAATGTACCATACATAGTCATGTAAGTATATTCCAAGGCATGAATGTTCAGTATGTAATCTCAGTTGCCTAAGTTCAAAGTTTTCATTCCAAATCAGTCCGTTGAGGGTACTACTTGGGGAGCAGAAGCAGACAGGCGAACCAAATATCCTTATCTCTTCTCCACAAGCTGATATTCAGTCAAAGGTAATAGTCTTCCTTCATTCAGTCCCTTCCAGTCTCATATTCATCTATGTATCCATCTTCATGTAAAGTCATGTACTAATAGATTAGTTCAGGAGCTCAGTATGCTTTAGATTTAGTCATTTAGTTTATTCTAGTTGTGCATGGTAACTTATAACCTCAGATTCCTCAGTACTCTCAGCTTATCTAGCCACATTTGAGGAGTACGATTCAGCACCGAGTGAGCCTAGGGATGGGGACTCACCCGCTAGATTAGGATTGAGATCCTTAGAAGCAATCCCTAAGTTCCAGAACTATGTAGCCAGTGTAGGTATGAGATGTCACCCGTTAGATAGGACTGACATACTCAGGGGTCACCCGTTAGCATATTTATATGTATAGGACTGATCCCAGGAGTCACCCGCTAGATTAGCACTAACTCTACAACAGATGTATTTACTGGTGGCGCGGTACTGACACCCTTCCAGTCATGGTGATCTCAACTATGATTAATTAGTATTAGAATCATCAGATTCAAAGATCACCCACCAGATAGGATTGATCTCAGATTTAGTTACTCCATATAGAACAAAACTCAGATAGTTACATCAAAACTTAGACTGTCAGATAGAGTCGCTCAGTATCAGTTACATCAGTTACACCGATCATCACAGTTATATCAGTCATCATAGTTACATGTCAGTATTCAGTTTCAAGACTGTTAGACACAGTCAATCAGACCAGTTCTTCATAATTCAATCTTTTAGAAATAGTCATCCATCTATTCAGTACCTCAGTATCAGTAAAGTCATGTCTTCAGTATTCAGACTCAGTAGTCAGTATCACCACAAGTTCAGTTATAATTTTTTATGCATGTATGTATTTCCACGTTTATATTAGTCAGCATTGTTCATGCATATAACCCTTTCAATTTAGCCTACCTCACTCATATACTCAGTACATTTAGTCGTACTGGTGCATTTGCGCTATGGTTCTTTCTCTTATGTTACACCATAGGTTTAGAGGCACGTATTCCAGATCAACAGTAGAATTCCAGTCGTAGAGTTACAGTGAGTCCTCATCCATTCGAGGATTATATTATTTTATTTCATTTATTATTTCAGTTTAGTTTTGCTAGTTGGAGTTAGTTGGAGACATATCTATTAACTCCTTATTCAGACAGTTTAGAGGCTTTCTAGACTATAGCATGTCAGACAGTTATTTCAAATTTGTTTTGGTATTGTTATACCATTTTCAGACATTATTCTTATCAGATGATTTTATTTATATTTTAACCTTATGGCCATTCAGTACATGTTTCCATATTTTTATATTATATTATGTAGTGTACAAGTATAGATATCAGTCATGGGTTAGCTTGTGGTCCTTCGGGGTCATGAGCACCATGTAGCATTTCGGTTTAGAAAATTAGGGTGTTACAGTATTATCCCAAGATTGAATAGTATTACTTCATGAAAGATGATGCTTCAAACATCTTATGAGCAGATTATTTTCAGTTTTCAGAAAAAGCTTTGATCATTTGATCATCGGTTTAGCTATGATATCTACTTTACAGAATTTAGATCAGTTGTATTTACAGATTTATTTAGATAAAAGAATTTTTGGTTTCATAATGAACCATTATACTAGTTTAAAGTGTATTTCAAATAGAATGAGCATAAATACTAAAAAGGGAGTAGTGTTTAGCACTAGCGGGAAGTGTGGGATTAACGTGCCCTATCTTCCACAAAACTACGAGCTAATATAGGTACAGATTGAGATTATTTTCATTTCTATATGGATGACAGATTTAGCTTGTGATCAATCGAATGGATTAGGTTATTTTCCCTGGCAAGAGTATGACACCTCTCCCCAACGTGAGGTTTCTTCCTTAGGAGGAAGAGATGTTGGACTCCATGTTAGATCACATGGTATATATCGGTTAAGAGAACTTCCCTAATAGAAAAGTTTTACAGAATAGTTTTGAAAGAATTCCCTACTAATAAAGAAATGCTTTTAGCAAACTAAGTGTAAAGGCTCATAGCTTTACTCAGATTAGATTTTACAGAAAGATAATAGTTACAAATTTTATCTTTTAAATTTCAGATTTTAGAGTGAGTCCTTTCTACACTTAGATAGTATAATTTAAAGAGGGAATACAAGTACAAATTTTAGAACTAAATGTTATGTTTCATAAGATATATTAAGTATTTTTTTTCTTCTTATTGCTTCATATTTCAGTATTTCAGATATTCCAACTTATGTGAGTCATTTACATTTAGCATGCATTGTTTTATAAATGATGATTATGAGATAATGTTTTACTTATGCATTTCACCCCCATATACTCAGTATGTCCTCAAAGTACTGATCCACGTATATGTTTATGTGTTATATTGTCTCATAATGTAGGTATAAGTTTTAGTATGCACATTCAGATTCAGACAGTTCTAGATTCCAGCCAGCAAGATGATGAGTCCTCCTACTTCGGTGACTTCAGTTAGATTGATTTATGTTCTTTACTTTCTTAATTATAAGTATTGATTAGTGGTAGTTGGGGTCGCTCCCTAGCTTTCAATAGTCAGTATAGTAGAGGCTTCACAGATGTCAGTCAGAATCAGTTATGTATATTTCAGTTCCATCCCTTAGTTTTATCAGAATGTAAAGTTGTATCCATATTGTATCATCATGTATTCTATCATTATTATGTTTCCGCATAGTAAACTCAGTATTTATTTCATATTTGATCATTTTCTTAGCAGTATGCCAGTTCATAGTGATCCTAAGCACCGTGTGACGTCTCGGGACAGATTTTTGGGTTGTTACATAAAGTGTCCATCTACACTATTTTTTTAGAGAAATAACAGACGGATTTTTCATTACCGGATGCACTTTTGTATTTACCCTTAATTCAGATTTCTCATGTTTTAAGTCAATTTCATCAGCCAGATTCGCTAGAAGTTCCTTTTTACCCTATGTCTCCTCTTCAATTAGCTTTTAGATGATATAGTCTTTCATCAACGCCCCTTTTTCTTACAGGTATTCTCCTTCGGCTCCTTCTAGTATATAATCATCTTCTCGAACAACCCTTCATCATAAATTTGGGCCATGGGAATTTCTAATGGTTTTTCGTTCTTGTTTTATGCAGTGCGAGGCTTTGAAGGCCTTCTCAAAGTCCAATGCACACTTAAAGTTAAGTCTAATCGCTATTGGATCTCTGCAATGACGCCAAATATTTATCCCTTCTCAAACTTGACATGCATAAACATGAGAAACAACCGTCAGTAATTTGTAACAGGGTATTGGTACCATCATCATGGGGACCTCAGCCTTATTAATTCAAACTCATCAAACTTAACTGTATGACGCAGGATCTTGTTTTAATGATCAGTGCCTAACCGAGTAAAAATTGCATTCACAAAAATATTATACTTTGTGTGTGTTGTCCCGATAACCTTATCTGTAATACTTAACTCCCACACATTATAGTGGATCCATCCATCTTCACATACCTTATTATTCCTAGCCCATCTATGTTTTAAATTGAATAAACAGATGACTAACAAGTTGTAACAGATGCCACATCTGTTTAAATTGTCAAACAATTACAGACATATGTTATGACAGATGATCAATTTATTGTAACATATGACATATCTATTGGAAAAATCAAATAGATATATCCATTTATTACAAAAGATTGTCAATATGTTGTAAGTTATCTAACAAATAAAATATATTTTGCAACAGATTACCCATCTGGTAGATTTATTTTAAAGCATTTTTTCTTTCCAAAATACAATAGAAGATAAAATATTGTATTTAGATCCATTTTTTTAATTTACATAGTTGAAAAGTCACCAATTTTATTTAATTAAGGGGTGAACAGTCGTGGCTTTTTGACTAACTCCTTCTAATTCAATAATTTATAAATAGGTCCCTCCTTACTCGTTCATTCTACTACACTTACAAATATGGTTGATCCAGATTCGTACAAGAAGATTCATATCGAGTCCTTACGGGAACTTCAAAGGCAGTTTAATGAACTCCAAAGGGATTTGGCCGACTTCAGAGCAAGGTTGAGGAGGGCCCTGCTGCTGCCGGATGAAAATTGTCTGGTTGACAATAATAGTAATACTAATAATAATAATGATAGTAATAATAGTAGTAAAAATAATTAGGTTATATTTTTTCTGTTAGCGTGTATATTTCCTTTTTTATATTGGATCTACCTAAGGGATTCAAAAATCTATATTTGGTGGTCGACTTTGAATTTTTAATTCTTATTTAATATTTAATTATCATTCTATTTATTCCTTATTCTCAACATGTCGACGATTGGTGGTAGGGATTGGGCATCTGTGGTAACAGAGGTTAATCTGATACGACATATGAATAATATATTGCAACAGACGGTTATTAATAAAAAATGATTATTATTGTTATTGAGAGGGTGAAAAGTCATGACCTTTCAATTATTTAATATGAAAAATGGTTCTTAAATAAATAATAAGGAAATAAATGATAAACACAATGTATAACCGTAAAAGAACGGTTATTTAATTTTATTAAATGATCGTGACTTTTTACCATTTTTATTTTTAAATTTTTTTTTTAATTATTTATTTATTATATAATAAAAAAATCACAATATTGGATTAATTAACTTATATGGTAATTGTTAAGAAAAAGGTGAACAACCTTGACTTTTTGTCTACTAAAACACATTCAACAATGTTACTGATGCGATAAATTCCCCATTTGTTGCGACAGATGTATCAGCTGTTAGAAGAAGTCAAAAAAGCTATTAAAACAGATGGTCGATTTGTTACAACAGATGGCATATCTGTTGTAATAGATGGTTTATCTGATGCAACAGATATACCATCTATTGCTAGAACTCAATACAAATGGTTATTATTTTATTAAAAAAATGCTTATTGAAAAGAAGTTTTTGATTTTTAAGTTGAGAAAAAGGTTATTTAATAATAATAAGCTGAAAAGTCATGACTTGTCATAATAATAAAAAAAGTCACCAGCTTGATTTAATTAAGTCATTTTTTTTATAGAAAACAATAAGGAAATGAATGATAAACACAATTTATAATCGTAAAAAATGGTTATTTAATTTGAATAATTGACGTTAATATTAAATAGGCTCCATTTCTTTTCACAGAAAACATTTTTGTTTTTAAATCTATTTTTTAATTTATATCATAAAAAAGTCAGCAAATTTGGATTAATGATATGATGATAGTTTAAAAAATAGATAGACCATATATTACAATAGATAGATTATCTGATGCAACATGTTTTCTATTTGTTGCATTAGATGAAATATTTGTTATCATAGATGAGTTATCTGATGCAATAGATATAGAATCTGTTGTCACAACTCAATAAAAACGGTTTTGGAAAGAACTAATTAATAATAATAATCTGAAAAGTCATGATTTATCATAATATTTCTTCATTTAATTAAGTCATAACTTTTTACAGTAATAAAAAATGCAATTTATAAATGGAGGTGAATAATTGCACCTTTTTGCCACTCATTCAAATTCAATCCTCTATAAATAGGTCTCTCCTTACTCAATCGTTTATTCAACTACACTCTATTTATTTATTGCATCTTGTGTTTCATATTACACCTTCCACCACTTTCTCTTTCCTGACTCAGGTAAGTTTTTTCTTGCCAATTTATAGTATACGTTGTATTACATTCGGATATTCTTTTCTTTACTTTTATTTTTACGTTTTTTTGTCAAATCATATGTGTTCTAGATATGGTTGATCCAGTGTGGGATGTTTCTTTTCTGCAAAACGCCGTGAATGAAATTTGGATACAGGTTCATGACCTGCAATGAAAATTGGGAGCAGTTAGAACAAGGATGCTCCGTGAAATCCGCAGGCTTAGGAAGGCCTTGCTGCTACCGATTGAAGATTGGCCGGATGACAACAACAACAACAACAACAACAACAACAATAATAATAATAATAATAATTAGATTATTTTTTTAAGTCTATGTATATATATTTTTATTTGTTTTTGTTTAACCAAAAAATTATGTTTGATCAACTTTGATGTTTTAATTCATATTTAATTTTAATTCTGTCTATTATCTTGTCAACAAACATGTCGACGATTGGACGTAAGGAACAATTTTGAATCCAGTAGCAATAGCAAGATTTGAAATATATTGGTTATCTGTTGGGATTGTGGCAGGGGATGATTTGTGTTGTTCCAAATAGATTACTCATATGTTGCAACATATAAGCAGTCTGATGCAATAGATAATCAGTCTGTTTCAACAGATAACTTGTCTGTTGCACAGCTTTGACATTTTAATTCATACTCCCCCCGTGTCAAATTATACGTTCCAAATTGAGATGACATATTGATTAAGAAAAATAATTAATAACATTCCTAGTTTACCATAATATCCATATTAAATAACAATTTTATTTGAAGATAAAGTAATTAATGCAAAGGGTAAAACATGGAGTTTTTTTTATCTCTTTTTGATTAATGAAAAAAGACAAGTAAAATGAGAAATCAAATTAGAAAATTTAGGACAGGTAATTTGAGACCGAGGGAGTATTTAATTTTCATTGTCTATTATCTTTTCAACAAACATGTCGACGATTGAACGTAAGGAATAATTTTGAATCCAGTAGCAATAGCAAGAGTTGAAATATATTGGAGATCTGTTGGGTTTGTGGCAGGGGCTGATTTATGTTGTTCCAAACAGATTAATCATCTGTTGCAATAGATTACTCATATGTTGCAACAGATAAGCAGTCTAATGCAACAGATAATCAATTTGATGCAATAGATAATCAGTATGTTGCAACAGATAACTAGTCTGTTGCAATAGATAACTAGTCTGTTGCAACAGATAAATCTTCTGTTGCAACAGATTACCTATCTGTTCGATTCATGTTACGAGCACTATAGAAGAATAAACATGAATCCAACATATGAGTCTTCCATTGCAACAGATTACTTATCTGATGCACCAGATGAGTCATCTATTTAAATTGTGGGCACTTATGTTGGATTCATTATTGGGTTTTATCCATTGTTGAAAAAAATAGCAGTAACTGTGTACCCAGATGACAAATTAAAATAAAAATCATAATTTTACTTACCAAAGTCACCTATGAAGTAATGCCAAAGTGGAAAGTGATGTAGGAAACAAAATTTGACCTAAAAAATTGATCAGATAACAGCTGTAGTGGTAACAACAATAACAATGGTCGACAAGAAGAAGATGAAGATGATGATAATGAAGCAGAAGATGATGAATAAAGCACAACAACAATGAAAAACACTAATCGTGAAGAGAGAGAAAACAACAACGGATGAAAAGAGGGAGAAACGTGCCTTTTTTTCCCTCTGTTTCCAGTTATATTAACTAACATTTAAATCAAAGTATAAATTAAAAAACTTGTGGGTTATTTTCAAACTTCCCCAACTTTCTTAATTCATAATAAAGTAATTGTCACCTCCACTTAATTATTAAGACTAGTGTCACCTACACCTCATTTTAAAACTCTTTTGACACCTACACCCCAAAACTCCATTACACTAGGATACAAATACTAATACAACACTTATAACTGGGAATTAAGGAATAAGTAAAGAATAACGGGAAGGGGATGAGAAGTTCAAAACATAGAAGGATATGGATGAGAAACATTTATCTTGCCTATGCATAATTCACAATTAGTATAACCATATTTCTCCTTCAAGACTTCTAAGATCCTAACAGTCACATAATTTGATGTTCGGCTTATTTGCAGTACTGGCAAATGACCATTCATAACACTTCGTTGAGCAATGTCCAAGCTCTTCCCACACAACGGCAATGTCTAGACTAACTCCAATTATTAAATACACATATGATTATTAAAAAAAAATCACCTATATATGGTCCAAGCTAAATTATGTGAATTCTATCAAATTCTTTACATTGAATAAGTGTGTGGAAGCTTTATCTCGTTTCTTGAAATAGGCAGAGCCACTAGAAATGTAGTTATTCATTCCATTCCTTAAAAGATGGCTCTCATTTTTAAATAGTTTTCATTGAGATTAGAATATCTTCAGGAAAAAGGAGCAATGGTTTTGTAGTCCGTTATGAATTTATTTTTAATAAGAAATTTTTCAAAAAATTTATTGTGAGTGGTCAAAGGAGATCATTTGACCACTCAGTATTGCTGCACAAGAAGTATTCCATCAAGAAAATGTACCTTGGTTGAATTTCACACAGTGAACTAAAATAGCGCACCATAGAGCACTAAAATAGTGCACTATTTTTGTGCACTATGTGAAAAAAAAGGATAGTGCTACGAAAAAAGTGCACTTTTCATTGTTGCATAATATATCTGCACAAAATAGAATAAAATTAAATGGATAGTGCACAAGATTAGTGCACTATACCAAAAAAAAATTAATAGTGCACTATTTTTGTGCATTATGTGGGAAAAAATGGATAATGCACAAAAAAAGTGCACTATCCACTTTAAACGGCTGTCACCCCACTCCATTAAAAAAAAGGTATAGTGTACTTATTTTATGCACTAAGCCTATTTTGATTACAATCCAATTCCAAGGCATAGATCCATTACTTTTTAGAATTGAGAGCATATTTCATTTCCGGAATTTGCCCAAGAAAAGTCACAACACTCAACCAAAATTCACACTTAAAATTTTTTGCATATAACTCCCGATCCTTGAGGGTATGCAACATAATTCGAAGGTGATTGGCATGATCCTCCTTATTTTTTCAGTACACCAAGATGTCATCAATAAAATCTATGACGAATAGATCCAAACACTGTCTAAACACCCGATTCATAAAGTCCATGAGAGCAGTCGGTACATTAGTCAACCCAAAGGACATAACCAAAAATTTATAATGGCCATTATGGGTTTGGAAGGCCATTTTGGGGATATCATCTCCCCTAATCTTTAACTGATAGTAGCCCGAATGGAGATTTATTTTAGAGAAACACTTAGCACCCTGTAGCTGATCGAAGAGGTCATCAATCCTAGGAAGAGGATACTTATTTTTCATGGTGACTTTATTCAACTGACGATAGTCTATACACATTCAAAAAGATCTGTCTTTCTTTCGCATAAAAAGCATAGAACCACCCAATGAGAAACACTAGGACGGATAAACCCCTTATCAGGAAGGTTATTTAATTGCTCTTTTAATTCCTTCAACTTCGTCAGAGCCATCCTATATAGTGGAATGGAGATAGAATGGGTATCAGGTAGAAGGTCAATCCCAAAGTCTATTTCCCTGTAAGGGGGAATTCCAAGAAGATCATCGAAAAAAACTTTGGGAAACTCATTAACCATAGGAACAAACTGCAAGGAAGGACTTTTAGAGTTAGAATCTTTGACCCAAATTAAAATATACAGACACCCCTTGGATATCAACTTCTAGGCTCTAAGATAAGAAATAAACTTCCCTTTAGTTACAATGGAACTCTCCTCCCATTCTATAACTGATTCGTTAGGGAAATAAAAGGTAATCCTTTGGGTTATTATAACTCCCCAAATCTGGTACCCAGAACGATACACGGTGCTCATGACCCAAAGGACCACAAGATAACCCATGACTGATATCTATAACTGAGCACTGAATAATACATTGTAAATATGCGGAATATAAGTTGTAAGGCCATAAGGTTCAAAATTGAAATAATACTGAATATAATACAATATCTGTAATGGGGTATGACAATACCCAAAACTAAGATAAACTGTCTAAAACATGTTGTAGTCTGAAAGCCTCTAAACTGTCGGACAAACTGTGGAGTTGATGGGACATGTCCCCAACTAACTTCAAACTACTAAAATAATAAAGTAATAAAATAATCATGTTACCCTCGAATAATAAGGACTCACTGTTAGTCTGGTTGCTGAACGTCTGATCTACTAAGGATACTCGGGAGCTCGTGCTTCTAAACCTATGATATAAAATACCACAGCACAAATACGTCAGTATGTTGAATGTACTGGTATGAAAGTGAGGTATGCTAAATGCAAGGGTTCATATGCATGAACAATAATAACTGACTGTGTAACATGAACGTGAGAATACATGCATGAATACATAACTGTAACTAAGATCGTAATAATGCTGACTCATAAATTCTGATAACCTAGATTTACTGATATCTGAGTACTAATACTGGGATACTAAATGGCTATGTCTATTGAGTACTGAGGAAATGATGTCATATTACTGATAAAGGGGTGACTGTTTCTGATAGTTCTGATTATGAAAAACTGGTCTGATTGACTGTATCTGATATTCCTAAAACTGAATACTGAAGCATGGGTTTCGTATAATTAATAAACTATTAACTGAGTTCGTGATAACATGATTACTGAGTCTAAATACTGATAACATAAGTGATTGCATTTGACAGTCCTAATACTAATGGAACTAGCTGAGTTCCACACTGTACTGATTTGACTGTATCTGGTAGTCCTGGATTTCTATAGAACTGAACTGAGTTCTATTATTGAAACTGGATATAAAACTGAGATTGTGGGAGATAATCATCTAATCGATATGCCCCAAAATTGAACTGGTGGGTTCCAACCTATAACCCCAGCTAGAAGGGTGTCAGTACTGTGCCACGGGTAAAGACAAGATGTGAGTATACCCTCTCTGACAGGGAGCTATTCCATCAACCCCTCCTAGTAGGAAACTCAAATGAGATGTATAAATCCCTAGACGCATAGGGTACATCTCAACCTACGCTGGCTACGCAGTTTTGGAACACAAGGATTGCTTCTAAGGATCACACCCTCCACTAAATAACAGGTGAGTCCCCTTTCTTAGGTTTACTCGATGCTGAATCATACTCCTAACTGAATAGACACTGAACTGATTAACTGAACTGAACTGATACTAATGGTATTGTTTAGCGGAGCTAAATTGTGTTCACTAAGTTCCGTTTACTAACGGAATACTACTGAGATCTGAAGACTGACGAAGAGTACTGAAGTTACTGAGATTTCTGGGAATCTAAGGTTATCAAGATTACTGAGTATTGATGTTACTGAGACCACTGGGGTCACCGAGATTACTGAGTTAGACTAGACTGATACTGAATTTACTGAGTTTTCCTATATCATGAGACTGACTGGATTCTAAGGATCATGGCTTGACTAAGACTATCGTGAAAACATGACACTGGCTCTAGGCACACAGCTAAATTGTCGGATATAAGTACCCCCAGGACTCAATAGCATGAAACTGACAGGACATGATACTTCTTGAACATATGACTAATATCAACAATTCATAATACATTAATTTGGGGATTTCATGAAGCACAAGGTTATCATAGATTTGTACATGAATGGAAATGCATATAAACATGTCATACTTTCATCAACCTAATCTCATGGACATTCCCTCAACAATTCATAAAGCACACAATATCATAGAAGTCATTCTTAGTCATAGGGTAAAGCATACACTTATCACTTGGGTCACAATTAAGCTATAATGCATAATTTCTATTCTTTTAGGCATTTTACCAAACACCTAGGATGCATGACTTAGGGAATAGGCATAACCATCAAATCAATACATAAAACTCCATATTCCAACTCAATTTCATATGTTTCAGACCACATACTAGCATAGGTTCATGAACAACACATAAAGATTCCAACTTGGGAATTATACAACCATAATCACATGAACATAATCAACCCACAACAAAATATTCACAATACAAGATTTAAAACTAGATTCTTGGGCTTTATGGAGGAATGAGATCCATGAATGAACACTGTGCATACCTTAGTTCTTGATTCTATAAAGATTGATGGAGAAATTCTTGAAATTCGAGTCTTGGATTCGAATCCCCAATTGAAAACCCTATCTTGTTCTTGAGAGAAACAATATATTTTAGGTGAATTATGGCTGAATCACGTGTTATTGGGTATATATAGGGGATGAGAAATTGACCCTTTTAACCCTTGGATGCGTATTTTAATTCTGTGAAAATTTCTCGACCTGGACCCCTGGCGCGACGTGGTTCTATCGCGCTGTGTCACTGGAATTTGAAAACTCTGAATTTGAGCCTTGGTACGATGCGCTATAATTGCGGAGGCTCACTGGATTTTGAAGATTGCCATTTTGGTTGGCTCTGCGACGCGTTGATGGCTCAGGTGCACACCATCTTACTAAAATGGCTCTAACTCTTCGCCACGGTGTCGGATTTGGGCGAATTTGGCATCGATGGAAAGCTTATTCAATTTCCCACATGATAAAAAGTTAGTCTTGAAAATACCATATGTATAAAAGTGGATTCATCTTTGAAACAAGTCTTTTACATTTTTATGATGATTTTAAGTTAGGTAGAAGTACGGGGTACTACAGTTATACAATGCAAAGTACACAACACGAGTAAAGCCAGTCCATACCCAAGATTAAATCCAAATCCACCATATCAAGCTCTATCAAATCTACCACCATCTCTTTATGAAAGACAGACAACACACAACCCTTATAGACTTTTTTAGCAATAATGGAATCACCAACTAGGATAAAGACTGGGAAGGAGTCAGAAATACTATCGAGACTAAAACCAAAGTCTGCAGCCACATAAAGAATCACATAAGATAGGTGTAACCGAGATCAAGCAAGACATAAAAATCATGAGATAAAATCTGTAACATACTAGTGATGACATCTGGGGATGCCTCGGATTCCAAATGAGTAGAAAGTGCATATAGGTGATATCATCCATTTCTCATCGTTGAAGTAGCACCCATGGAAGCTGGTACTGAAGAAATGGCACCTAAAGCCTTATTAGCTCCAGATGCACCCCTAGATGAGGGTCAATCCCACTATATATAACCTGGATAGCCATATTTAAAGCACAAGTTCTTACTCTCATGGCAATATCTATGGAGCGGTTTTCCACAAAAGCAGTAAGGAGGGCAATATGGGGTCGAGAAAGCTACACTAGCCTGAGATTAGGCACCCTGCACCCTAGGTTCATTGCCAGATTGGAAACATTAATCATCTAAAGGTTTGGGAACTAGAGCACTTACCAAAGAATAAGAATTACCCTAAGTCTTCTTCTTGAACTATTGCCTACCTCCTTTTCCGCTATTCTACCAACTCGCATCCTACTCTGCATACTTAGTCTTCTTACTCCACCTTTCCTCTATCTCAGCCTGCTTATTTTTCTCCTTATCTACCTATTTCATATAGACTACTAACCTCGATATATCCATGTCACTGTTTAATATAGCAGCCTTACATTCTAGCACCAAATCACGACCATGACCAGGAATAAACTTTCTCATCCTAGACGTCATATTACACATAAGCTACGGAGCATACTAAGATAGTTGGGTAAACTTCAGTGCATACTCACTGACACTTATTTTCCCTAGCTTTAGGCTCATAAACTCCTCAGCCTTAGCTTCTCTCAACTCCTGAGAGAAGAAGTGGTCAAGAAAAGTATGTAAAAATCTTCCCACACTGCTGGCTTAACATTTTCACCCCTTAACTCTTCCCATTCCTCATACCATTGGTATGACACCTCCTTAAACTTATAAGTTGTGAACTCTACCCCCTCTATATCACTAGTATGCATGACTTCAAAGATCTTTTCCATCTCATCAATAAACCCTTGAATATCTTTCTCAGCCTTCAAACCTATGAAAGTCAGAGGATTCAGTCTTATAAATTGACCAACCGAAGTGATCTCAGATGAATCAGTGATGGGACTAACATATTCAGACTGATGAGACTGTGATGCTACAATTTAGGCAAGCATATGAATTGACTAAAAAAACTCAGCATTTGAGACATCTCTTTGAGGGGACTGAGTACGGTTGACACCAGCTCGAGTAGGACTAGTAGGGTCTGGTTGAACCCCTGGAGGAGCAGTGAAATCAGGTGTACAGGCTCTATAATGAGTCTACATTATTTGAGTAGGGATAACCTC
The DNA here is from genome assembly GCF_002878395.1 of Capsicum annuum. Lineage (NCBI taxonomy): Eukaryota > Viridiplantae > Streptophyta > Magnoliopsida > Solanales > Solanaceae > Capsicum > Capsicum annuum. The sequence continues at coordinate 21,982,652 of NC_061119.1, forward strand.
TTTAGTATTTGCCCCAGTTGGGATGGAGGCTCCAGCTGAATTTTGACGGCCATCAGATCTTCATGGAGGCATGATCTGAAATGCGGGAAAATAAAAAAGTTAGAAGATTTCATAGCAAACAGACTCTCTAGCACAAAATAAACCATAAAAAAATGATCCTAAATGCCTCGTAGCCTTCCCCTAATAAGTGTGGCACACTACACACCCATGAAAAGTACTTTACTTAACACGCCCTTGTAGATACCCAATGACCCTAAATCATGCTCTGATAGCAAGCTTGTCACTACCCGAGTTGGGGCTCGATCCGTGATGGGCACCTCAAACAAACCAAGGCCTAAGATAACCCGTTAACCCTACGTCATGAGCATAGTAATATAATTAAACTCACGAAAGCCATCTCAATTAAAAAGGAATTCAATATATCATTATAAGAAATTCATAATCCAAAATCCAAACCAAAAAACGACAACCCAATTTTGTCTACAAAGCCTTTATCCATAGAATACCAACCAAGTCAGGACATGATCCCAACTAAGCCAAAGAAAGAACCAAAATATAACAGAGGAAGAAATAACTGAAAAGCAACAATGCCTTCCGCATGATGGAGGGCTCACCACTTATCACTAGCTATCCAATAAAGTAACGAACCACCTAACGCTGCACAGGGTCACAAGAAAAGTCCTTCGAACATACAATATGAAATAATGTAGCATCTGGGGATGATCAGTATGGAGAGTAGTAGAATGCAACCTAAGGGAAGGGATAATATATATACTTAACAAACAAAGGGCAGTCATAAAACAAATACTCAACAACTATAAAGATAACAAAATGCAAGTAAAAGAGGAAAGGAACATGAAAGGATGACCATTTAAAAATTAGTCCTAAACTATATAGCTTTACACTGACCTCTAGTAACCCACGGGATACATGAGTCCAGTACCTCCAATCGACAGGGCCCCAATCTATGTTAGTCACATGGACCGAGGATCAGGCTAAAGTCACCAATAGATAGTATCCTCTCAAAAGTATAATTCCATACTACTGCACAAAGCAAGCATACAACAGACATCCATATTTCATAACAAGACCACCCACATCGGCAAACGTGGTTTTCAGTATTGGTCACAAGGACTACACCTTCTCGACAAAGCTACACAATTCCCTTAAAGCCCAGTTAAAACTTTTTTTCACATACCATTAACCATAGAGTCTTTCATTAAGACATTCCCATAATGGTATTATCATACCAAGAATTGCAATCCATTCTAATTATGCCATATCGAGTTTATAAACCATTTTATACTTAAATTTCAGGTAAAAATCCATAACCATATCCCAAGGGAATTCAAAATCCATTTAAATATTGTTAATATTTTATGCCTTACAATGTTTTGAGAGAAGAAATAAACCCCATAAATTCTCTTATAAAACCAAGTTATGAAGTGGGTTGAGGCTCGTATCTTTATTATGCAAAAACCCATAAACTTGAGAAACCAAATTCACCAATTCCACCATGTTTATGTAACACATTTCAGTTCAAAATCATCATTCACGCATAGAAAACCCATTAATAATTAAAAAGATCCAATATAAATAATTTTTAATTAAAATCCCACAACCCTAGCTTTAAGGAACCATGAAACATATAAATAATCAATTAATTATTATAATATAATGATAGTGAAAGTAGAAGAGTGTTCAACATCCCTTTTGGATGAGTAGAGCTTGAGTCTGAACCTTAATTCTTGAAGAGAAACTCCTATTTTACTCTTTAAGGGTTTGGGAGGAGAAAGACGTTGTGAATTCTGGGTTATGGGAGTGGGAATAGCATTAAATATATTTAGGAGGTCGTTTAATAGGTAAAATACCTCGACCCAAACTTAAAAAAAGGACATTTTTGGTCCCTTGGGCATGGAATGCCTTTATCAGCCCACTCTAAGGGCTTGGCACACCACTATCGCGATCCCTCACTAGTTTGAGGTCTCAAAATGACCCCAAACATGTTCCAAAAATTTGGAAACTCTTCCTAATGGTTTATTACCAACAATTATCATAATTTAACTCAAAAATCACTATTATACACGAAGGAGGTACCAAAATAAAATTATTGAAACTTTTTGGGGTCTTACAAAAGTCTGTGGTAAGCATGGGAATAATATGTTGCGATCCTATTGGCTTTGCTTTTATGTCGATCAAAGATGATGCATAGGTCTAGTTCATTCACTGCAATAGACTTCACCTTCTCAAAGAAAAAATTCCAAGATATTTCATACTGATACAAGAATGACAAAAGATACATGAAATCAAACACCAAATCAGTCCACAATCTTAAGGATCTAAGGACTGAGATGGAGACCACTCTCGAATTCGCTATCAACAAAAGGAATACAAGATACAATGGTCTATATAACACCAAAATAACTACAAAACGTGAAGAACAATATGAACAATAATAACACAAATTTCGAGATTCAACAAAGGAACCAAAATAGTTCACTACACAATAACAACAAGATGATAACAACTAAATGTAAATAGAAGTAGTGTGACATAGATTACTACAATAACTAAGAACCTAAGTCTAGATCCAACAATAAGACCCTTAATACATGTAATAACAACACTGACACTCTTACATGGACAAGAGGGACGCCAATCTCCCCAAGCACCTTCGTTTCCAAGCCTTGAATGAAACACAAGTGAAATCCACACTTATATCACCCTAGTTTCGGATTGGTGGTCTTCTCTCCTTAGAGAGGAAATGTTTCAAGTGTTATTCACTCATCATATTCAGCAAAATCTAAGACAAAATGACCTACAATGTTCAATATATACTAGGTTATAAATAGAATACAAAAAGACCAAAAGGCCCTTTAATGAAAAGCCTAAAAATGCTACCTATGGCGTGTAGCGTAGGTTCGGTTTTGGTGTGTGTTTTAGGCCCTCTTTTGAATTTTTCTTGCACACTCCAAACCTCAGGTTCATTAAACTTTCACACTTCCATCCTCATTGTCGTACTTTTATCATCCTCCCCTTCTTGAAAAGAATTCGATCTCAAATCCGTACCTTGCAAAATAAAGAGAAGACAAACAAGCACACATCCTCATGACATGAGGGATTAGGGTTAGAAAAAATAACACATTAACATGCCATGGTGAGGTAAAACAAACTTAAAGTATAGCCACGGGTCCTTTGTTTTAATCATGAAAAGATTAGTACAAATGCTACAAAGGATGGGGATCAGGAAAGCATTAATACAAAAGGAAAATAGGCTGAGCGTAATCCTTTCCCACCCTAAGATGTTACTAGGATCAAGCGGGAGAAGTAGCCATGGCCATGGTTTTCGTCCGTACTTACTTTCCCCTAAGGTGCCACCCTCAAAATTAGGCATACCCTCTATATCACTATGGAAAATATCATGAGCACAAAGAGGGTAGGGAAAGGTGTCAAATGAGTCAACTCCAACTATGGATTCCTCATGCAAGTACTTACAAATTTTAAGTTCATATTTATTAGCAAGCTCAACATAATAAACACACAAAGAAGGAGTAGATAGCATTTCTAGGCATGCAACACTTTCTCTTTCAAGATAGTAGACCCTAAATATAGATAAACCACCATGGACAGGAAAGGGAGCACAATCAAAACCAACTTCACAAGAACAAATACTAATTGGGTTGTCTAGACATTTAAGCACGTCAAGGTCATCATCACCTGATTGATCATTTTTCATATCTTTACTAGTTGTTGGCAACTCACATACCAACTTGAACTCACCTTGGTTTTCATAAGGGTCAACTAGTGTGTGAATACTCTTATTACATGGAAATGGAACCTTATTCAAGTCAAAAGTGCTAGCACTAGATGGATATAAATCATTCTTATGAGAAGAATTAATTTTGTCATCTAAAGGATCAACTAGTTCTATCTTACTTACAACAAAAAGTTGGTTGTCATGCATCCTAACAATACCAAGAGTATCACAAAAGGAAGACTCATGTACTTCTACTCTATGCAAACCCGAAACCACTCCCATTTGGATACTACTAGCCACATCATAATATTCTAAGTTTGTAAGAGTGTGGGGATTAACATTTTTACCTTGTAACACATATGAGTTACAGTCTTCACTTTGATGTGTGTCATGGCAGCCCGCTTGTACCTTTGACAAGCTCTCATCACAAGGAAGCCTTTGATAAAGTGGTTTGTATGGCATCCACTCTCTTTCTCGTCTTTCACAATCACGGAGGATAGTTTCAAGATGGGCCGTTGTTCCTTGGTCAAGTGGAGGTTGGATTAATAGTTTTGGATTCGGGGAGTCAAGTATGTGACGTAGTCTTTTAAGGTTTTGGTGGACATCTTCAAGGGAAGCCTTGAAAGTACCATCATCCATGGAACCTAATAAAGATAACCAAAAAGCAACTTGTTTCACTAGTGTTGAAAGCCGGCTTGTACTTGGTGAGTGATTGAGGGTCGGGCCTACTCTTGTGTGGAATGAATTTTTGTTTGAAAATCAAATGAAATCTTGTAGGATTGAGTCAAGAACTAACAACGAATTCAAAATGATAAAAGCGCACAACAAATGTAAACACGAACAAACGGACACAAAACTAACTTACAAGCTAGTAGAAAATTACTAGGTTGTCAATTAGTATTCTAACCAAAAAAACGAAACTAAGAGACAGTAAAATGAAGCTAAAAAATCTAAAATTTGAGCTTAAAAATTATCGGTGAACTGTAAAAAGTGATGTGGCAGCCACGTATTGATTGTGGTTGTTATGAAATTTTATTTTCCAATTCAAGTCTTTATCCAATTATAATTTGGAAATGGTGGGAGTTGGTTAAGGAGAGAAAACAAGTCTTGAAATCCTTTTTCAAATTCAAAAAGAAAGACTTGACTTTTCTCCTCAAGACATGGTCCTTAAATCATGGAAGGTTGTTGGAAAAGTGGTTGTTAAAGTCCTTGGGTGGTTGGAATTAGTTTTAAAAGTCCTGAGAGGTCTTAAATTTTTGAAATATGTCTTTCAAGACTAACAAAATACACTCTCTCTTTATTCAGCTTTCAAGATCAAACATCCACTTTTTCTTCAACAATAGATGAAGATGTGAAGAAACCAAGAACACACTTTTTGAATCTTAAAGTTCTAAGGTTCAAGTTGGACCCCAAACATCAACAACACCTTTTCAAGCTTAAAAATAAAACACAATAACCACCATAAATGTTCAAACCTTGAACCAACACCACACCACACGTACAAGCTTTGAATACTCAACAACAATACCAACAACAATCACACGGCCAAAGTTTTGGTTCATAAAAACAACATCAACAATTAAAGCTAAAATGTAGATCTAGACTTCTTTAATGTTAGAGGTGAAGAAGCTAACACGAGAAACAACAAAACATATAAAATTACTCCTAGATCTAGACTAAAAATAAGAAAAATCTAGGCCAAGACACAACAAGAACATAATTTCGGCCAAGACACAAAAATGGACCAATTTGCTTCTTTTTGGAATTTTCAGCTTTCAACATTTTTTTTTTTGATTTTTTTTCAAGCAAGCTCAATATTGATCTTGTGGAAACAAAATCAAGTCATTATTTGATACCAAATGATACAAGAATAACAAAAGATACACGAAATCAAATACCAAATTAGTCCACAATCTTAAGGATCCAAGGACCAAGATGGAGACCACTCTCGGATTCGCTATCAATAAGAAGAATACAAGATACAATGGTCTATATAACACCAAAATAGATACAGAATGTGAAGAACAATATAAACAACAATAACACAAATTTCTAGATTCAACAAAGGACCCAAAACAGTCCACTACACAACAACAACAAGATGACAACAACAAAATGTAAAGATAGGTAGTGTGACATAGATTACTACAATAACTAAGAACCTAAGTGTAGATCAAACAATAAGGACCTTAATACATGTAATAACAACACCGACACTCTTACGTGGACAGGAGGGATGTCAATCTCCCCAAGCACCTACGTTTCCAAGCCTTGAATGCAACACAAGTGAAATCCACACTTGTATCAGCCTTGTTTTGAATTGGTGGTCTTCTCTCCTTAGAGAGAAATGTTTCAAGTGTTATACACTCATCATATTCAGCAAAATCTAATAAAAAATGACCTATAATGTTCAATTTATACTAGGTTATAAATAGAATACAAAATGACCAAAAGGCCCTTTAATGAAAAGCCTCAAAATGTTGCCCATGGAGTGTAGTATAGGATCGATTTTGGTTTGTGTTTTAGGCCCTCTTTTGCATTTTTCTTGCACACTCCAAGCCTCGGGTTCATTACACTTTCACAAGTCCATCCTCGTTATCGTATTTATATCATCCTTCCCTTTTTGAAAAGGATTCGACCTCGAATCCATACCTTGCAAAATAAAGAGAAGACAAACAAGCACACATCCTCATGACATGAGGGATTAGGGTTAGCAAAAATAACACATCAACATGCCATGACGAGGTAGAACAAACTTAAAGTATAGCCACGGGTCCTTTATTTTAATCATGGAAAGATTAGTACAAATGCTACAAAGGAGAGGACTCGGGCAAACATTAAGAGAAAAGGAAAATAGGCCGAGAGTAATCCTTTCCCACCCTAAGATGGTACCAGGATCAAGCGGGAGAAGTAGTCATGGCCATGGTTTTCGGCCATACTTACTTTCTCCTAAGGTGTCGCCCTCAAAATTAGGCATACCCTCTATATCACTATGGAAATTATCATGAGCACAAAGTGGGTAGGGAAAGGTGTCACATGATTCAAATCCAACTATGGAGTCCTCATGCAAGTACTTACTAATTTCAGGTTCATTTTAATTAGCAAGCTCAACATAGGAAACACACAAAGAAGGAGTAGATAGCATTTCTAGGCATGCAACACTTTCTCTTTCAAGATAGTAGTCCCTAAATATACATAGACAACCATGGACAACAAAGGGAGAACAATCAAAACCAAATTCACAAGAACAAATATTAATTGGGTTGTCGAGACATTCAAGCACGTCAAGTTCATCGTCACCCGATTGATCATTTTTCACATCCTCACTAGTTGTTGGCAATTCACATACCAACTTAGACTCACCTTGGTTTTCACAAGGGTCAACTAGTGTGTGAATACTCTTATTACATGGCAATGGAACCTTATTAAAGTCACAAGTGCTAGCATTAGATGGACATAAATCATTCTTACGAGAATAATTAATTTTTTCATCCATATAAATTTTGTACTATTTTGATGTATTACTATCATCAATGCATTAAGTAAGTTCTTTGCTTATACTTTGTTTAGTTTTTTTTATTTTTTCTTCCTTTTCTTTTAAACGTGTTGGGATGGCTCTTACTTGTTACCTATTATACTCAAAATAATTCTCAAATCGATGTTCTAAAATTGTAAAAATTCTTTTTATGCAGTGTTTTCCTAAAACTTCTTGGAAGAGCGACTTAAACCTAAGCAATCGATGCATGTGTGGTTCTTAATAACTATTTATTTCCTAGTAAAGTTACCGCGCCTAATCCGCACCCCCTACAAATGGTATCAGAGCTCAGTTATTTAAATAATATGGAAGTAGCAAATATGTTTAAAATTAGATTAGATTTACTTAAGATTAATTTATATTGATTAATAATGAGAAGACCATTTAAAAACAGAGAAGCTTTTAGAAAAGTTAAAAAATCTTTAATTAGTAATTATTTAGAATATATAAGTCTAAATAAAACAAAAGAAAACCCACAAAGATTAGCCTACCTAGTTACCTTAATATCTAGTATTGAAGCAAAATTAATAATATATTTAAAATCTAGAAGAATGAGACACATACCACCTAATTATGATAAAATCAGATTTAGATACCCACCAAAATATTATAAACATGGTTTAAATGAATAAAGTACAAAAATACAAAGAATCAAAACAAATTATTTCTAAAAAACGTAACGATTTAAAAATAAGAATAAAAAGACTACATTATAATATATTTGCGGGAGTTAGTAAAAACTCAATAAATGCACAAAAAGATGAAATATCAAATTTAGAATCACAAATAGATAGTTTAGAATATATATATCAACATGAACTATTTACAATAAAATGAACAAAGAAGAATTTATAATGGATGAAAAAATATATGAAAATCACGAAGGATTAAAAATAAAAATAGTATTTTCTAATCAAGGAAGAAGATATAAGAAAATAGGTGAACATTTATATTTAATGCTAGAAAAAGAAGAATTAAAATTAGAAGATAAATTAACAGCTATGGTGAGAATAGAAAAAGAAAACGAAGAAATAGATAGAAAAAAGGAAATAGAAAAAATAAAACAACAAACTAAAGAAGAAATATGAAAAATAGAAGAAACTAAAAATAGTAGGATTGTTGAATTAGAAAAAGAACTACAAATGCTAAAAGATCTGTGTGAAAAAAAAGACAGAAAGAAAAAGAAGAAAAAGATAAAGAACAAAAATTATTAAATGAGATAAATCAATTTAAAGAGAAATAAGAAATAGACAATAAAGAAACAGAAACCAAGGAATTAGAAATCAATACAATAGATGTTGAAGAAACAGATAATTATGATTCGGAAGAGAGTGAAACATATACAGAAATCTTAACAAATACAAAAAATTTAGGAATCAGTGGAAAACAAAAAGTAATTAATGAAGAAAACTTAGAAAATATAAACACAGAAATAAACACTCTTGATAAAAAAAGAAGATGAAAATATAATACCTAGAACTTCAGAAATAAGAAAACCTACATACTATAAGAATAAGTTTAAAAGATATAATCTAAAGAATGAATATGACAAATGGACACCAAAACAAATAGTTAATAAAAATTATAACTTTTTAGACTTAGATTTTGTAATAGATACAGAAAAAATAATACAATTATGGATAGGATATATGACAAAATAATTATTAGATAATAAAATAAATGTAATAGATGCACCAGAATATATAGAAAGAACACTAATAGGAACAGTGAAATTATAATTTTTAAATCTAACTGAAAATAGTAAAAGAGTATTAATAACTGACAAACCCACAGAAGGAACATCATCAAAACCACAACTAAACTAACACCTATAGAATTATTAAAAAAATATGAAACAGCTATAAAAGACAAATTTAGTAACATGACAACAACAAAAGAAGAACAACATGAAGAGAAAGATACAAATAGGAATTTAATGTTAAAATTAGCAATATGTAATATGTGCTACATAGATGAATATACTTGCGCATTTAAAGAATATTATTATAAAGGAGCATATAATACAGAAGAAAGTAAAGAAATAAGAAAATTATATTTTAATAAATTACCTGAACCATTTAGTTCAAAAATAATAAAAAGTTGGGATGAAGCAAAAATAGTAGATACTCTAGGAGCAAGAATAAAATTTTTACAATTATGGTATAGAAACCTATGTGAAAAATATAGAGAAGAAATAAAAATGGAAAAAACATTAATAAGAAATTTAGCATGTTGCAAAGATAAAATAGCACCTTACTTTGGATGCGAAGAAAGATATTATAAGAATATAAAAAGGCATGAGAAATATAAGAAATACAAAAAATCAAAATATAAGTATAAGAAACCAAGAAAAAGATATTATGTAAAAAATTATAAACATCATATAGGAAAAAGAAATCTATAAAGGAATGTACTTGTTATAATTGCGAAAAATTAGGACATTTAGCTAGAGATTGTAAATTACCTAAAAACCCAAAAAATAAACAAATATCAGAAATAAAAATAGAAAATACAGAATATATGCAGATAGATTATATAGATTATGAATTAGAAAGTGAAGACAGTATATATATGAAATTTCATAGAATGAAATCGATAATGAAATAGCAGATAATGAAATAGATAGTGAATTAGACGAATTAAATGACCGAAGAAGATATACAAATAAACCAAATGATTGAAGAAGATATAAAAATAATAACAAAAGAAAAATATTTAAATGACGAAGGAACAAATCAAAAAATAATATTTGATAATAATGTATTTGATGAAATAAAAAGAAAAGAGTTAGACTTAAATGTAGAAAAAATATTTAAAATACCAACAGTAAAAAATATATTTACTAGGAAAAAGGAAGAATATTACGTAGTAAGTCAAAAGGAACATGTAATAGACTGCAGATATGCAAAAAGTAAAGCTAGTATACCACTAGTAACAAAAAAGTTAATTAATAAAGAAATAAACGATATAAAAAGTAGAGGAGACCCAAATAAAATATGTACACCTTGGAGTTACAGAGATATTAATAAAAACATGTTTTAGAGAAAGAATAGATACGCCAATAGAATTATATTTAGCAGATGATAGGATTATAAGACCTATAGAAAAAAGCATAATAACTGCGATTAAAGGAAATTTAATATACCAAAAATTTTAATTTATAATAAGTGCAAATTATTCAATAGCAATAACATATAAAAATATAGATAAATCATTAATATTATATTGGAAAATATCAGGAATAGAACTAACCCCAGGAAGTAAAATATTTATAGGAAGATGTAAAAATCTATATGTATTAACAACAAAACATAAAATAACAGGAAAAAATAAAATTAATAAAATACAAATAGAAAGTCCTTTTGAATAATTCATAAAAACAATTGATAATAATGATTATAGTTACAGAAATATAGACATAGAAAAAAATTTTGAAATAATAAATGATAGAATAAATTCAACAAAAAGAATAGCTTATGAAAAAACAGAATCATCAAATTCATCAACAAGAACAAGTTATGAAACAAGTTCAATAGTTAATTTAAATCAATATTACATAACAGGAACAATAAACGAAAAAGAATATTTAATACTCTTAAATATAGGACAAGAAGAAAATTATATAGCAAAATATCTAGTAAAAAATGAGAAAATAAAATCTGATAATAATATATGCCCAGATCTACCAAGAAGCTTCATAAACACTAAAAATATAGCAGAAAAAAAAATAATAATAGGAGTTAGAAAAATTAAAATAGAATTTGAAATAAAGGAAGAAATGCAAAAAAATAGACATAATATTAGGAATTAAATGGCTAGAACAAGTAAAACCATACAATGTAGAACATATACAATTATCTATAACATATAATAGGGAAAGATTATTCCTAAGAAGAGCTCTAACATGATATGAAAATATATATATTAATAAAGATAGTAGTAGAAGGATATTATAGTAGGTATTATACGCCTATGATAGATACACGAGTAGAAGCTAATTTATGTAGATATAATTGTTTACCAGAAAGTAAATGGGATAAATTAAAAACACCAATAATAGTTAAAGGATTTAATAACGAAGGAAGCTTAATTACTTATAAAGCTAAGAATGTAAAAACACAAGTATGGCATAAAATATTAACAATAGAAGAAATCTATAATTATGAGCTAACATCAAAAGATATACTCTTAGGAATGCCGTTTTTAGATAAATTATACCCACATATAATAACTAGAACAGATTGGTGTTGTAAACCACCAATCT